>NC_056070.1:22314990-22621235 GCF_016772045.2 Ovis aries
TTTCAAAGTGATGATTTCTAGGCCATTGAGAAAGACATTTCAGGGCACTAAATTTGGCAAGAGGCTTATTTAGCTTTTCGAAAGATATTCACATACTTCAAAGAGACAGAAAGAACTGGAACTTCCCTAGCAATCCAGTAGTTGACTCCATGCTTCTATTGCAGGGAGCAATGGTTTGATTCCTGACTGGGGATGATCCAGCATGCTGTGGCATGACCAAAAAAAAAAACAAAAAAGAGAGAGAGAGAGAGAGAAAGGGAGCAAAGTCTCTTCCCTTATTTTCAACAGGGAAAATGAAGCCTTTTAAAATATTTTTTTTTGTATTTGCCTTGATATCCCATGTAGATTATGAACCTATATAGAGAGACTGAGTTTTCAACACATTCCTTACTAAATAATACAATGTGGTAAAAAACTCATTTTTAGGGCACTTTTCTGAAAGGCTACATCTTATTCTTGGAAATACATTATTTATATTAACTATTAATTACTATTTCTATTAGTAACAACTAGTAACTAATAACTATTCAGAATCTGATGAGGGTAGGGCAAAGGAGGTGACATCCACAGTATGACTGATCTGTCAGGCAAATGGAAGCATTGTACTGAATCTGCTCTTTTATTCCTAAATAATATGCTTTCCTCTGAGATTCTTTCTTAAGGATCATATTTTAGCCTATTTTGCTGTCCAGAAGATCGGATTTCCCTATTATCCTTTGCCACCTGGCAATTTGTTTACATATGTATGCATATGCATTTAGCAATCATGAAAGAAATTCTATGCTTCTTCATTCATTTCCAAGAAAGGAGGAGGGAGACTTTCACTGAGCTTAAAGTTTATGCACAAACGTTATAGATATTCACATTATTTTTAAATTGAATACTTTTTTTACTTTAAATTTCTAATTTTGATATGTTTAAAAAATTAAAAGTACTGTAGTATAAATTGGCTGTATCATAACTAAGTTAAATTCACTATGTACCAAAATGTTTAGACTTTAATAAAACCTGTGGGAGTAACATAATAGCTTAAGAAGACCTATATTAGTTAGACTTTAAAGATGTCTCAGATTCTTCATGTGTTTCTTCGAAATTAATGTCTGTATATATACCTGTGTATGTGAAGCTCATGTATGTGTACATATGTGTGTATGTGTGTTATACATATATTATAGTGTTTGTGATACCCTCAGTTATTTCAGTGTAGCATTTTACTGCTTTACAAAAGACAATGTATTTGAGGCTTTGCTTTTCATGATGACTGATATGTCCTCAAACTTTGAATCAGTTACTGATGCTGACAACTTTTTAAAAATTTCTAATTTTTTATTACATATAGCATTGCAATAAAAATCAGATGATTTTTAGGCACACTACTTTAGTTTGGGTCTTGACTACAATAATTATTGGCTGCATGACTTTGAACAAGTCAAGCTCTATGTCTCAGCTTCCTCATGTCTGAAATAAAAATACTTTCCTCATCAGTAGTTGTAAAGGCTTAATGAATCAATATACATAGAAAGGCACTCTTTGGTGCCATGAGTTGGAAATTTGTGGATTCCTATTCTCGTTTCTACTTTGCAGGTAACCACTAAAGTGGTTTTGGGTGCATGGTCCGTAACTCTAACTCTAAAGCTTGCTCCTCTCCTTTAAACAACAAAACAGAATGAAACAAAAAACCAAAACTGGTTTTTAAGTAGCTATGATTTAGAATCCTATCTCCTTTTGTCCAAAGACAATATGAAACAAATGTTTTATTATGTAACTGAACTATCTCATAAATTGTAGATATCTGCTCTGCATACAGTGAAAGAAATGGAAGATATATTAAGACATCTGAATATCATTTCATGCGTTCTTAATTTAAAATGAGATGTCTACTTAAAGAAAAACACACAACATGAGAGCTGTGAGTTCACATTTTATACAGGATCTTACTGGGGACTAAAGCTAAAGAGACAGCCACTCAGTAACTCTGAGTAAACTACTGTGAAGAGGTAGGAAGGAGCCAGTATATATTTGATTTTGGGTGGCTGGGAAATACATGTAGTCAAGCATATATTTTGATGAAATATTACTGCTAATAAAGAACAGATAAATTAATGACTTTAATATTTTTCTCTATATGGGAAGATACAAGAATTCACTGAAATTCTTCCTGAGACACATATCTAACTATCTAGGGACTCACTTATCCAAAGCACAAGGTGTCTTATCCTGTTTTTTTCATCCAGGATTTATTTTAGGATGCAATCTGTTTGCAGGCGACTGCAGTAGGTTGCAACTTAATCTTTTTATAACTGGTTGATGAGTGATACTCTTTTTTATTTTTCCACAGATAATTTTAAAACAGTTTTGACTATAGAACATTTTAATCATATCAATTGTTATGCAGACACCTCAAATATAGGAGGGACAGGCAAGCCCATTTTTCCTTTATGCCTCATATTCAAATACACAGAGACCAACTTTTCATGAAATGCTAGGGTATCCATTGTTCTAGCAAGATATAGATGAAATTTTGTGCTTTGGATAAACTTTTGTTGTTGTTCAGTCACTAAGCCATGTCTTACTCTTTGTGATCCCATGGCCTGCAGCATGCCAGTCTCCTCTGTTCTCCACTATCTCTCAGAATTTGCTCAAACTCATGTCCATTGAGTCAATCATGTTATCTAACCATCTCATCCTCTTCCACTCCCTTCTCCTTTTGCCTTCAACCTTTCCCAGCATCAGAGTCTTTTCCAATAAGTTGTCTCTTCGCATTGGTGGCCGAAGTATTGGACCTTCAGCTTCAGCATCAATCCTTCCAATGAATATTCAGAGTTGATTTCCTTCAGGGTTGATTGGTTTGATCTGCTTGCAACCCAAAGAACTCTCAAGAGTATTCTCCAGCACCACAATTCAAAAGCATCAATTCTTCAGTGCTCAGCCTACTTTAAGGTCCAACTCTCACATTCCTATGTGACTACTGGAAAAAAGCATAGCTTTAACTATATGAACCTTTGTCAGGAAAGGGATGTCTTTGCTTCTTAATACACTGTCAAGGTTTGTCATAGTCTTTCTTTCAAGGAGCACGTTTCTTTTAATTTCGTGGCTGCAGTCACCACAGTGATCAACTGAAAGGATTACTAATCATTCACTCATCTAATCTCTTTTTTTTTAAATAATCTCTTCTTGATTTTTGTAGCCACCAAAAAGTGACCATAGCTTTAACAGTTATTTTAAGAGTAACATCAGTATCATAAGATAGTGACAATTACATACTCAGGAAAATAACCCCTGCAAGAGAGTCAAACAATCAGTGTGTCATGTTTTGTTGAAATGGTGCCAAACAGAGGGATTGTATCATAAAATATGAGAAGTATAAAATAAGGATTCTACCAGCAATTTGTTTTGGTTTGTTAGAAGAAGTAAATTCCATCAATTAAGTAACATTTGTTTTAAGCAAGAGTCTCTGCCCCTCAATACAGATTTGTAACACACATGAAATACTCTAATGGGAAATTCTGGCAGGTGAGAGCTATTGATTGCTCTAATTCTTTCTGATCCCAGGTTTTCACCTTTTAATATAGCCTATGTCCTCAAATACTCATTAGGCTTCTCAGTAGTCTCAGTTTTGATATAATATTATCTAATTTGAGTTTATTATGAAGATATCTAGAGTCATTCTTTAAATATAAAATGGTATATGAAACAAGTTAGTTTGATTTAATATGAAATTTATAAAAATAACAAATTTAAAGAGACTCTACAACTAAGGACAAATATGAAGACTATATATTTTTCTTATGAACCAAAATCAGTGACAGTCATTGGACAATTCTGTAGCAGCAACAGCCAGATAAAATATTCTTGAAACATCCAGAGATGTCATATTTATTTTAAATTCAAGTGACATTACCTTTCTAGCAGAAGATAGCATCTCTGATGTAACTTCAGGGTCTTAACATAATGGCTAACCACTAGATAGATTAAGCTTATATAGAGGATGACAGATGATGACTGAGTCTCACACATTGGATGTTTCAGTCACACTACACACATGAGTGATTTTGTGTTACGCCATACATATAGATAGCAACTGTAGATTTTTAATATAAAAGATATACATATATGCTAAGTTCTACTTTTTTCTTGTATCATAGGTAGAGATATAAAATTCCTTAATGTTAATTTTAATAATGCCTCACATTGTGAAGTGACATATCACATAATAGTACAGAAAAGGGCTGAGACAGAAGATAAATTGGTTTTGATTTTAAAATTGTCTTTCAGGCCAACCTAAACTTCCCTTAAGCCATTGCTCAGTGATCAGTGAACTGATTTAATAAATGTTTGTCACCTTATCCTTCAAATCTTGAAGCATCTGCTACAAACAATATCTTCAAGCATGGATAGAGTTTAATAAATTTTAAACTGTCCCCAAATTTAAGAAAAAAACAGAGTTTTCAATGTGTTTTGCATGTTCTGATTTTAGGCTATTATGAAACATATCAAGTGGTTGGGGTGTGTGTGTGTGTGTGTGTGTGTGTTTCTGTTGAGATGGGGATAGATACAGTATGAAATAATTTGGTGGGGCAAAATGATCAATCTATCAGCCTACTTCATTTTGTAGTGTATATCTTATTGTCTTGATTTGATAAAATTATCTATGTATATCTATATAGATTTAAGATATATGTTAAATCTTATAATACAATCAAATTAAGCAACATGATGTAAAATATAAGTCAATAACCTTAGTTTGTTAACATTCATTGACTATTCAATTTAGACTATCATGTAAATCTTTTGTGGAGGATCTTTTCAAAATATTAGTATTTATTCTCTTGGTCCTTTTTGCTTGAACTAGTTCAGTATTTTCAGATCTAATGATCTGAAAAAAATATTCTTAAAATTTCTGAACAAATAAGACTTGGAGGGTGAATTGCAATGTCAGAAGCATAAAATGTTGAATGTTGAACTGTCTTGAAATTTTTGGCCAGATGTTCATTCAGTGTATGTAATCAATCAGCAAGGTAAACACGGAGTGGAATAGAGAAAGCTAAGGAGAAATTGCATCCCCTCTTGCTCTAAGCCTAAGGTCAACAATCACCACAAAAGGATTTTTCATTCTTCACAGAACACTGTACAGAAACTTTTGCCTTGGGATTTCCAGAAGTGCATTAGATACAAGACCCTGAGAAAGAAAGTGAAAAACCAAGTTAAGAATTTTAAAATTACAAAGCACAACACAACCTGGGGATAATTAATACTCAAACCACTATTTAGCTTTCAGAAGAGTGCTAAGCATACTCCAGACTCATACAAATATATATTTATTCATGAAATATGTTGGTGACCAAAAAACTAAATATTAAGTAGTTGGTATACTGAAACTAATTATTTATTTTCTCACTGGTTTTCTGTGTAATCATAGACAAATAGCTTAATAGGGTGTCAATAATCCCATACATATATTTTAAAACTTAAAAACAAAAACAAGAGATGTAATCTTACACCTAAAATATTTTTAAGAACAACTTAAATAACCACTTTATTAAATAAATAATACCACAAGATTAAAAGTCAAGAGCATTCCAGTCAAATAAAAAAATTTACTTACTGCTAAACAATAATGAAAAAAAGCTAACATTTTAGATGCTTTTTAAAAATCATATCTTACCCAGCTTTAAAATTAAATACATAAATAGCCATAGGATCAGTTACAAAAATGCGATCAACTTTTCTTGCATATCATTCAAACAATATTTTACTACTTAAAACTCAATCTTGGTCAAAATCTAAGAAGAAATATTGGGCTAAAGATAAAGTGCCAGAGAACACACAATAGTTGAGAAAAAAGAAACAATGAACACTGCTTATAACAACCTATTTTTAACAGCTGGAAATACTGAAATCAGGAAGTCAGTTTTTGCTTTCTGAAATATGAAATCCACTGTTTAAAAATTAAATTTGAACTATTATTATTATGCATTTCTAACAAATGGGCAATTCTTTATTTGGATAACATCTAGTATATTTTATCTGGAGCCTCATATATCAAGAGTTCATATAGTCATTTTACAGAAGTGTGTGTATATTAAATTAAGTATTTTTAATGAGTAGCACAGTACTATTATTGTGTAAAGTACAAAAATATAAACATGCATTTGATAAATTTTATATATATATATATATATATATATGAAGAATTCTTAGGGAAAAATGTGTAACATAGTTTAGGAAAAGGAGCAATCAATGTTATATTTAATAAATTAAAAAGATAATATAGAAGAATGGATTGCCTGAGAGTAAAAAGACCGGTAGAAGGTGACATTACATGGACAAAAGTAAAAAGTTAGTTTAATTATGATGTGTATTTCCGATAATGAAAGAATTGTTTAGATGGTTTTTCATGAAGAACCTCTGAAAGAATATAGCTGGAAATTACATCAATCACATATTTAGTTTTCTAGGGCTGCCTTAAAAAATTACCACAAACCAGAAATCAATCCTGAATATTCACTAGAAGGACCAATGCTGAAGCTCCAATACTTTGGCCACATAATGCAAAGAGATGACTCATTGGAAAAGACCCTGATGCTGGGAAACATTGAAGGCAGGAGGAGAAGGAGTGACAGACGATAAGATGTTTGGAGGTGTCACTGACTCTTGGACATGAGTTTGAGTAAGCTCAATGGATATGGTTTAGGACACGGAAGACTGGTGTACTGCAGACCATGGGTTTGCAAAGAGCTAAACATAAGTGAGCGACTGAACAACAACAAGGTGGCTTAAATGAACCACACTGACTCTCACAGCTGGCATCTAGAAATCAAGGTGCTGCAATACAGATTCCTTTTGATGCACTCAGAAAGAGATTATATTCCAAGTTTCTCTCCTAAATTCTGACAGTTACCCAAAATTCTTGGCACTCCTGGGCTTGTAGATCAGTCATTTTGGTTCAGTCATGTCCGACTCTTTGTGACCCCATAAACTATAACATGCTAGGCCTCTCTGTCCATCACCAACTCATGGAGTTTACTCAAATTCACATACATTGAGTCAGTGACGCCATCCAACCATCTCATCCTCTGTCACCCCTTTTCTCCTCCCACCTTCAATCTTTCCCAGCATCAGGGTTTTGTCCAATGAGTCAGTTCTTCACATCACATGGTCAAAGTACTATAGTTTCAGCTTCAGCATCAGTCCTTCCAATGAATATTTGGAACTGATTTCCTTTAGGATAGACTGGTTGGATCTCCTTGCTGTCCAAGTGACTCCCAAGAGTCTTCTCCAACACCACAGTTCAAAAGCATCAATTCTTTGGTGCTTAGCTCTCTTTATAGTTCAACTCTCACATCCATACATGACTACTGGAAAAACCATAGCTTTGACTAGATGGACTTTTGATGGCAGAGTAATTCTCTGCTTTTTAACATGCTATCTAGGTTGGTCATAACTTTTCTCCCAAGGAGCAAGTGTCTTTTAGTTTCATGGCTGCAATCACCATCTGCAGTGATTTTAGAACCCCCAAAACTAAAGTCTCTCACTGTTTCCATTGTTTTCCCATCTGTTTGCCATGAAGTGATGGAACCAGATGCCATGATCTTAGTTTTCTGAATGTTGAGTTTTAGGCCAACTTTTCACTCTCTTTCACTTTCATCAGGAGGCTCTTTAGTTCTTCTTTGCTTTCTGCCATAAGGGGGGTTGTCATCTGCATATCTGAAAGTGAAAGTGAAGTAGCTCAATCGTATCCGACTCTTTGCAACCGCATGGATCGAAGCCTTCTCCGTCCGTGGAATTTTCCAGGCAAGGGTACTGGAGTGGGTTGCCATTTCCTTCTCCAGTGGATCTTCCTGCCCCAGGGATCAAACCTGGGTCTCCCGCATGCGAGCAGGCACTTTACCCTCTGAGCCAGCAGGGAAGATTTTCCCGGCAATCTTGATTCCAGCTTCTGCTTCATCCAGCCCAGCGTTTCTCTTGATGTACTATGCATAAAAGTTAAATGAGCACGGTGACAATATACAGCCTTGATGTACTCCTTTGACTCTTTGGAACCAGTCTGCCGTCCCATATCCAGTTCTAACTGTTGCTTCCTGACCTGCACACAGATTTCTCAGGAGGCAGGTAAAGTGGTCTGGTATTCCATCTCTTTAAGAATTTTCCACAGTTTGTTGTGATCCATGCAGTCAAAGGCTTTGGCATAGTCAATAATGGAGAAATAGATGTTTTTCAGGAACTCTCTTGCTTTTTCAATGATCCAACAGATGTTGGCAATTTGATCTCTGGTTCCTCTGCTGTTTCAAACATCTGGAAGTTCATAGTTTAGGTATTGCTGAAGCCTGGCTTGGGGAATTTTGAGCATTACTTTGCTACTGTGTGAGATGAGTGCAATTGTGCGGTAGTTTGAGCATTCTTCGGCATTGCCTTTCTTTGGGATTGGAATGAAAATGGACCTTTTCCAGTCCTGTGGCCACTGCTGTTTTCCAAATTTGCTGGCATAGTGAGTGCAGCACTTTCACAGCATCATCATTTAGGATTTGAAATAGCTCAACTGAAATTCCATCATCTGCACTAGCTTTGTTTGTTAGTGATGCTTTCTTAGTCTGTGCGGCTCCGGAGCAACAGCTGTGCCATGCTGGAGCAGCTCTTAGGAAGTATCCCTTGTCCAAGGGCAAAGGAGAAGCCCTATCAAGATGGTAGGAGGGGCAAAATCAAGTTTAGAATCAAATGCCATTCCTGCCAAAGACACACAAAGGAGTCAAACAAACCTTATGTGCACCAGGATCCAGAAGAAAGGAGCTGGGACCCTACAAGAGACTTACCCAGACCCTTCATGAGTGTCCAAGAGGCTCCGATAGAGGCCTGGTTCAGTGGTGGCCAGCTGTAAACTTGGGAGCACTGAAGAAGGTTGCCATTATCTTCCTTGCTGCTGCTGCTGCTGCTGCTAAGTTGCTGCAGTCATGTCCGACTCTGTGCAACCCCTTAGATGGCAGCCCGCCAGGCTCTCCCATCCCTGGGATTCTCCAGTCAAGAACACTGGAGTGGTTTGCCATTTCCTTCTCCAGTGCATGAAAATGAAAAGTGAAAGTGAAGTCGCTCAGTTGTGTCTGACTCTTAGCGACCCCATGGACTGCAGCTCACCTGTATGCAGGTCAGGAAGCAACAGTTAGAACTGGACATGGAACAACAGACTGGTTCCAAATAGGAAAAGGAGTATGTCAATGCTGTATATTGTCCCCCTGCTTATTTAACTTCTATGCAGAGTACATCATGAGAAATGCTGGGCTGGAAGAAGCACAAGCTGGAATCAAGATTGCCGGGAGAAATATCAATAACCTCAGATATGCAGATGACACCACCCTTATGGCAGAAAGTGAAGCAGAACAAAAGAGCCTCTTGATGAAAGTGAAAGTGGAGAGTGAAAAAGTTGGCTTAAAGCTCGACATTCAGAAAACAAAGATCATGGCATCTGGTCCCATCACTTCATGGCAAATAGTTGAAGAAACAGTGGAAACAGTGGCAGACTCTATTTTTGGGGGGCTCCAAAATCACTGCAGATGGTGACTGCAGGCATGAAACAAAAAGACGCTTACTCCTTGGGAGAAAAGTTACAACCAACCTAGATAGCATATTAAAGAGCAGATATGTGACTTTGCCAACAAAGGTCTGTCTAGTCAATTCAGTTCAGTCACTCAGTCGTGTCCGACTCTTTGCAACCCCATGAATTGCAGCATGACAGGCTGCTCTGCCCATCACCAACTCCTGGAATTCACTCAAACTCACGTCCATCAAGTCCGTGATGCCATCCAGCCATCTCATCCTCTGTCATCCCCTTCTCCTCCTGCCCCCAATCCGTCCCAGCATCAGAGTCTTTTCCGATGAGTCATCTCTTTGCATGAGGTGGCCAAAGTACTGGAGTTTCAGCTTTAGCATCATTCTTCCCAAGAACACCGAGGACTGATCTCCTTTAGAATGGACTGGTTGGATCTCCTTGCAGTCCAAGGGACTCTCAAGAGTCTTCTCCAACACCACAGTTCAAAAACATCAATTCTTTGCTGCTCAGCTTTCTTCATAGTCCAAGTCTCGCATCCATACATGACTACTGGAAAAACCATAGCCTTGACTAGATGGACCTTTGTTGACAAAGTAATGTCCCTGCTTTTGAATACGCTATCTAGGTCTAGTCAAGGCTATGATTTTTCCAGTAGTCATGTATGGATCTGAGTTGGACTACAAAGAAAGTTGAGCATGGAAGAATTGATGCTTTTGAACTATGGTGTTGGAGAAGATTCTTGAGAGTCCCTTGGACTGCAAGGAGATCCAACCAGTCCATTCTAAAGGAGATCAGTCTTGAATGTTCATTGGAAGGACTGATGCTGAAGCTGAAACTCCAGTACTTTGGCCACCTCATGCCAAGAGCTGACTCATTTGCATAGACCCTGATGCTGGAAAAGATTGAAGGCAGGAGGAGAAGGGGACGACAGAGGATGAGATGGTTGGATGGCATCACTGACTCAATGGATATGAGTTTGAGTAAACTCTGGGAGTTGGTGATGGACAGGGAGCCCTGGTGTGTTGTGGTCAATGGGGTCACAAAGTGCTGGACACTACTGAGCGACTGAACTGAACCAAACTGAATAAGGTGAAAGAGGAGAGTGAAAAAGCTGGCTTAAAACTCAACATTCAAAAAACTAAAACCATGACATCCAGCCCCATCACTTGATGGCAAATACATTGGAAAACAATGGAAACAGTCACAGATTTTACTGTTTTGGGCTTCAAAATCACTGTGGATGGTGACTACAGCCATGAAATTAAAACTCTTGCTCCTTAGAAGAAAAGCTATGGCAAACCCACACAGCATATTCAAAAGTAGAGACATCACTTTGCTGATAAATGTCTGTATAGTCAGAGATATGTTTTTATGAGTAGTCATGTATAAATATGAGATTTGGACCATAAAGAAGGCTGAGTGCCAGAGAATTGATGCTTTCAAACTGTGGTGTTGGGGAAGACTCTTGAGAGTCCCTTGGATAGAGAGGAGATCAAACCAGTCAATCTTAAAGGAAATTATCCCTGAATATTCATCAGAATGACTGATGCTGAAGCTCCAATAACTTGGCCTCCTAATGCAATGAGCCGAGTCATTGGAGAAGACCCTGCTGCTGGGAAAGATTGAAGGCAGGAGGAGAAGTGGATGACAGAGGATGAGATGGTTAGATGGTATCACCAATTCAAAGGACAAGAGTTTGAGCAAACTCCAGGAGACAGTGAAGGACAGGGAAACCAGGTGTGCTGCAGTCCATGGGTTCACAGAGTCAGACACAACTGAGTGACTGAATAGCAACAACAGATTTCATTTGTTTATTTATCCTTGTCCATTCCAAGGATAAAATCAACTTTTCATATTGAATTAATTATTACTTATACTGCTGGAATGTAGCATTAGTAGTTTGTTAAAGAAGTTACGCTCTTTGTTAAGGAATAAAGGGACTATTATACTCCTTGATATAGTTTCTATCTCTTTTTGGTATAAAAGTAATCTACTACTACTGAATGAACTCTCTTATATGTGATCTTGAAAACTTTGATTGCAATTGAAATGATATGTTTTAGGAATATCTTGTAGCACTTCATTTTAATTTTTAATTGGGTCTTGTGTTTTCCTTGTGAATTTCATTATGAATATTCTAATTTATTTAGAATTTATAGAGGAATCCAGGTTTTTTTGTGATTTGCATGCAAGTTATCTTTTAATAGAAATGTTAGTACTTTATTAGAATCCTCAAAAGTTAATATAACTTTTGTTTACACATGCAGCTACCTGTGATGTCTAATCACTGATATCTTTTGTGTGTGTCTCTTTTTCTTTGTTTCTTGCTCAGTCTAGCTAAAGATTTTTGCCTTATTTTATTTTTTTCAGAGAACAAATGTTGCATTTATTTATTTTACTTATGTTTATTTCTTTGATTATTTGTAATATCACCTACAGTGTTTTGTTTTCCTTGGCTAAATTATTTTCACTGTCTACAAATACATCAATATACTAATCCATTTTTTGGTAATAAAAATTTCAAGTACAATAAAAATAACTTTTATTTAGAAAGAGATTCTGTTCTTAGCTTCAGTTTGTCTTTTTATATCTAATAGTCCTTGTGAAATGGTGAACTTTGTGACCTTATTATAGATTTTATTTAATTAATTATATATTTTATTTAAATTGTTGCTCTCTCAGTTGTTTTATGACTTCATCTATTAGCCTTTACTAACAAGGCAATATAATTATTTCCTTTGAATATAAACATCATATTAGTTATGTGTTCAAATCTGTCAGGATCATTTTGGATTAAGATTCTTTCATCCAGAATGTTAAGTATTTGTTATCTTTACATTGATTAAAATGTTTAAGTTACTGATAAAAATTATATAAAAGCAAAGGAAAGGCCTAAGGCAATAGTAAAGATTTCTGTGGAATAAAATTGTTTCCTTGATCTTATTTTTTTTATGTATGGTCAATCATATCATTAACATTACACATAACTTAAGTTTCTCTTTATAAGTTGTATCAAAACTATTCAGAGCTGATACCAAAATATTGCTTTCCAAAGAAAAAGTCAGTGTGAATGCATAGGTGTGTGTGTGTTTGTGGAATGGGGGAAAGTGTTAATAAACATCCAGACTTGTTACCTGAAAACCACTGGAACTATTAAACACCCATTTTGTTTTTGGACAATTATATATTACAAGAAATGCCAATAGTTCATAACTTTTAATTTCATCTAGTCCTTTTATGTTTGAAAGATAGTAGCATTCATAAATGACTATCGTATTTCTTTGCATGTACCTCATTCATTTTATCAGTTCTTCTGTACTCAATTCTTATGTACTTTATTTCATTTTACATTTCTTCATATATATCTAGTGAGTACTGCTTAGCAAGGTCAAGGTCTTATCTCAGTAGAGAGATGCAGTGAAAGATGCATTGTCTACCTGCTCCGCTCGTGTGAAGTTCTGACCTCCACCTACTTCCTCAAGGAGGCATCTGTGAAACTCCTGCAACCAGAATGACTGGATGAATTATCAAAAGGAAAACTATTACTTCAGGTCAAAGAAGAGAAAAAAAAAAAATGATTCAACTGAAACAAAAAGAACAAATTCTATTATATAGGCCCAAACAGCTACTGTCTATTGTGTGTTTGTATGTGTGTAACTTTAAGATAAATGATGAGGCTTTGAATTTTTTTCTATTGAAATATAGTTAATATACAACATTATATAAGTTACAGATATATAGCACAGTGAATCACAATTTTAAAAGCTATGCTCCACTTATAGCTATTATAAAATACTGACCACATTTCCTTCATTGAACAACATATCCTTGTAGCTTGTTTTATACATAATAGTTTGTACTCCTCAAACCCCTACCCCTATGAGGCTTTGAAATATTTTAAATATAGACAGGCTGAAGGCAAATAGAATTTATTCTAGTGAAATAATGGATTATTAACTTAATGAAACTATTTTCTAACTAAAGCATTTATTAAAATATACATTTTCAAAATAATTTAGTAAATAATTTAGTATTTTTATTTCTTATTTAAATGTAAATATAGATAATAATGAAAAATGTTAAGATTGTGTCCATCAGTACCAATAAAATGCCAATTTTCTTACTTATAAATTTGATTCTTTAATATCGTTAGCAAATTTCCCCAAGGTTGAATCTGTATTTACACATTTCAAAATATCATTTTGACTAATTTAAATGGAGCAGGAGAACATGCACTCACCTATAATAAACTGACGTTAAATAGCAATAGTAAGAGTGAGGCCTAATAGCTTGTACCTCTAATCCACAAAAGGCCTGACCCTAATGGCCAAGAGCACTTCAATTAAGTTTCATAGCTCTTCATTACATTTCTTCAATATATGTGTCTGATGTGATTGTTTTTGCTCTCACAAGAGAATGGGACTTTTGATAAGAGTTAAAGGTAACTTTGGATATTATATTATTTAATTCTAGTGGGAAATCTTCTTAGAAATCTTTTTAGAAATAACTATTCAGTGGTACTCTTTCTTTTTCTTTGGATTATTGTTGTTTCTTATTTTTGCACAAAATAATTAATTCCATTGTTAGTTTTATTCTGTGTGCTAGTTCTGTTTTTATAACACAAGAATGCAAAACAATTGCTTTTTGTGACAAAATCAGAGGAAGAGAAACAGCAGCAACCCAGCTTAATAAGATTATATTCAAACAGTCTCCCATATCTTATGAAGATCTTTGTGTTAAAGCTTTAAGTGATTCATTGAACAGAGAAATATATTTATTTCACATATATCAGAAGTTGTGATTCTTAGGCAAAATATATTCAGAGAGAAAAGCTATTGGTGAGCAGATATTCAACACATAGCATTGTACAACAGAGGGATGATTGAGATTTAAAAGACATATGCATATTCCTGCCAAGTAGTGATAAAGTGTCAGCAGCAAGAAGAGAGAGTGAACCCATTGGTGTGAATGACATTAGCATGCAAACATTTGTACACACACACACACAAATCCAAACGCTAAGAAGTAGTGTGTATCTTCGTAAATAAAGCTCTTAGATGCTATGGCACAATATTCGATGTCAGGAGACATGAGGAAACAATAATAGTCCCATCTAAGGGATTTGAAATAATAAAGACAGTAATTGGGTACATTGCTCACTCTTGCTAGGTCATAGACACAAGTTCACATAACTCTATAAGTGAGTGCAAGCAGGGAGGAGAGTTTTTATTACATAAAATATGATGCATTGTTTAGTCAGGCACATGAAGTAGATCTGAACTAGGAAATACATAGGGAGATATAAAATGTTTATACATATATGCAAAATTAGGCAAAGTTTTATATGATTACTATTTATATACTGTATTTTTTTTTACCACTACCTTCTTTTTTTTTTACATAAAAATATGCTTTTAGGACTCATTTATGTTGATATGAATAGTTCTAGTTTGTTCACAGTGGTTCAGGGTGCAGATACATTTAGTAAAATATACAGAAATTCAAGAGGAAATTCAAGAAATTCAATAAACATGAATTCAGAATTTAAAGCACCTCTGTGTGGAAGAGGAATACAATTGGTAAATATTTAACTCTTAAGTTTTATTTGCTAATAGGAACTTTCCTGGTGGCTTGGATGATAAAGAATCTACCTGCAGTGCAGGAGATACAGGTTCCATCCCTGGATTGGGAAGATCCCTTGGTAAAGGGAATGGCCTCCCACTTTAGTACTGTTGCCTGGAGAATTCCATGGACAGAGGAGCCTGGCGGGCTCTGTGATGTTGCAAAGACTCAGACACAATTGAGCAACTAACACTTTCACTTTTATTTGCTAATAGTGGAGATAAGTATTTTTGTATTTTTTATACATTTTATATATCTGAAACATTTCAAAATAAAACTCTCTCCAAAATGTTTGACAACACAGCTAATAGATTAATGGTCATGGTACATATGTAGTACATATTGGGCTTCCCTGGTAGCTCAGATGGTAAAGCGTCTGCCTGCAATGTGGGAGACCAGGGTTCAATTTCTGGGTCAGGAAGATACCCTGGAGAAGGAAATGGCAATCCACTCCAACATTCTTGCCTGGAAAATCCCATGGATGGAGGAGCCTGATAAGCTACAGTCCATGGGGTCGCAAAGAGTCGGATACGACTGAGCGACTTCACTTTCACTTTCACATATTGTAGTTACTTAAGGATAAAAATGAAATAGGAATACCATAAAGTAGAATTTGAAAAGGATCTGATATTAGACCTGAGGGCCCTGAAGCACGCGTGCATTACAACTCTGCCCTGTGGAGTATTTTTTTGGGGGGGTCCATCTTGGTCAGCAGCAAAAATCTCTTTCCACAAGGAAATGTTCTTCTACTGAGAAGGGTCAACAATAATGGATCTTAAATAAATATTAGTATTGTATATATCTTAGTAATTTTACACCAAATCTTCTATCACAGTCCACATAATTTTTCAGGTGCAGTTGTGTATTTGTACAGACCTGTACAAATATATATGTAAATATTTATTGAGTGACTGTGTGTGGGTGTGTGTTAATATACATACTTCCTCATGCAGTTCTGTATAGGTTTGATTTATATCTTCTCCTGAATTATCTGCTGTCATTTCTTTTTTACCCAATTATTTCTAGTAAACAGAGGCCCAAAATAGAATGTTACTAGGTTTTACATTCTGTAGAAGATAATAGATGATGTGTGCTGTGTGCTAAGCCCCTTCAGTTGTGTCCAGCTCTCTGTGATCACATGGAACACAGCCCACCAGGCTCCTCTTTCCATGGGGATTCTTCAGACAAGAATACTGAAGTGGGTTGCCATGGCCTCCTCTAGGAGATCTTCCCAACCCAGGGATAGAAACCAGCCTTCACCATCCTAGTAACAGCAATTTAGCCTGAAACTATTGGAGACTGTCAGAGATGAAACAGACAGAGGCCAAAAGGGTGGTCATCAATGGGCCCAGAAAAGGAAGGCAAAATTTGGGGTGAGGGCTGCAAGGTGTGTGACTTTCTTCTTACTGACTGGTGGTGAGACAGCAAGGCAGTGCTCTGGGAATCTTGTGCTCAGCCTGAAATTACCATCCTCCACCTGGGTGGGGCCCCAGTCCTGCAAAAGGACTCAAAGATAGCTACTCTATTTTAACTTGTAATTGTAATATTCTCCTTAATAGCCAAAGCAGATGTCACCATTAATGATGTTAGTGTTTCTCTAGGTATGAGAAGATGCAGGAATTGGGACTCATAAAACCTGAAAATATCTAACTTTCTGAAGGCCTGTTCTTCCAGTTTTTTCCAGAGCACAGAGTGCCTCATACTTGTTTTCCACCCAGAACTCCTTTCAGGGGTGTTGGAGATTAGCAACTGCAGTGGCCATGATTTAATATGTGTAGAGACATATGGCAAGTGCGTTTCCAGTTGGCAGGGCCCCTTAATAGTAATAAGTTTGACCATGATTTGGGGGTGCATTTCATGACCATTTTACCCCATGGTGCTGAGAATGCTCATTCCCAGGTCTGGCAAAGATTTTGCTGGGAGGCCATTCAATGTGATGTTACTGGACTAGGCCATAAAACAGCATCCAAAAGTCTCTGGACCACCTGTCTGTATTAGCCTTTTATGGTCCAGGAAAATATTCCCTCTTGTTGCTTCTTCTCATATCTAGAGTTACACTATTAACAACCATTGTTCTCATATGGAACTATATGTTATTTCATCAGCGGTTCAGTCACATACTTAATAATGTAAGAAACAATTTTTATAAAAGATGAGAAATACAAATAACATAGCTAGCAGTATTAGTAAAGTCATAAGTAAGAATTAAATCAAAAACTTCCCTTAGGTGCAGCCCTGTAATATCTCAGGTCATCTGACTTAGTCTATTCTGCACCAATCCTGGTCTTTCAAGGAAATTATATACTAGCACTGTCCATAAAGCACACAGCCCAGTTTCCTAGTGTTACTAGACTGATTATGCTTAGTATGATTTGTTTTCAACATAGCGGAGGTTTTAAACTTAAATGAACATAGCCTAGTATTAACCATAGAGAGCCATCCTATAACTGTGGGAGTTTTCCTTTCAACAGATGAGGTTACAGTTTTTGACTGAGTGTGAGTGACCCTAAAAGAAAATTTAAATCTATGGCCAGAGTCAGAGTTAATTGGTCAGGTGAGAGGAATCCATCTAGTAATATCAATAGTGATCTGAACATGACTATAATTTTTCCTTCAAAGTAAATATCCTCAGGGCCAACAAATCAGAGCTTTGAAATGGAGAAATTCACCAGGTAACCCAGAACTGCTACACACAGGTATTGGCCGTAAACCCAACGATTGGATTGAATTCTAAAACTCATACAGGATCATGCCTATGAGAGAAAAACATTTGATTCTTATGCAAAGGTCCTAGAAATTTAAAAAAAAATACTATAAATGATCATACAAGTCATGTTGAAGATAGATTATGAGGTGGCCTTAATATTACAATATACTATAATGTTGTTTACATAATTGGCAATTAGTAAGGACAATTCATGTGGGATGGAAATAGAACTTAACCTTAAACTGATCAAGGTTTAAGTTCTTCCATTATCTGTGTCATTTTGGAAACTTCTATTAATGTTCTTGGTCTTTATTTTTTGAACCTGTGATACAAAGATACTCAACTCAATAACCTTGAAACCCGCTTATGATATGAACATTTTTATGATCAGTTCTTATCAGTAAAAATAACTGCAAAGAAAATAATAAGCTGGTAGAAGATATAAAGATTTTCTGAGTATATGATATTGAGGTAACATCCTTAATTTTCCCTGTTATCCTACTTATATAGTTACTGAATTGAAATTCATGCACCTTATATACAAGGAGAGAATTTTTGGTTAAAATCAAATAAAGTGTTAACTTTCAAGCTCAATCTTCAAAGTTAACGGTGCTTGTCTTTTTATTTTGTATAATAATATTCTGTTGAAAGAAACACAAGTGTTCATTTTGAAATATGAAATACAATATTTAAATAAGTTTTTCATTAGCCATTTACAGCTATGAAGCCAGAGTTAGGTTAGCAAACAAAATCTACACTATGGATTAGAGCTGTCTTTATGAGAATCCAGCCCAAGTGAAAGAAACAATGAGAAAGTGAATGTGAAACCTTAGAGGAAATATGTTGTCAGTCCAGGAATTATCCAGTTACTTCAGACTATCAAAGATTTATTTTCCTGTCTCCATAATATTGCACGCATCCAAAATTTCCAGATGCTTAATAATTTAAATGCTTCTAGAAAAAAAAAAAAAAAAGACTTAATTGAAAGTTAGCAAGGAATTTGCCATCTGTTTGCAGAGGAGCAATGTCAAGGCAAAGTGCTAGCCTGTGGTACATGTCCAAAATCCTAACAGAAATGTACAAGGTACATATGTTTGCAATTGTGGCTTTAAAATCAAAAACAATTAGTGTGCTCGGTGTCTCCAAACCTGATCTGGATTTGCTTTACTTACAAATAAAGCAGCTGCAATTTCAAAGACTTAAAAATGATAATTTAAGGTAGAACCTAGCACTTGTTCTTGCTAATATAAGCACATTAATTGCCATCTACAATTAAGGCTCAGATGTGTCTTAAGCTTCAGCCATGAGTTAGGTTTTTTTGCTGGTTTGAAGACTTCAGTTATTTAGGCTCTGTAAGCACCACTTTATTCATCTCTATCTAGAGTTGTTAAAAGAATTTAACATATAAAGTACTGAGATTTTCTCAAATCATATTCAGTTCAGTTCAGTTCAGTTGCTCAGTCATGCCCAACTCTTTGCAACCCCATGAACCGTAGCACACCAGGCCTCCCTATCCATTACCAACTTCCCGAGTTTACCTAAACTCATGTCCATTAAGTCAGTGATGCCATTCAACCATCTCATCCTCTGTCGTCCCCTTCTCCTCCTGCCCTTAATCTTTCCCAGCATCAGGGTCTTTTCAAATGAGTCAGCTCTTCGCATCAGGTGGCCAAAGTATTGGAGTTTCAGCTTCAACATCAGTCCTTCCAGTGAACATCTAGGACTGATCTCCTTGAGGATGGACTGGTTGGATTTTCTTGCTGTCCAAGGTGCTCTCAAGAGTCTTCTCCAACACCACAGATCAATTCTTCAGTGCTCAGCTTTCTTTATATTCCAACTCTCACACAATAAAAGATCACTATTATTTTGTAGTGTTGATATTATTCAGTTCAGTTCAGTCACTAAGTCGTGTCTGACTCTTTGCAACCCCATGAATCGCAGCATGCCAGGCCTCCCTGTCCATCACCAACTCCTGGAGTTCACTCAGACTCACGTCCATCGAGTCAGTGATGCCATCCAGCCATCTCATCCTTTGTCATCCCCTTCTCCTCCTCCCCCCAATCCCTCCCAGCATCAGAATCTTTTTCCAATGAGTCAGCTCTTCTCATCAGGGGGCCAAAGTACTGGAGTTTCAGCTTTAGCATCATTCCCTCCAAAGAAATCCCAGGGCTGATCTCCTTCAGAATGGACTGGTTGGATCTCCTTGCAGTCCAATACTCACCTGATTTAGGCCATACATCATATTATTTATCAAAAGCAATAAAGTATATAAATTTACTGAAATTTAAAATCTGTGTCAGGCACTCAGCTAAACACTTAAATTTTATTAACTAATTGAAGCCTAGAAACCATCTTAGGAAATATGCATTACTAGCATTCACATCTCAGAAATGAGGAAACTGAGGTTTAGAGAGTATGAGGAAATTGTTCAAGAACCTACAGTTAGTAAGCATTGAAGCTGGAATTAAGCCTTGAGCCTGGCAGGCCCCAGGGCTTGTTCTCAAGAAGTATTAACTAAACTGCCATGCAAGTAGAATATGTCTTTAGAAACTCAGTCATGGGAAGATCAGTGTTAAACTGATTTCAGCTATTTCCTTTGTGAGAATTTAATTGTGTGTAGGTTTGAAATTTTGTACTGGTTACCTTCTTCACTCAATGAGATAGATATTATTAACAGAAGTGTTGTCTTCCCCTCCAAGTCCCATTCTCCCAATGGTTAGGTTAAGAACAGTATGGGTAAATATCCCATAATCTCAAGAGCCCGATGTTGGTGCTAGACTAAGAGCTCAGCCTCCACTTATCCTGTGAAATTGCCTTTCTCTTCTGGCCTTTAGCTCTGCTTGTGACTGAAAATTAAACTTAGCTCTCAAGTCCCAGGGTTCCTTAAGAAAATAGAAAACTAATAGTAACCCAATGCTTACATTTCCATCCAAGACAAAAATTGACCTTCAAGTGTGAATGAATGAGAACAGCCCACACAGAGAGGTTTTTTGTATAAATATATACATGGATCAAATCTCAATATAGTGTATAAAACCAAAATCAGTAGAAATTAAATATTAGATTTAAATGTGTTAATATCCCTTTACACATGCCCATCTCAAATGTGTAATAAAAGTTTTCAGATTAAAGATTATAACAGTAATATTTGTATTATATTTCTCTGGATTAAAAACATTTTTAACATAAACATTGGAGAGAAATAAATTTTGTCATTCTCTTTGACTTTATGCTTCTGTTTTCCATTTGTACTTTAAAGTTTGAAAACAGAGAAATAAATTATGTGGCTGCCTCACATTAATGTGAAAACTCCTCTGACACTGTAAAAATAGCAACAGCATTAAGTTACTTAAATAATTTGTGGTGTTTGAAGAAAGCTCATTAGCACCTTGTAAATTTTCACATAGCCTGTGTTATAACTTCATCTCTAGAAGGGCTATCATAACACAAAAACAAATCCCATGTGCAATTAATAACTGAAAGATTCACTGAATGATTTTGAATAGAAGATGCTACATAATAAATAACAAATTCTCGAATTGGTGTATAAGGCTGAAACATTAATAAGAGTTATACTAGTAAGAGCTATTCCTTCTTATTCTTCTTAAAAATTTGTTCACGCACTTGGAAGATTAGTCCTATACTACAATTTCTTCAATTTAGTCAATAGTTCTATTCAATATAAAGTCAGTTTATTTTATGGTTTGGATCACATTCCTTTAAAATTTCAATGCATTGTATTTCTGCAAATATGATTTTTGCTTTTTCATTCTTTGATAGAAATATTGTAAAAGAATATTTCAGAATTCAATATGTCCCATCAATAATATTGAGATTTAGTATTCAAAAGATAAATAAGTTTATAGGAAAGAGAAAGAATCTTCTTTATTAATGTAACTGCATTTTCACTCAAATAACCGCAGATTGAGCAGAGCTTCTGACATGGAAATTAAGACCAACAGCTGACAGGAAGAGATGATGTGATCCCAGCTCTAAAAAGATCCTTAGCAACTAGTCAAGAGACAGTAGAATTTATCTCTGCTACAGCCTTTACTTCCTCCACAACTCTAGCTTTCCAGGTCTCACCACCAAACTTCATGGGGAAGGAGAAAAAGTGACAGAACTGGGAGTCACTTATGTCATCATTGTGAGCCTTTGAGGGGATGAACTTGGAAAGGCGACTCCCAAGCACACAGGTAAGGGGGCCTCAAAAAAAAAAAAAAATGGAGTTGCCATATGATCATACAATTCCAATTCTGAGTATTTATGCAAAAGTAATGAAAATATCAAAGGGATATCTGCCCTCCCAGGTTTGTTGCAGCATTATTCACAATATGTCAAGGTACAGAAACCTACCTGCCTGTAACAGATCAAATGGATAAAGATTACAAATACAGATGTACAATCAAGTATGCAGTCATGAGAAGGAGGAGTGTCTTTCATTTCTGACAGCATGCTTTTCCCTGGATAAGATAATCCAAAGTAAGACATTGTATGATTGTGGCTTTCATGTGAGTCTAAGGAAGCCAAACTAGAAAGGGGAGTGCTGGTTGCCAGGATGGTACTGGGAGTTGGGGAATGGAAGAGGTGTTTCAGGGCACAAACGTGCAGCTAAGAAGTTCTGGAGAGCTAATGCACAGTGTAGTGAACACAGACAGCAATGCTTTATCAAAACTGTCAAGATTCCTGAGAGTTAGATATTAATTATTCCCACCACAAAAGCAATGACAGGGACTTCCCTGGTGGTCCAGTGGCTAAGACTCCACACTCCCAATGCAAGGTTTTATTCCTGGTCATGGAACTAGGATCCTGTTTGCCACAACAAAGATAGAATATTCTGCATGCCACAGCTAAGACTTGTCAGCCAAAAAGTTGATAAACGTGTTTTCTTAAAAAAAAAAAAAAAAAGAAAAGAAAAAAAGCGTAGTAAACAGGGAATAGAGATAGTGGAATCTCATCCCCCTACTGGACATTTGGTGAACTACAAAATCCTCAGGGCTGCCCTCCACTAACTTTCACTGCTAAGAACAGCTGGTGAAAGAAATCCTGAAGGACCAGGGCATGTGGCTATGGACTTTGAGTATATATGTGGGAAAAGACTAATGACTTCTAATCCATTTTAACATGATTTTATATTCAAAAGTGATAAGTAAAAAATGTCCTTAGAAAATTATACTGGAAAATGTTAACCTGATTTTTCATTAAAAATTCTTAAACCTAAAAAGAACTAGCTATGAAGATTGCTGTATTGCATCACATCTCAAAATATTATGTATGTTATATAACATATATATGTTAATATATAACATATATATAGACAGATAGATAGAGAGAGATTATATATGTATACACACACACACATATATATATGGGCTTTCCTGGTGGCTCAAGTGATAAAGAATCTGCCTGCAATGCAGGACACCCAGGTTCAATCCCTGGGTTGGGAAGATTCCCTGGAGAAGGGAATGGCAACCCACTCCAGTATTCTTGCCTGGAGAATTCCATGTACAGAGGAGCCTAGTGGGCTACAGTCCATGGGATTGTAAAGAGTTGGATACAGTTGAGTGACTAATATTTTCCTTTTGATATTATGTGGGTGTGTATATATATATATATGTATATATGTATATATAAGATTAAAAAGGCAAGTGCACCCAAGATTTGATCCAAAATCAGGGAAAATCTGATAACCACTGATTACATTTTAAAAGGTACTCAAAGGCATAAATAAAATTGTTTTATGATAATGTTCTTACAACTGCTTTTTCAAACTACTAGTTCAAATGGCACCTTTTTTCTCTACATGAGCTAATGAGACTCATTGGAAACCAGATACTTCAGACATCCAAGTTTCCTTTAATATATCTATCTCCCATTTTACTCCCCGTACTCAAATTATTACAGAATTATAAAGTAACTTTTTTCCTTTAAACAAAAGTTAAAACAAGATAAATTAATATACAAAGTAAAATTTAAGTTTATCTTATATGGATGGCAGCTCGGGTAATAAGATTTTGGAGTGGAGTTTTTTTTTTTTTTTTTTTTTCTCCATTTGATTCTGTACGTTACACAGTCTGAATATGAATCTGCACTGGCTATACAGATATGCCATAAACCCATTTCACATTACATAGAACAAATATAAAATGCAATTGGTCCAGACACATGTTGGCCATTTGAAAAATGTGTGTTCATTGAAAAGAATGAAAATTGGTCTAGTTTTTATGTTGTGATAGACATAGTTTTAAGGGTTTTACATGGATTGACACACTGAATCTTCATAGAATTTCCCCTATGTGGTAGGTACTGCTAATCATACTGAAGATGAGGAAACTGAGGAATACAGCATGAAGTAACAAAGTCTCACAGGTAGTAAGTGACAGAAGATAACTATAAACCCCAATACTATGGCTGTGTCCTTTTCCATTGTACTGCACCACTTGTAACTCTAAAGTTTCACTTTGCATGTGTTCTTTTATCCATGCTACTTAAAAACATGCAGAATTTTTATCAGATTCAGGTAATAAGCAAGAATATAAATTATTGTTTACATTTCTCAAGCTGTTTAAAACATTATTGGTGTTTTCTTTCTGGCTTACTTCACTCTGTATAATCGGCTCCAGTACAGTATACTAACATATATATATAGAATTTAGAAAGATGGCAATGACGACCCTGTATGCAAGACAGCAAAAAAGACACAGATGTGTATAACGGACTTTTGGACTCAGAGGGAGAGGGAGAGGGTGGGATGATTTGGGAGAATGGCATTGAAACATGTATACTATCA
Organism: Ovis aries; assembly: GCF_016772045.2. Classification (NCBI taxonomy): domain Eukaryota; kingdom Metazoa; phylum Chordata; class Mammalia; order Artiodactyla; family Bovidae; genus Ovis; species Ovis aries. The sequence continues at coordinate 22,339,651 of NC_056070.1, forward strand.
TGTAAGAATCGAATCACCAGTCTATGTCTGACACAGGATACAGCATGCTTGGGGCTGGTGCATGGGGATGACCCAGAGAGATGTTATGGGGAGGGAGGTGGGAGGGGGGTTCATGTTTGGGAACGCATGTAAGAATTAAAGATTTTAAAATTAAAAAATTAAAATATATATATATATAAACAATGGCAAAAAATATTGAATTTTCAAATTACTTATAAATAATATATCTTTCAGAGAAGGCAATGGCACCCCATTCCAATACTCTTGTCTGGAAAATCCCATGGATGGAGGAGCCTGGTGGGCTACAGTCCATGGGGTCGTTAAGAATCAGACACGACTGAGCGACTCCGCTTTCACTTTTCACTCTCATGCATTGGAGAAGGAAATGGCAACCCACTCCAGTGTTCTTGCCTGGAGAATCCCAGGGGTGAGTTAGACTGGTGGGCTGCCGTCTATGGGGTCACACAGAGTCGGACATGACTGAAGTGACTTAGCAGTAATACGTTTTTGGATTTTTGGAAAAAGTGTGCAATAGTTTACTGCATATTGATTCCAAAGAAGTATGTTTTAAGATCATTCAATTAATCATAAATCATTTTACTGGAGATTAAAAATTGCAAAATAGACTTTTAGTAGAATTCAAAATTGTCTCTCTCTTAAAGTATCTATGTTTTCTTCATTTTTCTCCTTTTCACCCAGCCCTTACATTCTATGCTCTCTTTTTTCATTTGAAATAAGTATGAATCATATGAGTAGATGGAGACTAAAAGCACCACTCTCAGATTTATGTTATGAGAGATTTTGATCTATGAAAAGAAAATATCTCATTAAGTCTTCAATACAAAAGTGATATTAAAATGGAAAGTAGGTTTTGTTCTCATGAGAATGTAAAAACAAAATTTTTAGGGAGATAAAATGATTTTTATAGCTATTTATTTTTAAATAAATATTAACATGTGTGTAATGAAGATAAAAATGAAGGAGTAGATCAGGTCATTGTACTATGGGATTACCAGAATTGATGCTCCTGACATTCCTCTTCCCAAGTTTCTATTAAAATATTTACAACCCTACCAGAAGTGTAAAGAAGGTAAATCCACTATAAAACATTCACTCAACATGTGGACTATGTAAGTCAAGTTACACTCAAAAAAAAAAAAAAAAAAAATAAGAAAGGCCCAAAGATGAAAGAGACGAATGAAACTAGACCAGTGTTCTGCCCCAAGTCCTAAGTTGAGCTGATTACACTGAACCAAAAGCAGTGATCCAATTATTCATTTCGTTGAAACAGAGAATGAGTCTCTTTTTAAAGGGATATTTAGTCACTCAAAGGAAAAAAAAATGTAAGGAAGGATGATTGTATACAAACAGGTTATCTGAAAACTTATGCATTATTTTTGTTTCAGTCAGAGAAATGACAATATAAATTTCAAAATTCTTAATCATGGGCCTAATGAAACAAAGAAATCAAATGAAAGAGACTAATGTACAATAAGAACAATTCAAGATGATTTATATTAAACCCAAAATACTATGACAATAAATATATTTCAGTTCAGTTCAGTCAGTCAGTCATGTCCAACTCTTGGCGACCCCATGAACTGCACCATACCAGGCCTCCTTGTCTGTCATAAACTCCCAGAGTTCAACCAAACTCATGTCGATTGAGCCTGTGATGCCATCCAACCATCTCATCTTCTGTTGACCCATTCTCCTCCTGTCCTCAATCTTTCCCAGCATCAGGGTCTTTTCAAATGAGTCAGTTCTTTGCATCAGGTGGCCAAAATATTGGAGTTTCAGCTTCAACATCAGTCCTTCCAGGGAACACCCAGGACTGATCTCCTTTTGAATGGACCAGTTGGATCTCCTTGCAGTTCAAGGGACTCTCAAGAGTCTTCTCCAACATCACAGTTCAAAAGCATCAAACCTTTAATGCTCAGCTTTATTTATAGTCTAAATCTGACATCCATACGTGACTACTGGAGAAACCATAGCCTTGACTAGATGGACCTTTATTGGTAAAGTAATGTCTCTGTATTTTAACATGCTCTCTAGGTTGGTCATAACTTTCCTTCCAAGGAGTCTTAATTTTATGGCTGCAATCACCATCTGCAGTGATTTTGGAGACCAGAAAAATAAAGTCAGCCACTGTTTCCACTGTTTCTCCATCTATTTCCCACGTAGTGATGGGACTGGATGGCATGATCTTCGTTTTCTGAATGTTGAGCTTTAAGCCAACTTTTTCACTCTCCTCTTTCACTTCCATCAAGAGGCTCTTTAGTTGTTCTTTGCTTTCTGCCATATGGGTGGTGTCATCTGCATATTTGAGGTTATTGATATTTTGCCTGGCAATCTTGATTCCAGCTGTGGTTCATCCAGCCTGGCATTTTGTGTGATGTACTCTGCATATTAGTTAAATAAGCGGGGTGACAATTTACAGCCTTGACATACTCCTGTTGCTATTTGGAACCAATCTATTGTTACAAGTCCAGTTCTAACTGTTGCTTCCTGACCTGCATACAGGTTTCTCAAGAGGCAGGTCAGCTGGTCTGGTATTCCCATCTCTTTCAGAATTGCCCACAGTTTATTGTGATCCACACAGTCAAAGGCCTTGGCATAGTCACTAAGGCAAAAGTAGATGTTTTTCTGGAACTCTCTTGCTTTTTTGATGATCCAGTGGATGTTGGCAATTTGATCACTGGTTCCTCTGCCTTTTCTAAAATCAGCGTGAACATATGGAAATTCATGATTCACATACTGTTGAAGCCTGGCTTGAAGAATTTTGAGCATTACTTCACTAGCATGTGAGATGAGTGCAATTGTGCCGTAGTTTGAGTATTCTTTGGCATTGCATTTCTTTGAGACTGGAATGAAAACTGACCTTTTCCAGTCCTGTGGCCACTGCTGAGTTTTCCAATTTTGCTGACATTTTGAGTGCAGCACTTTCACAGCATCATCTTTTAGGATTTGAAATAGCTCAACTGGGATTCCATCATCTCCACTAGCTTTGTTTATAGTGATGCTTTTAAAAACCACTTGACTTCACATTCCAGGATGTCTGGGTCTGGGTGAGTGATCACACTATTGTGATTAACTGGGTCATGAATATCTTTTTTGTACAGTTCTTCCATGTATTCTTGCCACCTCTTCTTAATAGCTTCTGCTTCTCTCAGGTCCATATCATTTCTGTCCTTTATTGAGCCCATCTTTGCATGAAATGTTCCCTTGGTATCTCTAATTTTCTTGAAGAGATCTCTAGTCTTTCCCATTCTATTGTTTTCCTCTATTTCTTTGCACTTATCACTGAGGAAGGTTTTCTTATCTCTCCTTGCTCTTCTTTGGAACTCTGCATCCAAATGGGTATATCGTTCCTTTACTCCTTTGCTTTTTGCTTCTCTTCTTTTCTCAGCTACTTTTATGGCCTCCTCAGACAGCCATTTTGCTTTTTTGCATTTCTTTTTCTTGGAGATGATCTTGATCCCTGTCTCCTATAGAATGTCACAAACCTCTGTCCATAGTTCATCAGGCACTCTGTCTATCAGATTTAATCCCTTAAATCTATTTCTCACTTCCACTGTATAATCATAAGGGATTGGATTTAGGTCATACCTGAATGGTTTAGTGGTTTTCCCCACTTCCTTCAACTTAAGTCTGAATTTGGCAATAAGGAGTTCATGATCTGAGCCACAATCCGCTCCTAGTCTTGTTTTTTGCTGACTGTATAGGCTCCTCCATCTTTGGCTGCAAAGAATATAATCATTCCGATTTCAATGTGGGCCATCTGATGATCTCCATATATAGAGTCTTCTCTTGTGTTGTTGGGAGAGAGTGTTAGCTATGACCAGTGTGTTCTCTTGGCAAAACTCTATTAGCCTTTGCTATGCTTCATTTTGCACTCCAAGGCTAAATTTGCCTGTTACTCCAGGTGTTTCTTGACTTCCTACTTTTGCATTCCAGTCCCCAATAATAAAAGGGACATCTTTTTTTGAGTGTTAGTTCTAAAAGGTCTTTTAAACACTCTTAAATATATAAAGACTGCAAGGCATTAAAAAAAATAAGACATGTGAAGATTGTAAGAAAATGTCTCACAAATGACCCAGAAAGTATGAATATTTTTAGGAAAAAAATAGCATAGTTTGAGATATTACTGCAAAGCGAAATAGGTGGTAGTTGGGGAGCAACTGATCTTTTTGATTGAAAAGACTATTGAAACATAAAATTTTACACAATCTGAGATTGAGCCTTGATAATTATTCTTTGTGCATAAAAGTTCAGCCCTGAGATTGTAAGAGGAGCAATCTTTAGTGTGTATTCATAGCCTACAGTTTCAGTGTCCTTGAACTGAAATTTGATTTAGGTGGTGCAAGGGAGAAATTAACTAAACTTTGAGGACAATAATAATCTCAATCTTTCTAACAAGAACTTTACCACACTTTCAGTGTTTCTTTGGTTTGGGAAAGTATATAGAAGTTGCCTTTCAGAGAATGACAAGTTCCAAAGTGTTCAATTCTCCCTTCCCCCATCACTCTACAGAGATCTTCTATCTCTACAATGCTAGACATACTGCAAGACTTACCCCACTTCCCAGAGTCCTACTAGAGGCTCACTGTGTTGGGGACCTGGTATGAATAAAATATACAAAATCTTGAAGAAGCTCAAGAAGTACTGTTTCTAGCATATGGAAAGAAATTCCATATTGAGAGAGAAATATACTTTTCCTCTTTGGGACACCAGTGGTGCCAATTAGAACACAAGCAATCATGTCTCTAACTGTATCAGAGAAGGTACTGAAGAATTTATTTGACAGCAGCTTGAGAGAGTTTTGCTGGTTTATGAGATTCATACAAATATTGGTAAAGGGAAAAAAGAGGAGCTCTTTGGACAACATAGGACTTTTAATTTTAAACCAAAGGGCATACGAATTGAAAAAAAGAGAAAAAGCAATGTGAGAATTGAAGATAACAAAAGCAGATTATGTTCTGAAAGTAAGTTGTAGGAATCAGAAAATGAAGATTATATTAAAAGTCTGAAATATTAAGATACATTCTCCAATTCCTGGTTTACCAGAAAAAATTCAAGTTTTGGATTGCTATACAATAATTGTGCATGTGTGAAGTTAAAATTATAAATCTTAGTAAAAATGCTGTATATTAGTGATGTTATTTTATGCATATATAATTCACAAAGTTTTGGTATACCAGAAAAGGATGGGACATCAGGCTATGGAAGAATATATACTAAGTATGCTACATGGCATAATAATCTCCCTTAATTTTCCCAGGCCAATAATGAGAATGCTTATCAGTGCACTATCAAAATATTTCAAGCATTTAGAAGATTTGGTAAATGGCAGGCCAATCGTGCTTCTTAATATCTACCCAAATGAACTGAAAACATGTTCACATGAAACACAGCATACTGATATTTATATCAGCTTTATTCATAATTTCCAAGACTTGGAATCAGCCAAGATGTCTTTAAGTCGGTAAGTGGATAAACAGAAATGTTCATCCATACTATGGGATTTATTTACTGATAAAAAATGAGTAATTAAATGTTGAAAGAACATAAAAAATGTTTAATGCCTATTGGTAAGTGAAAGAAGCTAATTAGAAAAGGCTACATACTATATTTTCCAACTGTATGATGGGCAAAACAATGGAGACAGTAAAAACATCAGTGGTTGCCAGGATTTCAAGGAAACAAGTTAGGGGTGAGTAAATGAGACACAGAGAACATTTAGGGCATGCAACTATCTTGCATGATACTGTAATGGTGGACACAGGTCATTATAGGTTTTAAAAAAACTTATAGAATATACAGCATAAGAACAAACCTCAATGTATGAACTTTAGTTATAAATATTATATCAATACTGGCTCATCAGTTATAACAAATGTACTGGTTAATGCAAGATGTTAATAACGGAAGAATCGGGAGAGCGGAAAGGATGAAGTATTTGGGAACTTTCTACATTATGCTTAATTTACTGAGTTTTGTGGCAACATAAATATGTTTTTAAAAATACACTTTTTTTTTTTTTTTTTTTTTGGTTTGTGTTTTAAATTTGTTCACCTTGGTTCTGGTCTGGATTTCTAAATCATTTCTGGGGAGGCAGCAGGAACTAAAAGGTCAAAACCAAATTGAATGCTGGCAAATTCAAAAGAGACTTCTGTATCCTAAATGTGATAAACAGAAACTTCTAGAGGCAAGATCACTATTTCTATACTCTCACTCTTACCAACCAGAGCCTCCTTCGTAGTTCAGTTGGTAATGAATCTGCTTGCAATTCTTTGAGACCTGATGTAGGAGACGTGAGTGTGATTCCTGAGTCAGGAAGATTTGTCAGGAACAATAGGAAGATTTGTCAGGAAGGTTGTCAGGAACAACCCACTCCAGTATTATTTGTTGGAGAATCCCAACGACAGAGAGGCCAGGCAGACTACAGTCCATGGGGTCGCAAGAGTCAGACACGACTTAGTGACTAAACCAACCAACTCTTATCAAACACCCATGGACCAAACACCCATGAGCTGTGGGGCTCTCCCCACCCGACTTTCAACATACCCTCATATATGCTTGCATTCACATGGGGTGTACATGTACATACCCTTGAACTGCAGGGTTACGTTGTTTCACCTTCTCACAGTAACTTGTGGAGAGGAAGTTATATCAAGAAAGACTGAAGTCAAGTTTACCATAAATCTGAAGAGTATGAGGACTCAAAAGTGTGTTTCTAATGAAAAAAGTTAGGAGATTCTTACCTCATTTCAAGCTTTTATGGATATGTATCAAATCAAACTCATTATTTCCTTAACCAGAGCAGGCTGTGCTTGGCAATCAGTTAACAGCAGTTTGAGTCTATACCCATCCTCACATGAAATCAGGATGCAAAGACAAGTGCAGTATGAGAATCAGTGGACTCTTAGGAAACTCCTCATGCCAAAAGAAGAAAAATACTTCTAAATACACGACAGCATGCATTAAGGCAATATGCATTAGTTATTTTGCATTGCATTTGGATGAATGTACATATGTGTCTTTGCATATGTGCTGTATGTGCGTGTGTTTAAAATTTCTGACCCCAACATGCCTTTGGAGGTTAGTCATTCAATTTCATTCAAATACTGAATTTCTCATGGTGAGGTGATGGTTCATAGTCCCATTTGTTTGTGTAGCCCACTCCTCTTCTGCTAAACTTTTTTTCATTCTCTGATTCCCAGATACAATGGCACTTCCTTTACAGAATTGTCCTTCATGCACCAGAGCAGGCCTAATCCAAAATTCTGTGCTTCCTTAGCATTTGTTCAAGATTTTGCTAATGAAAGTAATAAACTATTGCATTCACCTGTTAGAATGCTACAATATTCATAAAAATATGAAACTTTCATGATGGGAGTTTTAGCTTCTAATCTTGTAACACTAGTTTCCCAAAGCACATTTAAAAAGTAGACAGTTGATATATGTTTGTTTCTTGGTGTGTGACATGGCATCCCAAGTTATAATATCAAGCAGTTTTTGAAATATTCTTTTGAGGAAGATGTTTGCCAGTTTTATCACAGAGAAACAGGGACCCAAAGAAATTGTGACATACTCATAATCACAACACTAGTAATATTGAATTCAGTCATGTCCAACCCAGAGCATATATTTGTTGAAAAAGGTAAAGGTAGCTGCCTAACAGCACCATTAACAGCCAGTATTGTTATTATTATTAAGACATTGAATGTTTAATGTCTACCACCCATTACCCTGTGCAATGGTTTTGTTAGGTAGTTAGAATAGGGAAAAGAGTCCAAAATGGCAGTGGCTAAAAGACAAGGAGGGAGAAGGCAATGGCAACCCACTCCAGTACTCTTGCCTAGAAAATCCCATGGATGGAGGAGTCTGGTAGGCTGCAGTACATGGGGTCACGAAGAGTCGGACATGACTGAGCGACTTCACTTTGACTTTTCACTTTCATGCGTTGGAGAAGGAAATGGCAATCCACTCCAGCGTTCTTGCCTGGAAAATCCCAGGGACGGGGAAGCCTGGTGGGCTGCCGTCTATGGGGTCGCACAGACTCATACCCGACTGAAGTGACTTAGCAGCTGCAGCAAAAGACAAGGAAGGGAAAAGCCTGTGAAAATAGAACAAAGGAAGGTCAAAGAAAGATCTGAGGGCCGGAGTGAGGACTTCAGGTAGAACAGCACTCCTGGCTGAGCCCAATATGCATAGGGCAGACCCAAGGGGAAGAAAACATATAAAAGGAGAAGCCAGCACTCCCTGTCTCTCTCTCTCTCTCTCCCTCTCTCTCCCGCATGCATAAGCTATTTGTCTCTCTATGCCCCCACCCCTACCCTGCCACTGCACGTGCACTGGCACACTCTGCTCTCTTCTGTTCTTTGAGGATGGATTCTCCTGCTATCTTCTAAATAAAATAGAGCTATAACACTGGCTTGTCTAAGAGCTATGACACGGTTTGTTCAAGACCCGACAGCTGTGACACACTGAGGGCTTTAATGTCTGTCACTCCAAATCATTGTTGTGACGAGACAAGAACCGAGAAGCATACACTCGCCTGACATCTATGATGCTGTGACTCGGATTTAACCTGGCTGAAACAACCTCCGCCTGGAAGAGGCCAAACACAGCAGGAGCCCAACTCGGTGAAAGCTCCCATGGTTGAAGCGGAATGTGAAGAAAACCCAGATCAATGGAAGTGATGAGAGGCCCGTTGTGCTGGAAACTGAGACAGTGATAAATGAACTCAGCAGAAACATTATGCTGCTCAGCCTCAGATTCCAGAAGACCTCCAGTTAAGGTAGGAGATCCTCGCTCCTATGGCTAGAGGGACATGCCTAACAAAATCTTAATTCCTTTACAATCTCTCGTTTCTTGTTTCCTTGAACCCCCCCATGAACAGGCGGGCAGCAGTGGGCACAACTGAGGGACTCTGAAGAGGCTACTTTTTGGTATGTCCCAAAGGCAGTATCTGCTGGGCCCCAGTAGCTGTTACCCAAGCCAGTGGGGGTTCTTCTGTCCTTACTCTTCTCTGTGCCAAGGATCAAGACAATGAAAACTGTGAGCACAGGTCAGGAATTTAGCAGGTTTTCTGGCAGGCTATGAACGGGATTCCTTGGCTCGTTTTTCCCGCTGCTTATTCCTCTTGTCCAGCTCTATCCTGGGACTTGAGCCTGGCCAAAAAGTAAGAGGTGGATTTGTTAGGACTCAGAGAGAAGCCATGCTTCAGGGTGTGGACCATTGCTGAGGGCACAGGCTTGGGTCATGGGATGTGGTGTGGTTAGGTTTTGCCAGTGGAGTGAATTCATATGCTAATGAGTGGGAGGATCATCCCAGCCACTGGGAAACCACCTACTCCTCCATCTTTTGACTGCCTTAGAGCTGTCCTGCCACATCCGGGTGTGTCTGTTGGCTTACAGATTAGGAAGGTTTACTTGAATTTGACTTGTCATCTTGGACCCAATTGATTTTAATTGGTTTATGTTATGCCCTTGTGCTATGTCATTCTTTCAAAGGTTGCCTCCTTCCCTCCTGTTTCATGTTCCTTTCCTGAGCCTGGTCCAGGCCCACAATGTCACCTCTACAAACTTCTGGAGGGACAACCAGAAAATAGCTGGTCCTTGGAAGGGAAATACTGTATAAATGCAACCCCTCTAGATATTCATCCCTTCATCTTCCATGTTTCCTACAACAAGTACAACATCAGTCTCTCTCAGTGAATCTGCCAGGGTGGGTGACAGGCACACAATGCCTGCTAGAAGTCCATCAGTTGGCATCCCTTCAAAGGCAATTGGGCTTCCAGGGATGTTTGCCACTTTGGGAATTAGCCCTGCAGGCCGTTTGGGCCCAAACCCCTACCACCCTTCTCCTAAAGTTACAAACAAACCCCTGTATCAAATCTCCACTCCTCTTTTACGGAACATTTGGTCTGTTGCCTCTAAACAAATTAGTTCTTAAGCCAATTACTAACTCCTACAATCAGGACCCTGCCCCCTTGTAGGCAATGCTGCTCCACCCAGCCTATTATTAAAATACTTTAATGCCCCTAACAGGGTCAGATAACCCACTCTTTTGTTACTACTTCTGTTATTACCTAAAGTGAGTCTATGACAATGAAATGCTTACCAGGGGAGACACCCTAACCTGCTCTTAAGGAGGACTAAGGGAAGAAATCAGTGACTTACAGTCCCTTAGAGTAAGAGGACAAGGCTTATGACTGTTTCAGTTTCCCAGTCTCAGGGCACAGGCTTGGATTGCTTTACATCATGATATCTATTCCCATCTGTGGTGAACAAACTAGCAATGAGTTACAACCCCTTAATCCTACCCAGCACTGGTCATGCTGGAAATCTTGGGGATGCCCAGCTCCAGTTCAGGGGTCCCAGGACGTCATCATGCCTTGACCTGCCTAAGGATCTGGTCCTTGAAAGGTTGTCATGCCTCAACCTGCCCAGGGACCCAATTCTCGGGAGGCCGTCATGCCTCGACCTGCCTGGGGATATGATCTCTAGTAGGCTGTCATGCCTCAGCTTGCCTAGGGATCTGCACCCTGACCAGGGGATGCCTGGATCTCAGGTTGCAACAGTTCTGGGTAAGATAAGCTTCAGAAAGACTCACCCCTAGGGAAGTCCACCCATGAAAACTGAAGGAGGCCTATTAGTTTTCTTCTTTTCTTTTCCTCCCTGTCATGACTGTCTTTCAGATGGGAAATAACCAATCCACTTCCTGGCAGACCCCCTTGAGATGCATCCTTGATAACTGGAAGCTGTTTGATCCTCTAACTCTGAGGAGGAGTTGCTTAAAATTCTTTTGTGCCACTGCATGGCCACAATATCCACTGGGAGACGAGGAACACTGGCCTGAGGATGGGAGTTTAAACTACAATACCATCCTGCAACTAGAATTATTCTGCAAAAGACAAGGGAAATGAACAGAGATCCCCTATGTCCAAATTTTCTTCCAACTAAGATATGAAGGAACTCTGTCTTAAGTATGGGATTGTTGTATGCCCTAAACCTGAGCTTACTAGGCAAATGGTGTTAGGCACAGGCAACCAAGAGAAGGAATGCCCCTATAAAGGCTCACCTCCCATACCCTCAAAGAGACTGGAGCCTTCCACAGCTCTTGAGTTGCCTGGTGCTCCTTCCTTGTATCTGAATATATCTTTGCCCCTATATCCAGGAATACCCCCTCCACAAAAGCCAGCTCAAGTATGTCCCTTAGTTGAAACTGGAGGAGAATTCGGACCAATCCAGGTCCATAAGCCCTTCTCCCTCTTAGAACTAAGACAGATCAAACAAGACCTGGGAAGGTGGGCAGATATATAGATACATCCCAACATATTACCTTGGCCTTTGACTTGACGTGGAAGGACATCATGGTCATATTTAGTCAAACGTTATCTGACCCTGAACGTACTAGGGTCTTAAAGGAAGCCCGAAGGTGTGCAATGGGGCTTCACATGTCCAGTGATAGATTCCTAGTAGGGGAAACTGCAGTCCCCTCATCCGATCCTAATTAGAATTATAATGACCCTGAGCACGTCTGGGAAAGAGATCATTTTCTAATCTGTGTGAAGGCAGGATTGAAAGCAGCCCAACAAAAAGTAATTAGCTATGCCTGGGTCTCAGCAATAACTCAGGAGCCCAATGAGAACCCGATTGCCTTTCTGGAAAGGCTAAAAGAGGCCCTACAAAAGTTTACCAATCTGGATTTAGACTCTTATGAGAGACAGGTGATTTTAAAGGACAAATTCCTGTCCCAATGTGCATCAGATATCTGACTTAAGTTACAACAGCTACAGCAGCAGGACCCTGCTGCCTCTATAGATGAAATGATCCAGACAGTCACCAATACCTTTTATAACAGAGAACAGGAGAGGGAGGCCAAGGCCCAGGAGAGGGAGAGAAGGAAAGAAACAAGGCATGCCCAGATGCTGGCATGAGAAGCCAGAGAAGCCCTATGGCAAACCCCAAGTCCTTGAAGGAAAAGGCATGAGGCGAATGCCTAATCTGTAGACAGGTGGGGCATTGGGCCAAACAGTGTCCAAACCATGACAAGTCTTCTAGAACAGCTTGCCACAAATGCCATCAACTGGGACATTGGGCAGCACTCTGTCCTCGGGACCAAAGAGCCTCAAGGTCAAGCACCAAGCCTTCCCTCACGATGGTTCAAGAGGACTGAAGTGGCCCGCTCCAGCCAGCCCACCTGTCACAGATAACCATCACAGGGCTGGAGCCAAGGGTGCAACTGGATATGGCAGGTACGTCTGAAAATTTCTCGCTTGACACAGGGGCTACCTACTCTCTCTTGATCTTCTACTCTGGAGCCTTCTCCTCCCAAACCTATACCATTTTGGGTGCTAAAGGAAAAGCAACTATTAAAAGATTCACCCAAGAACTTCTTTGTTGCTGGGATGGACAAATATTTTCCCACCAGTTTCTGGTGGTCGCTGAGTGTCCTACTCCCTTATTGGGAAGAGATATACTCACTAAATTGGGGACCACCCTTATGATGGGAAGCTTTTCATCCCCTAGAGTTCTACAGCTCCTCGTTACTACTGAAGAACCCATTACACCTTCTCCAATAGAGAGGAACCAAAATCTATGGGAGGACAAAATTAACCCCCAGGTCTGGGACCAGGGGACTCTTAGACAAGCCCACCAAGTAGAACCGATCATCATTGTCCTCTGAGATCCCATTCGGTTTCCTCACTGGAAACAATATCTCCTCAAAAGAGAGGCTCAGGGGGGACTACAGCCTCTAACAAATAAATTCCTTGCTTGTGGGCTATTGGTCCCCACCAGTTCGCCATGTAACACCCCAATCCTCTCAGTAAAGAAAAAAGACAGAACCTAGTGAATGGTTCAAGATCTCTGGATCATAAATGAAGCTGCAATCCCCCTCCATTCCACAGTACCCAATCCCTATGTAATCTTGGGAGAAATCCCATCCAGTGCCAAGTGGTTTACAGTCTTGTATCTCAAAGATGCATTTATTTTGCATACCATTGGCTAAAGAATCCCAATATCTTTTGGCCTTTGAGTGAGAGGCCCCAGGAGAAAAACACCAACAGATGGCTTGAACAGTATTACCTCAGGGGTTCAGAGATAGCCCCCACCTGTCTGGACAGGCCCTTAGCTGGGGTCTCCTAGATCTGGACCTGGGACCTAATAGGAAAATATTACAATAGGTAGATGAACTACTAATCTGCTCTCCAGATGAGGAAAATGCCCAACAACATGCAATTCAGGTTGTAAACGTTTTTGGCAGAAAGGGAATATAAAGTCTCCCGTGCTAAGGCAAAGATGGTTGAGACAAAGGTCACTTACCTGGGAGTTCAGGTTACACAAGGGTCCAGGAGGCTGTCCTCTTATCGGGTACAAGGAATCCTCTAGTTGCCCTCCCCCATGCTTTCCTAGGGCTACCTGAGTATTGTAGAATATGGTTACCCAACTATGGTATAATTGCCCAGCCCTTATATGAAAGCTTAAAGGGATGAGATGATTTAATTCCACTGATGTGGGGAACTCCTTAAAAGAAGGCAGAGGCTACATTAAAGCAAGCCTTAACTCAGGCATCTGCCTTGAAGTTTCCAGGCCCAGAGAAAGCATTCCAACTTTATGTCCATGGAAGAGAGGGAATAGCCTTGGGAATGTTAACTCAAAGGTTGGGATCTGAGCTCCCACTGTAAAGGACACCAAAAAGGGAGCACGGAAGTGACACAAGGGAACAAAGCAGCTGATCAGGTAGCTAAGAGAGAAGCATTACAAAACAATGACCTAATAGGCATTGCCACCCTAGTTCCACAGACGAATTTGCCAGAAACTCCTTCATACACTGAAGGTGAGATTCTAAAAGCTAAGAGTGAGGGCCTTCAAGAAGCTCATATGGGGTGGTTCCAATAGAAGGAACTTCTTTTTCTACCTCGAAACCTCCAATGGAAGTTGGTTGACTCCTTACATGCCACAACTCATTTAGAAGAAAAGGCCCTCCAAAGATTACTAGAAAGGGCCTTCAGAGGAACAGGCCTCCAAACAACTATAAGACAAGTGGTCTCCTCTTGTCCCACTTGCTAATTAAATAACCCCCAAGGAGCTCGAAGATCCCAGCTGGTTCAGCCCATCCAACGATGTGGGACCTACCCAGGAGAGCACTGGCAGATGGACTTCACCCCGATGCCAGTTTCTCAAGGGTATAAATACCTATTAGTCATGATAGATACATTCACAGGATGGACTGAAGGTTTTCCCACTCAGACTGAGAAGGCTGAGGAGGTGGTAAAGAAACTGCTCCATGAAATCATTCCAAGATTTGGTCTGCCAAGGTCATTACAAAGTGACAATGGGACACCATTTATTTCTAAGGTCACCCAAAGGGTCTCTAAAGCATTGGGCATTACTTATTATCTCCATTGTGCCTGGAGGCCTCAATCTTCAGGAAAAGTAGAAGCCAACCAATTCTTAAAATCAGCAATAAAAAAGATAACCCAGGAGACCTCCCTGGGATGGAAGGAGGCTTTACCAATAGCTCTCCTCCACACCCAAATTGCCCCTAAGGAACGGGTTGGTCTTAGTCCTTATGAGATGCTATATGGGAGACCTTTTGTTTATGTCAATGACCTCTTCCTAGATCCAAGGGCTCAGACCCTCTGGTCTTTTACCATGGCCATTGGACAATTCCAACAGGATATACGCTTGTGGTGTGTCAACCCAGACCCAAAAGATTCTAAAGAGTTTCCACTATATTCTTCAGGGACTCAAGTCATAAGTCTGGAAAGATGGGTCCCCAAAAGCTCAACTTCAGCCAACATGGAAGGGCCTCTACCCTGTAATACTTTCTACCCCCACTCCGACCCCCACCCCCACAGTAGTCAAGGTACCAGGACAGAACTCCTGGATTCACTACTTATGAGTCAAGACATGGAAGTAAACAGAAGAGGACACTCAATACACCTGTGAGCCCTTGGGAGATCTCAGATACCTATTCAGAACTACAAAAGAGTGCCATTCTAATGAACACCCCCAAAATCTGGTTTCTGGGGGTAAAATTTCTCAGGATAGCTCTAAAGAGCCAGCACAGCTTGGCAGGGATTGTACTCCAAAACAGGCAGGAGAAAAATCTTCTGATCCCTGAACAAGGAAGGACTTGAGCCATCCTGGCAATGTGAATTTGGAATTGGCAAATGCCCCTACTAGTCCTTGTTATGCCATATTGGTACTGCTTATGATTGTTCCACTCATTATCAATTGTCCCTGTTTGTCTCTGCTCAGGTCAACAAACTACACCATGTGAGTCAGACACGACCGAGCGACTGAACTGAACTGAACTGAATCTATTTGTCTCTGCTCAGGTCAACAAACTACACTGTGTGGTCCCAGTTCAACAAAGATACAAAACTACAGCCGATCATGGAAAATATCACTCACCCTTAGATGAAAACTGCTATGAGGACTCTGAGGCCTGAGACTAGCAAGAGGGGGAGGCCCAATACCCCTTGTCATCCCAATTCAGCAGGAAGTAGCCAGAAAGACCTCGACACCCCTATTCCCAAAGAATTGGGCCTCCCATCTCTTGAGCGGGGAATGTTAGGTAGTTAGAATAGGGAAAGGAGTCCAAAATGGCAGTGGCTAAAAGACAAGGAAGGGAAAAGCCCCCAAAATAGAACAAAGGAAGGTCAGAGAGAGGCCCAAGGACCAGAATGAGGCCTTCAGGCAGAACAGCACTCCTGGCTGAGCCCAATTTGCATAGGGCAAGCCCAGGGGGAAGAAAACATGTAAAAGGTGGAGCCAAGTGCTCTCCCCCCTGCACCCCCCACCCCACCGCCGCCCCCGTCCCCACGTGTGTGCTGGCACACTCCTCCACTCCTGTTCCTCGAAGATGGATTCTCCTTCTATCTTCTAAATAAAATAGAGCTGTAACACTGATTTGTCTAAGAGCTATGGCACGGTTTGTTCAAGACCCAAGAGCTGTGACTCGCCAAGGGCTTTAATGTCCATCACTCCAAATCTTTGTTGTGATGGGACAAGAACTGAGAAGCATACACTTGCCTGACAGTTTTCTTTTCTAATTCTCAAAGCAAGTTAGTTATGAAGACAATTCTACTGTCATCATGTCAATGAAGAAGCCGAAGAACAGAGATTTCAGAAACTTTCACACAGTACTGAATGCATTAGGTCCAGGAAATATCCAAAGTCAAAGATAAACCAAAAACTTCTTTTTCAACTACACCCAAGTTATTTTATTAATTCCTTTAGGAATTCTAGACTCGAAACAAATATACTGACAGCTATTTATTTCCCCAACAAAGATGGCTTTATTTTAGATGAGCAAAGAATTGCAATTTTAAGTCTGTGACCATGGCAAACCCCATGCAACTCCCAAGCATGCCAGGGAGAGAAACACTTGAGAGCGGAAAAGGAAGTTGGGAGGTACAGCAAACAATAGGTCTACAACCTTTCATTAACTGAGTTCTTACCAGGAAAGAAGGGGAATCTTTTTTTCTTCCTGTTGAGCTCTGCTCTTGTTTTTGGGCAGGAGAACTCCCTTTCTGGCCTCTCAACACTGTGTAAGTGTGGTTTCTATTTACTGATTTTTTAATGGATGAACTTTAGTAATGCAAATATATATGCTTACAAATATATATGCTATATTGTTTATGTCATTTAAATTCATTTGAATAAAATATTATGTTGATATTTTCATAATATACTGAAAACATACTAGGTAATGTTCATTAAACTGACTTTGAATGTAAACTCTGACAATACACTGGAAAACATTTTACCTTAATTTTACATATGAGTAAATTCAAGTATAGAGGCAGGAACTGGATTTCATAAAAATATAATTGCTGTAATTCAAAATGGAAATAATTTTCTCCTTTATATTCATTAACTGAAAATAAGTATCAAAGGCAACTGTAATGAAAGACAAGGGAAAGTAGACTTAGTCTATGGTTCTAATTACAGAACCACTGATTTCCCTTAGGTAAAGAAATATTCCATTACAAATTATTTCCCAAATCCTTTGTTATAATACAATATTATTATTATAATCCTGGCAATTCAATATGGTATTTGGCATATTGGAAATCATGTCAAAAATAAAATTATGCATTTTAATTAAAACCTTAAAATTTAGAAGGGGAAACAATCTCAATATTCTTTCCCAATAAAACACATATTTAAATTTACTTCAAATGTATTAATTAGATTGATTTAAAGCTATGGAACATTTTACTATTGTTTCTTACCCCCAGAAAATAATCTTATTTCCTTAAATTAGCTAAAATAAGGGCTTACTTGGTAGCTCAGATGGTAAAGAATCAGCCAGCAATGTGGAAGACCTGGGTTCAAGCCCTAAGTTGAAAAGATTCCCTGGAGAAGGGCATGGCAACTCACTCCCAGTATACTTGCCTGGAGAATCCCCATGGTCAGAGGAGCGTGGAGGGCTGCCATCCATAGGTTGCAAAGAGTGGGACATAACCGAGTGACTAAGCAGAGCACAGCTAAAATAAGTTGTCTCCTAAAGGTAAAAACATTTTGTTTTTCTTCAGTTTCATTGCTAGCTGTGGTACATAGACTAGAATTCAGTGATGGTCGTATTTAGCAGTCTTCAGCATATTAAAACATCTCTTTTTCTTAAAATTTCAAAATCAGAAGATACCAGCCTGGTTTCTTAATAATATTTCAGTGAAAAATCATGTCAGATCTCATTCATGACATCTTTGCTACTCCAAAAGAATGCTAACATTGGCAAGTTAAGGCACCACAAACAGTTCGCAATGAACTGTCATATTTCTCAATGAGCAGGGATTCAACACTGATAACATTTCATTGGCTCCTTGTATTGTATCATGAAATTCTTAAAAAGCTATTGCAGGGCAGTTTGGTACTAGACTATAAAAAGAGAAGATACAGTTCATTGATAAAGGAGAAATTTAAAATAACTGAAGTCTCAGGAAAATTTACATTAATACTATATGAAAAACAAGGATTTGAAGACATTGGCCATGTTAAGTGTCTCTGGCATTTAATTTTAAAGGGTAAATTACAATTTTAATTGCATACAATATTTTGCTATTTTTCTGAATAAACAATGAGTATGAATATACTGTATCTTCAGTTCAGTTCAGTTCAGTCGCTCAGTCATGTCCAACTCTTTGCAACCCCATGAATCACAGCATGCCGGGCCTCCTGTCCATCACCAACTCCCGGGGTTCACCCAAACTCACGCCCATTTAGTCAGTGATGCCATCCAACCATCTCATCCTCTGTCGTTCCCTTCTCCTCCTGCCCCCAATCACTCCCAGTATCAGAGTCTTTTCCAATGAGTCAACTCTTCACATGAGGTGGCCAAAGTACTGGAGTTTCAGCTTTTGCATCATTCCTTCCAAAGAAATCCCAGGGCTGATCTTCTTCAGAATGGACTGATTGGATCTCCTTGCAGCCCAAGGGACTCTCAAGAGCCTTCTCCAACACCACAGTTCAAAGGCATCAATTCTTCAATGCTCAGCTTTCTTCACAATCCAACTCTCACATCCATACATGACTATTGGAAAAACCATAGCCTTGAGTAGATGGACCTTTGTTGGAAAGTAATGTCTCTGCTTTTGAATATGCTCTCTAGGTAGGTCATAATTTTCCTTCCAAGGAGCAAACATCTTTTAATTTCATGGCTGCAATCACCATTTGCAATGATTTTGGAGCAAAAATAAATAAATAAATAAATAAATAAAATAAAGCCTGACACTGTTTCCACTGTTTCCCCATCTATTTCCCATGAAGTGATGGGACCAGATGCCCTGATCTTCGTTTTCTGAATGTTGAGCTTTAAGCCAACTTTTTTACTGTCTACTTTCACTTTCATCAAGTTACTTTTTAGTTCTTCTTCATTTTTTGCCATATGATGGTGTCATCTGCATATCTGGGGTTATTGATATTTCTCCCGGCAATATTGATTCCAGCTTGTGCTTCTTCTAGCCCAGCATTTCTCATGATGTACTCTGCATAGAAGTTAAATAAGCAGGGTGACAATATACAGCCTTGACGTACACCTTTTCCTATTTGGAAACAGTCTGCTGTTCCATGTCCAGTTCTAACTGTTGCTTCCTGACCTGCATACAGATTTCTCAAGGGGCAGGTTAGGTAGTCTGGTATTCCCATCTCTTTCAGAATCTTCCACAGTTTATTGTGATCCACACAGTCAAAGACTTTGGCATAGTCCATAAAGCAGAAATAGATGTTTTTCCGGTACTCACTTGCTTTTTCCTTGATCCAGCAGATTTTGGCTATTTCATCTCTGGTTCCTCTGCCTTTTCTAAAACCAGCTTGAACATCAGGAAGTTCATGGTTTACGTATTGCTGAAGCCTGACTTGGAGAATTTTGAGCATTACTTTACTAGCATGTGAGATGAGTGCAATTGTGCGGCAGTTTGAGCATTCTTTGGCATTGCCTTTCTTTGGGATTGGAATGAAAACTGACATTTTTCAGTCCTGTGGCCACTGTTGAGTTTTCCAAATTTGCTGGCTTATTGAGTGCAGCATTTTCACAGCATCGTCTTTTAGGATTTGAAACAGCTCAACTGGAATTCTATGACCTCCACTAGCTTTGTTCGTAGTGATGCTTTCTAAGGCCCACTTGACTTCACATTCCAGGATGTCTGGCTCTAGGTGAGTGATCATACCATCGTGATTATCTGGGTCTTGAAGATCTTTTTTGTACAGTTATCCCGTGTATTCTTGCCATCTCTTCTTAATATCTTCTGCTTCTGTTAGGTCCATACCATTTCTGTCCTTTATTGAGCCCATCTTTGCCTGAAATATTCCCTTGGTATCTCTCATTTTCTTGAAGAGATCTCTAGTCTTTCCCATTCTGTTGTTTTCCTCTATATCTTTGCATTGATCACTGAGGAAGGCTTTCTTATCTCTTCTTGCTATTCTTTGGAACTCTGCATTCAGATGTTTATATCTTTCCTTTTCTCCTTTGCTTTTCACTTCTCTTCTTTTCACAGCTATTTGTAAGGCCTCCCCAGACAGCCATTTTCCTTTCTTGCATTTCTTTTCCATGGGGATGGTCTTGATCCCTGTGTACTGTAAAATGTCAGGAACCTCAGTCCACAGTTCATCAGGCACTGTTTCTATCAGATCTAGGCCCTTAAATCTATTTCTCACTTCTACTGTATAATCATAAGGGATTTGATTTAGGTCACACCTGAATGGTCTAGGGTAGAGTTATGTATCTTTCATGTTTGATATTGTAATATCTCCTGTTTATAAATTCCAAAGGAATAGTTTGAATTTCAAAAAAGTTCAAAGTTCTATTAAGGGTATTATTTTATTCATGAATCATGCCTTAATCTGTTATGAATATAAAAAAAGGATAAAATAATAGCTTAGTAGGAAATAAAAAACTCCTCCTAATATATATTTCCCAATATTTTCTTCATTATTTTCAAATAACTATTATGCAAAGAAAGATTGTTGGAAGAATGAAATGTCTTTGCCAACAGAAATTATAATTATAAGATATATATAAAGTGTATTTTTAGGTCTGCTATGTTACGCAGCATAAGCACTGAAGTCTATACCATTTCAAAGGTGATACATGCCATTCCAGTTTTATTTGACTAATGAAAGAGTTCCTATTTAAACAATACAAATTTAAAATGCTATGAAGTGAAGTCACCAATAATATTTTTAAAGTCAGTATATCATAATGAAATGATCTATTCTTTGGTCAGATTCTATATATTATAGAAACGGAATTTTTGATAGAGAAGAAAATGTAGGTCAATTTCTATAGAAGCAGTTATTGCTTAGTCGTTCAGTCATGTCCAATTGTTTTGGAACTCCATAGACTGTAGCCGGCCAGGCTTCTCTGTTCATGGAATTTTCCAGCCAAGAATACTGGAGTAGGTTGCTATATCCTTCTCCAAGGGATCTTCCTGATCCAAGGATCAAACTCGTGTCTCTTGCATTGCAGGCATTCTTTCTTGCTGAGCTACATACTCATCATAATCATACTAATTCTTTTCCATGTTAGCTCAAAATGATTCCTCTCAAAATTCAATATTAGCACTTATTTTGAATTTTCCAAGAGTTTAAAATTGTAATTTGATCAATTTATGTGATTGATAAAACATTAATACTTGTGATTAGTAAAATTATTAATACTCTAAAACATGATTATAACTATGCTTTGGTTATCAAAGTCTTGCCTGGATGACATCTTATGGGTTCTTGAGGCCCTTTGAGGGGGTCATCAAGATCAAAACTATTAAAACAGCAAGATAAACACACACACAAACACACACACATATATGTTTTTTTTCATTCAGGTTTTATCATGAATGTGAGTAGAGCTTTCTAGAAACTATAACTATTTTAAAAATTTTAAATGCAATTTGAATTTATTTTATATATTATATAACATTTTAAGAAGATCATTATTATAACTTCCAGCATATTCCAGAAATGTATCCTGAGAAAAATGATTGGTTTATGATATGTATATCACAATGGTTTGAATGCAGAACCAGAGGTAAAGATGTAGTTGTCTCCTAATAACTGAGACATTACAGGTATCTGCCTAAAAGCACAATGATATCTCATTGCTCACTGAAAATATTTGGGAAGATATAGCTAATTGTTATAAATACTATATTAATTTTTATTAACATAAAATGAACTATTATTTTTATTATTGATAAGATAATTATTATTAAATGAAATCAGCTCAGTTCAGTAGCTTAGTCACGTTTGACTCTTTGTGACCTCATGGACTGCATAACGACAGGCTTCCCTGTCCATCACCAACTCCCAGAGTTTACTCAAACTCATGTCCATCACATTGGTGACTCCATCCAACCATCTCATCCTCTGTTATCCTCTTCTCCTCCTGCTTTTAATCTTTCCCAGAATCAGGGTCTTTTCCAATGAGTTAGTTCTTCACATCAGGTGGCCAAAGTACTGGAGTTTCAGCTTCAGCATCAGTCCTTCCAATGAATATTCAGGACTGATCTCCTTTAGGATTGACCGGTTGGATCTCCTTGCAGTCCAAGGGACTCTCAAGAGTTTTCTCCAACACCACAGTTCAAAAGCATCAATTCTTAGGCTCTCAGGTTTCTTTATAGTCCAACTCTCACATCCACATATGACTACTGGAAAAACCATAGCTTTGACTATATTTGTTGACAAAGTAATATCTCTGCTTTTTAATATGCTGTCCTAAATCACTGCAGGTGGTGATTGCAGCCATGAAATTAAAAGACCCTTACTCCTTGGAAGGAAAGTTATGACCAACCTAGATGGCATATTGAAAAGCAGAGACATTACTTTGCCAACAAAGGTCCATCTAGTCAAGGCTATGGTTTTTCCAGTAGTCAATTATAGATGTGAGAGTTGGACTGTGAAGAAAGCTGAGCAGCAAACAAGGAGGTCCAACCAGTCCATTCTAAAGGAAATCAGTCCTGGGTGTTCTTTGGAAGGACTGATGCTAAAGCTGAAACTCCAGTACTTTGGCCACCTCATGGGAAGAGTTGACTCATTGGAAAAGACTCTGATACTGGGAGGGATTGGGGGCAGGAGGAGAAGGGCATGGCAGAGGATGAGATGGCTGCATGGCATCACTAATTCGATGGACATGAGTCTAAGTGAACTCCGGGAGTTGGTGATGACAGAGAGGCCTGGTGTGCTGCAATTCGTGGGGTCATAAAGAGTCGGACATGACTCAGCAACTGAACTGAACTGAACTGAGGTTGGTCATAACTTTTCTTCCAAGGAGCAGGCGTCTTTTAATTTCATGGCTGCAGTCACCATCTGCAGTGATTATGGAGCCCCCCAAAATGAAGTGTGCCACTGTTTCCTCATCTATTTTCCATGTAGTGATGGGACTGGATGTCATGATCTTCATGTTCTGAATGTTGAGTTATAATCCAGCTTTTTCATTCTTCTCTTTCACTTTCATCAAGAGGCTCTTTAGTTTCCCTTCTCTTTCTGCCATAAGATTGGTGTCATCTGCATATCTGAGGTTATTTATATTTCTCCTGGAAATCTTGACTACAGCTTGTGCTTCATCCAGCCCAGCATTTTGCATGATGTACTCTGCATATTAGTTAAATAAACAGGGTGACACTATACAGCCTTGACATACTCCTTTTCCTGTTAGGAACCAGTCTGTTGTTCCATGCCCAGTTCTAACTGTTGCTTCCTGACCTCCATACAGGTTTCTTAAGAGGCAGGTCACGTGGTCTAGTATTCCCATGTCTTTTAGAATTTTCCACAGTTTATTTTGATACACACCGTCAAAGGCTTTGGTGTAGTCAGTAGGGCAAAAGTAGATTTTTTTCTGGAACTCTTGCTTTTTGGATAATCCAGTGGATGTTGGCAATTTGACCTCTGGTTCCTCTGCCTTTTCTAAGTCCAGCTTAAACATCTGGAAGTTCATGGTTCATGAACTGTTGAAGCCTAGCTTGGAGAATTTTGAGCATTGCTCTGCTAGCCTGTGAGATGAGTGCAATTGTGCAGTTGTTGAATATTTTTTGGCATTGCCTTTCTTTGGGATTGGAATGAAAACTGACCTTTTCCAGTCCTGTGGCCACTGCATACCTTTACACATGAAAGTTAAGGTGGTTCTTATCTTTGGATGACATTGGTGCCACTCATATTCCAATTCCTACTACTGAAATTATAAGGACTCACGTACCTGACTTGCTAAGATAATTTTACTGATTTTATATTTCACAACCACTCACTCACTTTCTTGCCTCCCACAACCAAGAAACTAAAAAATACAAAATATGTTTTAAACATCATAAATGTTTTGTTTTTTATTTATTTTTGTTACCTTTACTCTTTTATTTAGGTTTCTTTTTTAAATATAAATTTATTTATTTTAATTGGAGGTTAATTACTTTACAATATTGTATTGGTTTTGCCATACATCAACATGAATCTGCCACAGGTATATACGTGTTCCCCATCATGAACCCCCTCCCCCCTGCCTCCGCATACCATCCCTCTGGGTCATCCTAGTGCACCAGCCCCAAGCATCCAGAATCATGCATCAAACCTGGGCTGGCGATTCGTTTCTTATATGATATTATACATGCTTCAATGCCATTCTCCCATATCATCTCACCCTCTCCCTCTCCCACAGAGTCCAAAAGACTGTTCGATACATCTGTTATCTCTTTTGTTGTCTCACAGACAGGGTTATTGTTACCATCTTTCTAAATTCCATATATATGCGTTAGTATACTGTACTGGTGATTTTCTTTCTGGCTTACTCCACTCTGTATAATAGGCTCCAGTTTCACCCACCTCATTAGAACTGATTCAAATGTATTCTTTTTAATGGCTGAGTAGTACTCCATTGTTTTAAATATATGTATTTTAAAAGGAATCTCATTTATATTATAGCACTGATGCTTCCTAAATTTATAGTTTGAGACATTAAGTGTAACAAACATAGCCAATTATGTTGTAAGTGACTTTTGCAATAGGAGGTAGTGAGAGATGAGCAATTTCTACACCTTTTATTCTTAGCTTTTAGGAATTTATTTTCAGTCAGTTTTAGAACTTGCAAGTGTATGTCATCTCTCTGGCAGACTTCAAGTTGACAGCTGAACCTAAAATCAAGTAAAGCTTACACTGGAAATCAAAATTACTTACAATGTGTCTGTGTCATAGACATCGACAGAATTTAATAATACTGAGGAGTGTTGTGAGCATTTCTGCTTCTTCATTCTCAAATTATAAATCAAGGGCTTTCCTGGGATCTCAGTGTAAAGAATTCATTTGGCAACACAGGAGACACCAGTTTGATCCCTGATATGGAAAGATTCCACATTGCATGGAGCAAATAAGCCCATGTGTCAATATTAAGCCTACACTCTAGAGTTCAGGAATCATAACTACTGAGCCCACGTGCTGCAGCTACTGAAGCCTGCATACCCTAGAGCTCATGCGCCACAACAAGAGAAAGCACTCCAAGGAGAATCCTGTGCACCAAAACTAGAGAGCAGCCCCTGCTCACTGCAACTGGGGAAAAGTCTGTGCACCAATGAAAAACCAGCACAGCCAGAAATAAATAAACAAATCAATATTAATAAATAAAAAATATATTAAAAATTATGTCAGAATTAGAACTATGAAGTATATGAAATACAACAACAAAAGCTCAATCAAATTTTTGAAGCAGAGTGGTTTCAAAAATTGGTAAACAATATACAACCTCAAGAGTGAACTCTATAGTAAACTGTGGACTTTGAATAATTAGGATGTGTCACTGTAGGTTCATCAATTGTCATAAATATGTTATTCCAGACATTGATAATGGGATAAAGAATGCATGTATTGGGATAGTGTGTATATGGGAATAACTGTGAATGAACTCATGTTAAATCATTTCCGTCATCCCCAACTCTTTGCGACTCCATGGACGGTAGCCCATCAGGCTCCTCAGTCCATGGGATTCTCCAGACAAGCTTCCAGGTGATCTTCCTGATCCAGGGAATGAACCTGCATCTCTTATGTTTCCTGCTTTGGCATGTGGGTACTTTTTCACTAGTGCCACTTGGAAAGCCCACAGGAATATCTGTACCTTCCTCTAAATTTTGTTGCAAACCTAAAACATCTATAAAAAATAATACTTTTAAATGGATAAATGTAATAAAACAATGGTTTTGGTGATAATAAAAATAATCTTTTTCTCTTTTCATTGAGATTTCTACTTACTTTAGTAAAAAAAACTATCTTAATTGAAATTTCTTCAAGTTTGTTAATATCTCAAGAATATTGCCACAAGCAATCATATATGTTTAACAAATTCAGCCTAAGAAAATTCAGATTTCATAAACTTACTGATAGTCTCTATTCATAAATACTAAATTATGTAAATAAGAACACATATCCAACACAGAGTCAATAGATAACAATTTTTGCCTTTGAATAGAATAGTTTCCACTTTGAAATAAAAATAATGTGCAAAATTTAAGAAAGCCTATCTATAATATAGGACTTCAATTCCTTTTCACTGAAATATGATATTGTTGAATATACCAAAAACTCTATTACCTTTCTTTGTAATATGGATTGCATAAGGGAATGAAAGCATTGTTAACATTGAATAAACTTTCTATTCAAAATTCGAAGAGGTGAAAAGACTTAATTCCACTCAGAAGAAAGAAAAAAAAAACTGATGGAAAAACTAAGATCAGTTACAGGAAGATGCAATTAAATAGAATCTGGTAATAAACAAAGTTAACTGTTTCACAGTCCCATATGTACTTCCAGTCATGTCCTTAAAGAATTGAATTTTGTCTTTCCTCCACAAGATTTCAGAAAATGGTTTCGTGTTTCTCTACATTCTATGAGGATATGGTAAAATTAACACTGTTAGAAAGATTTACTTGAATTTTCATCAGATGAATGAGAGACTGGCCGAGCATGTTCAAGGAGCCCTATTTTACTGAGAATGAAGTAAAAAGAAAAAAAAGAGAGAGAGAGAAATTTAAATACCTTGGTGAAAGTCACAGGACCAAGAAATGTAGTGCTAAGACCCAGTGTTTATCCTATGATATTTGTTTTTAATTGGAACAATTAAATGTTGTGCTTTACAATGTTGTGTTAGTCTATACAATGTAGTGAATCAGCTATATACATGTATATGTGTGTGTGTGTGTATATATATATCCCCTCCCTTGGAGAAGGAAACGGCAACCCACTCCAGTATTCTTGCCTGGAAAATCCCATGGATGGAGGAGCCTGGTAGGCTGCTACAAGTCCATGGGGTTGCAAAGAGTTGGACACGACTGAGTGAATTCACTCACTCACTCATTCACTCATCCCCTCCCTATTGAACCTTCTTCCCACCCCCAATCCCCCCAAACTAGGTCATCACAGAGCACCAAGTTGAGCTCCCTGTGTTATATAGCTGTTCCCTACTAGCTACCTATTTTACATAGGTCAGTGTATATATGTCAATCCTAATCGCTCAATTCATCTCACCGTCTCCTCCCCGCTGTGTCCACATGTCCATTCTTTATGTCTGCATCTCTTTCCTGCCATGCAAATAGGGTTAATTTTTGCGATTTTTAAAAAATTACACATATATGCATTAATATACAATATTTGTTTTTATCATTCTAACTTACTTTGCTCTATATGACAGACTCTAGGTCCATCCACATCTCTACAAATGACACAACTTGTTCTTTTGATGACTGAGTAATATTGTATTGTGTATATATTTCACATCTTCTTCATTTACTCATTTGTCAGTGGACATTTCAGTTGCTTCCATGCCCTGGCTATTGTAAATAGTGCTACAATGAACATTGGGCTACATGTGTCTTTTTGAATTGCAGTATCCTATGGTCCTTTAAAAACTACTTTGATTTTAAGTTTTATAAAAGCAGCTAGTGTTTAGACGGCGCCCACTTTATAACAACCTGGACAGTGCAATAAATCACTGACATTTGTGATTTCTATCTCACAAAAATCCTATGTGCAAATGAGAAAACTGAGGGCCAAGGCTCACAGCTACTAAGTGTTAGTTGGTATTAAATTTAACATTGTGATACTATCTAATGGTCAGGTGGGAGGAAAACATTCTGAACAAGTTCAAAATTTTCTTAAAGAAGCATAAATTGTAAGATGATAAAATATTAAAAAGATACAAATAATGTAAATGTAGATGTTAATATTAGGAAATGCAATAAAGTACATATTCTGAGAAGAAATATTTTTTCATTCATACTGTGTGTTGTAAAATTGTTTGGTTTTTAGTTTTTCTTTCCATCCTTTCCCGCTTTTCCTGCTAATCTCTTTGGTATCTGCTGGTATTTCTAGTACTGCAATAGCTCAGAACACAAATTGTTATCCCAAATTAATTGTGTATTTCAAATAGAAATTTCATTAGTGAATAAGATGAGGTTTGAAAAATAGTAACTAAACATTATTTATCTCACAATTTAATTGATATATTTATTAAATAGCTATTTATTTAAGGCATTATTGTAGACACTATTAGTAAACAGAAGTGGGTCTTTCTCTGACGAAGTCTATTAAATATGTGCAAAATTTAGTTTTTACCTCTTAATTTGTTTAATATCATGATCATTTCCCTATTTCACTCTCATTTCCAATTTCCTTTATTGACATTCATAAACTTATGCAATGTCTTTTTATGATCTATAAGAGTAATGTATTTATGACTTGATTTTGTAAAGAAAGATTAAACAATGTCAATGTTGCATTCAGATGGTTACTTTTTGAAAATATTTATCAAAAATTAGAAGTTTCTTTCGAGGATAAAATCCTGGGAGTACGCAGGATATTTTTTGTTTGTTTAATTTCAATTGACAGCATACATTAAATCTAAATTGGTATTCTTGGAGAACAAAACAGAAAAATCAAATAATAGCAAAAGTAACTTAAGCCGATCATTTTTCAAAGATAATAAAATTCTTCATATGTAAAGGTGTAGGGTTTTTGTTTCTTATTGTATCTCAATCATGAGGAAATTTTTCAAAAATACAAACATTAAAATATGTTAAATTATTCCTTGATATGAGCTAAAATATTCTTCATGAAATAATGACTCTATATTGTCTGTAAAAATTAGATATATAAAAAAGATGATTATTATGATTTAGCTATAAGAAATTCAAGATGTTTTATAATATGTAGAAAGCAAATAGAACTTGATATATTAAATATATTTAATATAATTTTACAAGTATATCCATTTTAGAATATTCAGATTAGTGTATAAATAAAGAAATTAAATTTTATAAAGATTATTAACCAGTAAAAAAGTATCTTCTAAAATATCTTTGAAATAACATCATCTTCAGGCATCTTATCTTAACTCTGAGCCCCTCATTTTTCACTGAAGAAGGTTTTCCATATTTGCCATCCACAGGAGGTGAGATTGCTTTAGTTCATCACTTTATAAATTTAAAGTGAATAGAAAAGAACTTCAAGAATGCAACTCAGATTAGTTATCAATTTTAATTTGTTTCCTTTCATATTTTTATGTGTGTGTGTCTATATTTTGGGCTGTAGTCTAAAATCTTTCTTATTGTTAATATAATTTATAAAATGTTTGAAAAGCACTAATCTTGAATCTGAAAACTCTGCCTGCCTTTCTTCTTCTCTAAAACATTTGTGATCAATTTTCAGTTAAATTCCCTCATTCTTTCACCTACTCTAATCTTCTCTGCAAAATTCCTGAAGCAGTCACTATAAGATTAGGTTCAAACTGTAATGCTCTCTATTTTCTTTCAGACAGTGCGTCCAGGCTTCCAAGGTGGAAAGAAAGACACAAACATATGCCTTGATCCCTTCTACTGCTGAATCAGAGAATACAGGTCTAACTTTCTATTCTGAATCTCACTTCCTTTGCCATTTCTTTTTTTTTTTTTCTTTTGAGAAAATGGAAGGGATTATGTACTACACTCATTCAGCAATGTTTTCAAAGTATCACTTGAAGACATCCCCTGTGCTGATTTTCTTAAGAAATCCCCACAATTAAGCACACTAGGAACTTTTATTTAAAGCATCCCCTTTCACACTTTATATGCATCTGTTGTTTCTAGACAAATAAACAGTTACGGTATAAAATTCTCCATCTACTCATACCCCTCAAGGAGCAGTTGTGAGAGAAAACAGGGAAAGGTAAGGGTTTGGTAGGGCCTGAAATATGAGGTGAAACTGTAGCAAGAGACTGAAGTGGAAAAGTGCAGTCCTGACCACGATGAAAATTCAATGGCATTTTTCCAAGAAAATGCAGCAATTTACCATATATGAGCTGAATTGGATGCATCTCTCTCTGTCTCTGATAGTCAAACCCTTGAAACATTCTATAGACAGATATCAATAATTGAAATGATTAATTTTAAATGGTAACTATATGCTTATTTGAAAGCAAGGATCTTAATGTTATGTTTTACATCAGAATAACGCAATAGAAAAAAACAGTAACTAATAGAAAGGTATTATTCACCCATGATTACCTCTTATACACATTGTCTTTTTGAGAGTCCCCAATTTAATCTAAATCCTATTAGTTTTGTTTTTTTTTAATAAGCTTAGGCAGCTAGAAGTTGTATATCAATTTCAAATCACATTTATTTTTTCTGCTGAGTTTTAAAAAAAGGCAAACAAGAAGCAGAGTGAAAAGAAGACTGACAAAAAAAAAACACAAAAAACGAAAATCTCTCTGGTATTTTGTCAGCTTGGCATTCAGTAATCCTTAGGGGAAACTTGACTTCTGAATTCAACTTAATAGAAAAGCCCCTATGAACCCTGTCATGGGAATAACTATTACAGAATTTGACAAAAGTGTAGACAAGCAGGATCATTGCAGCAGAAAATCCTATAGCAATAAACCAAATTTTTTTTGACAGAAGAAATCTAAGTTTGGTGATTATCAATTAGACAGCTAGAGAAAATGATGGGACAGTAAACCTGAAGTATAATTCTTCCTAGGGTGAGGGAAATGTGAAAATATTTTAAACAATTTGAGCCATATATAAAGCTCAACATTAAGAAAACTAAGATCATGGCATCCGGTCCCATCACTTCATGGTAAATGGGGAAACAGTGGAAACAGCGCTGACTTTATTTTTCTGGGCTCCAAAATCACTGCAGATGGTGATTGCAGCCATGAAATTAAAAGACGCTTACTCCTTGGAAGGAAAATTATGACCAACCTAAACAGCATATTAAAAAGCAGAGACATTACTTTGCAAACAAAGGTCCACCTAGTCAAGGCTATGGTTTTTCCAGTAGTCATGTATGGATGTGAGAGTTGGAAAGAAATCTGAGTGCCGAAGATTCGATGTTTTTTAACTGTGGTGTTGGAGAAGACTCTTGGGAGTCCCTTGGACTGTGAGGAGATCCAACCAGTCCATCCTAAAGGAAATCAGTCCGGGGTGTTCATTAGAAGGACTGATGTTGAAGCTGAAACTCCATACTTTGGCCACCTGATGCGAAGAGCTGACTCTTTTGAAAAGATCCTGATGCTGGGAAAGATTGAGGGCAGGAGGAGAAGGGGACGACAGAGGATGAGATGGTTGGATGACATTACTGACTCAATGGACATGAGTTTGGGTGAACTCCAGGAGTTGGTGTTGGACAAAGAGGCTTGGCGTGCTGTGGTTCATGGGGTCGGAAAGAGTCAGACACGACTGAGTGACTGAACTGAATCATATGTATATAAGAAATTATTATTAGACTACTTAAAATCTTTATTTCATTTTGCTAGAATAATCATGTATGTGATATAATACACAATGAGCTGGAATAATCACCAATATATTTAAAAGTATGATGTTATATTTGGATAATGTATTGTAAAACAATAAAACAATTCCTTACAATAATTTTAAGCAATCCTAATGTCACAAATAACCTGCATAGAAGTTATGGACTACTTTAAAATTTTTCTTCAAATATGAGACAATTAATGTATTAAAAATATTGGTCTGTGACACAAAGACTGCAATGTTCAAACTATTCATTCTTCTTGTACCTAAAACAGTGGAAAACAACATGATGCTAAGATCTATATTAACAAACCAAATTACATACATTTAAGAAAGAAAATATACTTAATGTTTCACACTACAGGCAATTTGAAAGCAAATTTCTAGAATTAAAGTCTTAAACTTTTTAAGAATTAAAAAGTTTGAGATTTTACTATACATATAAGCTAATGAGTTTGTCCCAAAATTATGGATGCTGGCAGAAGACATGAGACATCTGTGTCAAGAAAAAAAGGGTTTTATTACTCAGAGCAACAGCAGTAGCTATAGAATCAGCAATTTCTTAAATGGTACCGATTTTCTGTGCCCGAATACTCACAGAATGAAACCAAAATTACCAGGTGACACATGCACATGCAGTAGGCTGCGGTACAGGGGAGGGTCTTGAAACAAGGGTATCGGTCCTTTGTTTGGAAGGGAGACACTATTCTAAGGCTGTTCACTATATATACATTATTGAACAGATATAAAAAAACAGTCTTCTTCTGTTTGCAAAATGTGCAGAACTCTGAGGACTCATCGTACTCACTAGTGTATTGTTTGTGTTGAATAATTAATAGACGGTTTACCTTTCATATATCCAGTTCTAAAAATTTACTGTTTCTTTACTTTGCCTTGTGTTACACTAGTGGTTCTCAACCTTTTTTCAATATCACTCTCCCTACAAGGTGCCTCTTTAGACATTTCTTACTAACATAATCTCATCAATTTTTAATGCCAAGAGTGTTCTGTGCATCTGTTTATGTATTACATTATATGTATATGTGTGTATATATATATATATATGCTTTGTACATAAATAGAAGAAGACTTTTTACACCTGGAGATCAAATTTTCACTTCTTTGTAGGTGATATTAACTCTTAAGAGCACATGTGTTGCAGTAATAAAAATTACTGATTAAAAACTTAATGATCAACACTTTAGGAAATTTCTTTTCAATTCTATGTAAATTCTAATCCTTAACGTAACAATTTTTTTTTAAACTTCATGAAGAATTTCTACAAAGGTAAAAAGAAAATATATTATCTCATTGACTCTGTAACTCCTGTTCCAGTTACAGAGTATTAACAATTATCATCATTATTTAACAAATGAAGAAAATGAGGACAAATGATTTTCATATTTTTTATTTCCTTACCACTCATAAGTTGGCAAGTAGAGATAGTAGGACCTAATCCAGAAAGGCTGGTCCATATTCCATAATTCCTCAATAGAATAACTGATCACACAAATATAATCTCTTAATTAAAATTCATCAAACCATGCTAAATCTCAATCTGATACAGCTTCTAATAAACATAAAAGTAACTTTATTAATATATCATATATTTCGTCTTTATAAAGATTGAATAAGAAACATAGCAAGAAGCTGAAAGAGAAGCAAATTTTTTATTGGCTTTCATATCAAATTATTTTTAAATTATTTAAAATGCTATATAGTATCTCAGTTTCTTTTCTTCTTTAGAAGGGAAACTTTTGGATAAAATTTTCTCTAGCCCGTTTTCTCCCACTGATGCATCCTTCTCAAAAGAGTTTACCTCTCTTTGCTAATTGAGACATTATTTCTTGAATAGTATTTACTCTGTTTCTTAACCTCAAAATGTTATCAAGAATAAAATTCTAAATAAATGTTCCAAAGCATTATGAAAAAGAGAGATATGAGTTAAACTCTTTGGTAGTTTTTAAACTAAATTCAATAAATTTTATCCACTTTTCAAAGTTTCCTATATATTTGTTTAGAAATATCAACATCAAAATTGAACATTTAGACCTCAGCAACATTTTTTTTTCTATTCATAGCTACTTGTCCACTAAAATGAATAGAAATCCACATTATTGAGACATTGTTAAATAAAAAAAAGAGCCCATGAAAGCTGTTCCTCTACCCTACCTGAGATACACATAGAAGTTTTTTTACACATTTCTAATAGTGATTGTTTACTCTTTTCCTTCAGCTTGATTTTTCATGAAATTTTTTTAAAGAACCGAGAGAATAAGCATAAAAGAAACAGTTTAAAGAAAGAATCAGCATAGGAAAAGATGAAAAAGCCATGGAGAAAAATCTGACAGGAACTACTGTTAAAAAGTGTCTAAGCTGTCAGAGCTGACAGTGTTGAGAATCCCCACAGAGTCCTGTATCCTCAGGAATGTTTAATAAAGGTGATACTGTTGGGTCCATCAAGATTGTTGGGCTTTTTCCTACGACAATAAGACTAGTTAATGTACCTTTTAAAATTGTTTATTAAATCTATGTTACTAAATTATGACAGATATTATGCATATGAAATGAGATACATTGCCTATGTACAGGGGAAGAATAAAAATAAAATAAATACTAAGTTACTCATCACTCAGCTGAAGAAATAGAATATAAAAAGTATCTTCGAAGTCCTTTATGCTTACCAGGCCCTGGTTAAAAAATATATCAGGAAGACTACTATAGAAAAAGTATTATAGCATTTGTCAATATAACTCTATCTAATTCTATTATTTCCTTAATAATATCAAGGTCACAGATTCGGCATCGAAGTAAGCTAGTATAAATAAATCTTTAACGATATGGCAAATCCTTCGATAGATGGAAGGTAATACTTCAATAAACCATAAGATGGAGACTATAAGATAGCATGGAATTGCTATGTCATTGGGCCATATATTCATTTGTATATGAAATACAAATCTTGGTTAAGCAAAAGAGATATAAACGTTACATCCTGTAGGTATAACTTTACTACAGGATGGCACTGCAGGTAATAGGCCACTTCCTTCAAAGTGAAAGGTATGGACAACAGTCTAGAATCAACTATTTAGGCCACACCCAAGTATTTTAGGATTACCAGAACTCTAAACTAGCTGATCTGTGAAGATGAATAAATGTTTCAACTCAAGAGATTGTTTTAGAGGTACTGATAGAAGAAGGAATAGCACAGTAGCAAAAATTATGCAGTTTACCCTACTCTGCAAACAGAGAAAAATCCTACTCTAGAAAAAGCAGACACTATGCCCAATTTATTAAGTATTATGTAAAACATAATGTTCTAGAGTATAGATATAGATACACACACACACAAAAGAAGTTGATGTGAAGATGGAGGCAGTGGCTGTAGTGATGCAGCCATAAGGCAGCAATTGTCAGCAGAAGTTGGAAGAGGCAAGAACAGTCTCTCTAGAGCCTCCAACTTGAGCACAGTCCTGCCAACACTTTGATTTTGGCCCATTGACACTGATTTTGGACTTCTGCATTGAGAACTGTGAGATATGGTGTTTCTGTTGTTTTTAAGCCACCCACTTTGTGATAATTTGTCACAGCAGCTGCATCTTGATATAGATTATAGATACAGGACCATGGCAGAACTATATGATTTCTCCATCTGATACATTCAGGGTACAGAAGACTATCAGTTAAGACAGTCTTAGACTGATTACAAGCAATTTTTCCTCTGTTAATGTATGTATTATTTTTATTGTATACAAACCAATAATCAAAATCTAGGTAACACATTTAATGGACTGAGACTTTTTGTTGACTTTGACAGGCAAATTTTATCATATATCAGAAAGACTATACAGAGGGCATGGATCTATGGGTAAAATTTTAGATTTTGAAACCCAGTTCTCATGTCCATTCCTACAAGGGAGATATTTTGAGGATTTGTTGCTATGGAAGTATTTCAAGGATATATTTCAAAGTGTCAGGAAGTTAAGCATTTTGGTAATTGTCAATAATTAACAGATAAGAGCTAATAAACCCCAGCTAAAACTGAGACAGAGAAGGAATAATTTAGGTGGGAACACTCCAGTGTTCTTGCCTGGAGAATCCCAGGGACGGGGGAGCCTGGTGGGCTGCCGTCTATGGGGTTGCACAGAGTCGGACACAACTGAAGTGACTTAGCAATTAACATTATCAGGATAAAAGATTGCTTGTCTTGTGATTTTCCCAGATTGAAGAATATGAAAATCTAAAACAGACTTGCTAGTACATGGACTTGGGAGGTGAGCTGGAAAACAATATATACTGGAAAACAGGTAACTTCAGAGTAATTAAACTAAAACACTGGATAAAGCTGATTGGAAAGGGAAAAGGCAAGGAGACCTGGGAGAGAATTTCTGCATGACTGTGTAAGACACATGGCACCAATTGGAAGGACATGCACCAAGAACTGTGAGTTACTACTTGCTCTATCTTTCAAATCTGAGGTATTTTCTTGGTGAACTATGAGTAAGAATGTGTTCCGACTTTTGATAGTCTAAGCCTATTATCTCTTCCTGACAATCTGGACATAATGAAACATTTATATATATAAATATAAATATATATATATTTGAGTTTAGTACATGCTGGTGTAGAGTCTTGTTTTAATCCTTAATTGTCATGACTACCATGTTCATATACTGCGTCTTGCCCTAAATTAGTTCTTTACAGTGAAGCTTCTACACTTCTTAGAGTTGTTACTCTAAGCAACTTTGTTAAGTTGCTTCAAGGAGAGCCATATATATCCATTCACTGAGTTAGTGATTTACTCAGTTAATATTTAATGGGTGGCTTTTATTCAACAAGCACTCCTCTGTGTGTGTGTGTGTGTGTGTGTGTGTGTATAAATGCAACAGAGGAGAAGAAAGTATGTAATAATAATGGTGAGATGGTGGTGGGTGAGATCAGGTGAATTGCTGTTTTAAAAGGAGTGCAAAGGAAATTTCTCCCTCAGGAGGTGACATTTGAATCCATCTCCAATGGCAATGAGTTAGTCGATCCGATCCTGCTGCTCTGGGAGGAAGGCATTCCAGCCAGGAAGTTACAGTTCAAAGAACCCCTGGTGAGAGGCACTGGGTTTGGTGGGACTGCAGGGAGGCCATGGGCTCAACTGGAGGGAGCAAGGAAAAAGAGGTAGCAGATTAAATCAGAAGTGCAGGAGGCAGTGCCTGTGGACATTGTAGGGCTTTAGTAATGATGCTGAATGAGATACCTTTATTGTGGAGTATTTGAGCAAAGAATTACATCATGTAACCACTGAAGCTGAAGTTGTTGTCTCCATCATGTCAGATCTAGAACTACAATATAGATGCAATGTATGCTGCCCGCACAGCCCAGTTCACTGAAAAATATTCTGTAGAACAGCCATTTTTGGTTTTACCCTCTTATTATTTTTTTTAAGTTGTTATTTGTGCTTATTTTTACTTTATGGGATATTTAGTCTTGTTTCACAAACTGATATTTATCACTTGAACTAATATCACTTCTAATCACTTGCAACCAAAGTATGCTATTTTGGTACTGTCGTTTATATTTTTATTGGAGTATAGTTGATTTACAATGTTTTATTAATTTCAGGTGTATAGCAAAGTGAATCAGTTATACATATACATATATCTACTCTTTTTTTAGTTGCTTTTCCCATATAGATCTTTACAGAGTATTGAGTAGAGTTCCCTGTGCTATACAGTATATCCCAAATAGTTATCTATTTTGTATATAGTAATGTGTATGTGGAGAAGGCAATGGCACCCCACTCCAGCATTCTTGCCTGGAAAATCCCATGGATGGAGGAGCCTGGCAGTCTGCAGTCCATGGAGTCACGACACGACTGAACGACTTCACTTTCACTTTTCACTTTCATGCACTGGAGAAGGAAATGGCAACCCACTCTAGTGTTCTTGCCTGGAGAATCCCAGGGACAGGGGAGCCTGGTGGGCTGCCGTCTATGGGGTCTCACGGAGTCAGACACGACTGAAGCGACTTAGCAGCAGCAATGTGTAATGAGGTTTTCCAGGTGGCGCTAGTGGTAAAGAACCTGCTTGTCAATACAGGAGACACAGGAGACATGGGTGCAATCCCTGGGTCAGGAAATCCCCTGGAGAAAGGCATGGTAACCCACTCCAGTATTTTTGCCTGGAGAATCCCATGGACAGAGGAACTTGGCGGGCTACAGACCATAGGGTCTCAAAGAATCGGTTATGACTGAAGCAACTTATCATGAACCCATGCAGTGTGTATATTTCAATATTATCTTCCAATTTATCCCTTCCCCACTTAACCATAAGTTTGTTTTCTACATCTGTAACTCTATTTTTGTTTTACAGATAGGTTCATTGGTACTCTATCTTCAAATTCCATATGGTACTGCCATTTCAATACACAGATTGTAAGGATTTTAATACCATCTTAATATCAGTTTACCTCTATATCTGAGGTGAAACTCTCTCAATATATGTATTTGTCATTAGTTAATATCTAACACTAAAATTATCTAAATTTTCTTTGATTGCATAAAGTGATCAAAATTTTACATATTAAAGATTGGATCACTATATTAACAAAATAAAAATAAAACGATGGACACATGTAAACTCATGGCTGATTCATGTCAATGTATGGCAAAAACCACTACAATATTATAAAGTAATTAGCCTCCAATTAAAATAGATAAATTAAAAAAATAAAATATAAAGTATAGTGAAAAAAATAAATAAAATTTGTAAGAATGTTAAAAATAAAATAAAATTTGCAAAGATGGAGAGTTGAAAAAAAAGGAAAAAGAAAAAGGATTTTCTTGTTAGTAAATACTCATATGGCACTCAGTAGTGTTTTGCTGTCCTAGCATGGTATCATGTGTAGTTATGAACTTTGTGCTAACTAAGGAATTAGGCACATAGGAGTCTCAAACCAGTTTGACAGATAAATGATCTTTTTTTTTTTTTTTTTTTCAAAGAGAGAAATCATAAAAAACAATCAGGCTGCTGGTATATTTTGCATAGAAATTAACCTTGTTTGAAGTTTTGCTTCATTTTAATAGTTTATAAGATGCATTTAGAATACATAAAGTTTTCTATCAAAACAAATCCCCAGGCCAAAATAAAACCCAATGTTCACTTGTTAGGAAGACACCCATTCCTATGAGAAAAACTGCTGAATTTTCAATGTGCTTGATTATACTATTTTCAGATCACACATTGCCAAGCATTTTGCCCTGAAGATGGTATGGTCAAGCCTGTTTAAAATTCATAGTTTTCTCCTTACCAAGATGAATAGCTCAGTGTTGAACACTTTATATAGGTTAAAGCACCCTCCTCAAATTTTAAATGTTCCTGGCACCCTTCTTATCATGTAACTTGAACAACTTGGACATTCCCCTGTTTACTAAAATCTCATTACTACTGACCAAAGTACACCATTTAATTTAAGCTTGCAGACTGTTGAACTCTTGCACGTGAATCTTCACTTTCCCTGTAAACTTGTGGAGTAAGATTTCATTGATCTGAAGCTAATCTTTTATACACCCCTATAAATATATACAGCATTACAAAATATTGTTCCAGAATATCAATCTTTAAGAATTCAAATTGGTTTGTTATAAAGCTTAAGCCTTTCATCATACAGGTAATGTTATCTTCCCAAATTTCTAGTGTTTTAAAACTTAACATAGAAAAGGCTATTATAAAGAGTATCATTTACCTGGTTTTGCAGACAGATACTTTTTCACTTATAACAAAAGAGGAGTCAATCAGTTTAAGCATGACAGAACTTGAGTCTTTTTGATTACTTAAGTGTATCATGAAAACCTGTACCTCATGCTCTGGAAATAAAATTTTATAGACCACAGAGATTTAAATATTTATTACTAAGCATACATATATGCATCTATCAACATTAAAAGGATATATAGTAGAGTACTACAATGAATTTTTTTAAATATATGGAAGAAAGGGAATGCACTGGTCATAGCAAACACCCTCTTCCAACAACACAAGAGATGACTGTACATATGAACATCACCAGCTGGTCAATACCAAAATCAAAATGATTGTATTATTTGCAGCCAAAGGCAGGGAATCCTATATAGTGAGCAAAACCAAGACTGGAAGATGACTGTGACTCAGATCATGAGCTCCTTATTGCTAAAGTCAGACATAAATTAAAGAAAGTAGGAAAAACCACCAGGTCATTCAGCTATGACCTAAATCAAATCCCTTATGATTATACAGTGGAAGTGACAAATAGATTCAAGGGATTTGATCTAATAGACAGAGTGCCTGAAGAACTATGGATGGATCACACAAAAAGCAAGAGAATCCAGAAAAATATCTACTTCTGTTTCATCGACTATGCTAAAGCCTTTGACTGTGTGGGTCACAACAAACTGTGGAAAATTCTTAAAGATACGGGAATACCAGACCATCTTACCTGCCTCCTGCAAAACCTATATGCAATTCAAGAAGCAACAATTAGAACCAGGCATAGAACAAAGGAATGGTTCCAAATTGGGATGGAGTACGTCAAGGCTGTATATTGTCACCCTGCATATTTAAATTATATGCAAATTACATCATGAGAAATGCCAAGCCAGATGAATCACAAGCTGGAATCAAGATTGCCAGGAGAAATATCAGTAACCTCAGATATGCAAATGCCACTACCCTAATGGCTTAGCTAAGAGGTACTAAAAAGCCTCTTGATCAAAGGGAAAGAGGAGAATGAAAATGCCAGCTTTAAACTCAACATTCAAAAAATGAATATCATGGCATCTGGTCCCACCATTCATGGCAAATAGATGGGGAAAAAATGAAAACAATTACAAACTATATTTTCTTGAGCTCCAAAATCACTGAAGATGATGACTGCAGGCATTAAATTAAAAGATGCCTGCTCCTGGAAGAAAAGCTATGAAAAACCTTGTTGTTCAGTCACTTGATCATGGACTGCAGCATGCCAGGCTTCCCTGTCTTTAACTGTCTCCCTGAGTTTGCTCAAACTCATGTCCATTGAGTCGGTGATGCCATCCAACCATCTCATCCTCTGGCATCCACTTCTCCACCTGCCCTCAATCTTTCTCAGCATCAGAGTCATTCTCAATGAGTCAGTTCTTCACATCAAGTGGCCAGAGAATTGGAGTTTCAACCTCAACATCAGTCTTTCCAATGAGCATTCAGGGTTGATTTCTTTTATGATTGATGAGTTTGATCTCCTTGCTGTCCAAGACAC
Source organism: Ovis aries (assembly GCF_016772045.2). Lineage (NCBI taxonomy): Eukaryota > Metazoa > Chordata > Mammalia > Artiodactyla > Bovidae > Ovis > Ovis aries. The sequence continues at coordinate 22,380,188 of NC_056070.1, forward strand.
TCTCAAGAGTCTTCTCCAGAACCACAGTCCAAAAGCATCAGTTCTTTGATGCTCAGCCTTCTTTATGGTCCAACTCTCACATTCATACATGACTACTGGAAAAATCATAGCTTTGACTAGATGGACCTTTATTGGTAAAGTAATGTCTCTGCTTTTTAATATGCTGTCTAGGTTGGTCATAGCTTTTCTTCCAAGGAGCAAGCATCTTTTAATTTAATGGCTGAAGTCACCATCTGCTGTGATTTTGGAGCTCAAGAAAGGACAGGTGCTCATCTTCTCTTGTGAAAATACCAAATTTGCAACTAATTGCTAAACAGCCACGGATAGGAGAATGTTGGAACCCACCAATAAAAGATACCCCACATCCAAGGGCAAAGAGGAATCCACAGCAAGACAGTAGGAGGAGTGCAACCACGTTTAAAATGAAACCTCATACCGCAACACCCCCCTTCCCCGCCCCAAGATGCTTGGAGGGCACACACACACACACACACACACACACAAATCTTGTGCACACCAGGACCCAGGGAAGGAACAGTTACCACCATAAGAAACTGAAGCAGACCAGCCTGTGACTGTTTGAGGGTCTCCTGCAGAGGCATGTATCTGCAGTGGCCTACCATGAGGACAGGGGCTCTGACAGCAGCAGGTCTGGGAGGCACGATGTGTCCCATAAGTCCTTGTGGAGGAGGTCACCATTAGGCCCACTACAGAGCCACCAGATGGGAGATACACAAACTGGAGAACAATTATATCAAAGAAGTTCTTGCACTGTTGCAAAAGTTCTAGACCCCACAAAAGACTTCCCAACCTGAGGATCTGGAAAAGGGACTGAGAATCCCCAGGGAATCTGACTTTGAAGGTCAGCAGGATTTGATGACAAACTTAGACATCTCTCTAAAATCAGACATATCACTTTGCTGACAAAAGTCCACATAGTCAAAGCTCTGGGTTTTCTAGTAGTAATATACGGATATGAGAGTTGGATCATATATAAGGCTGAGTGCCAAAACATTGATGGTTTTGAACTGTGGTGCTGGAGAAGACTCTTGAGAGTCCCTTGGATAACAAGGAGATCAAAACAGTCCATCCTGAAGGAAATCAATGCTGAATATTCATTGGAAGGATTGATGCTGAAGCTGAAGCTCCAATACTTTGGCCATCTGACTTGAAGAGCCAACTCATTGGAAAAGACCCTAATGCTGGGATAGATTGAGGGCAGGAGCAGAAAAGAGTCATAGAGGATGTGATGGTTGGATGGCATCACCAATTCAATGGACATGTGTTTGAGCAAGCTCTGGGAGATAGTGAAGGACAGGGAAGACTAGTGGGCTGCAGTTCATGGGGTCACAAAGATTCAGACACAATTGAGCAACTGAATAACAACAACAATATATGAAAGAAAAGGTATGAACCCCTGGTCGGTACAGTTTAGAGAATACTTTAAAACCCAAGTATTTACCTATTTAACCTAAATGAATGAAATGTCCATGTTGGAACCGTGAAAATTGCCATGATCATGTTTCATTGACAACGGGCTTCCTACTGTGCCATACAGAAATGTGTCCAGATTTTCCAGCTTTTTCTTGTTCCACAAGTATCAACATTCATATTTTAAAGTTAAATAACTAAATGCATTAGTTTTCTATTGACATATAAGAAATTACCACACAACCTAGTGCTTTAAACAGTACTTATTCATTAGTTCTCAGTTCTATAGGTCAGAAATCAATTGGCTCATCAAAAGTTCTCTGCTTATAATCTCACAAGGCTGAAATCAAGATGCTAATCAGACTGGGGTCTTATCTAGAGGTTCTGAGGAAGAATCTGCTTCAAATATATAAGTTTTTAATAGAATTCCTTTCCTTATGATTTTATGGTTATAGTACCTGGTTTCCATTTCTTTGCTGACTGTCAGATTTGGATTGTATTTGGCATGAAAATGCAGTCCTCACAATAAGACCACTTTTGTCTCTAAGTGAGTAATAGTAGGTCAAATCCTTTGCAAAATGGAATCTTCCTGACTTCTGTTGCCAGCCAGAGAAAACTGGAATATTTAACATTCCTTTTAGAGAGTTCATATGACTAAGTAGTATCCAACCAAATAATCTCCCTATTGATTAACTAGAAGTTAACTGATTAGTAACCTTAATTACATCTGAAAAACTCCTCACATGAGAAAAATATTTGCCAATTAAGGTAACATATAATCATGGCTGTGATAACTATCATATTTCAGTCTTAGGGATTAAGTTGAAAAAATTTGGAGGAGGGATGCTATTTTAGAATTCTGCCTACCATAATTCTCAAAGACTATTTTTGTGGCCTAAAGAAAACCAATTTTTGTAGACTATGAGGTGTGATTTAGACCTCTGAGAGCAGAATTTATGCTTCTGTCCAATCTTACTTATTTATTCATTCTAGGGATGCCCTAATATCTGCTACTGTTCTGTGGTCTTAAATCGTTCTTGATCCACATCATTCCCTCTTGACAATGTTATCTGTTTGCTTTAACTTTTCATTTTTGAGTGTACAACATTTATTCAAATGTCAAATGACCATTTATGTTTTTACATATGCATTTTTTCATAACAATTATTTCTCTGGTGTGCACTAAAAAGATCAGGCTGCTGGGACTTTTGGAAAATCTGGGAACAGTTGTGTTCTGTTACTCTCAAAAGAGTTATTTTACTTGTGTTTCATCTCTGTTGGTCTTTTTACTTCTGGATCAACTAGGAGTTTTACTTGCATTTTGATGTGGACGATCACTTCTGATGTAAGACTTAAAATGAAAACACATTCCTTTCCCCCACAACCTCTCACAGCCTTCACCATCTGTAGGTGACTTTGTTTTCCACTTCCCAGAAAAAGAAAAACAAGAATCCATTAGTTGGGTAAACCCTCAACTTGCTATAGGCAAGTCTCTCTGTCTCTCAGTACACTTTGCATGTATAATCAATGACTCCTGTGAACCAGGTACTGTTTTAGTACATGAATATAAAACTTTGGCCAAAAATATACCATTTTTTCTCAGTGCTTCAAGAAGAAGCAGACAATAAATAAAAAATTACGTGTGTATAATGTGAAGTTAGATGAGTATATGGAGAAAAAAGATAATAAAGTAGGGAGAAAAGAGAAAATGGTATCATGGTGAGATGAGGAGGATTATTCGCTCAATTTGGTATCAGACAAGTCCTCTCTGAGAGAGGAATAATTGGGAGAAGACTTAAAGGTGATGAGCAAATGAATAGTCAAGATTTGTCAGGGAGAGGCTTCTAATTAGAGAACAAGAAGTCCAAGACTCTAAAGTGGAAGCATGTCTAATGGACCCGAAAAGAGTTTGGAGGACCCTTGTGGTTACAAGTGTGACCAGGGAAAAAGAGGGTAACAAAGGATTAGTCAGGGACTTGTATGCCATGATAAAGAATCTGGATTTAATTCTAAATGAAATAGGAAATCATTGGAAGATTTTGATCAAATGGTGATATGATCTGATTTCATTTTTAAAGGATCTTTTTGGAAGATCTTTTGGATCTCTGTTGGAAACATAATATAGGCAAAAGGCAGAAGCAAGGAGATCAAATGGGCAACACAATTGTCCAGGCAATGTGCTGGTCTATACTGTCATCATATTTTGGTAAAAAATTTATGGAGAAAATCATTGCAACTTGGGTTTAAACTTTTCGCACAAAAGATATGAGGAAAATATACATGAATCTTTTATTTTTATAGTAACATGTTAAATTTTATATTTCTAGGTTGAATTATAAGAAATACCAATGTAAAATTCCAAAGCACTTTGTTGTATTTAAGCAGAAAGCCTCAAGGACAAATTTTTTTTTTTCCTTTTAAAAGGGATTAGCCCAAGAGCAGTATCTTGAAGTTAAGAATAATTTTCATGACTGAGTTTTGATTTGACTCTCAACATTTCTCTAATTATTCTGACTATTGAATATGAATGAGAGCTATCTACATATACATTCCCAGTTACTTAGTGCAGATTAACAACAATTTTTAGGTAGATTATTATTTAACAAGTATCTATTTTGTCTTCCTGTCATTCATTCATTCTTCTGAACAACAGAGAGAATGATTTTTCTGAATCCTAAACTACCACTCTATTTAAAATCTTTAGGAATGTACTTGGTCATTTCCGTATAAAATTTGAACCCTTTAAAATGTTATACATTATCATTCATGATCTTAATCATTTTGCTTCACAAATAATTTTACAGTCTCTTTTGCCTTCCCTGGCACAGGACCAATTATAATAAAATAAACCTATTTATATAAGTTGTTATATCCATTGAAGTATGTTTATTACTGTAGTTTATTGAAAATATTATAATTCCAAGTAGTCCACAATAATCAGTCTATATTATATATGTATGTAATTAAATAGGTACTTATAGTTACAGATATATTTATAAATACTTACTAGTATCTATAGAATGCTGCTGCTGCTGCTGCTGCTGCTACTAAGTTGCTTCAGTCGTGTCCGACTCTGTGCGACCCAATAGACGGCAGCCCACCAGGCTCCCCCATCCCTGGGATTCTCCAGGCAAGAACAGTGGAGTGGGTTGCCATTTCCTTCTCCAATGCATGAAAGTTAAAAGTGAAAGTGAAGTCGTTCAGTCTTGTCCGACTCTTTGCGACCCCATGGACTGCAGCCTACAAGGATCCTCCATCCATGGGATTTTCCAGGCAAGAGTACTGGAGTGCGGTACCATTTAGAATACTTATAGATAATTCTAAATCAGCTGATATATAAATCTTTGTTTACACCAGGGCTTCCTACTATCTACAGAATATTTATAGATAATTCTAAATCAGCAGATACATAATCATTTGTTTACATTACCTAAAATTAATTATACATCTCTTTATGGTGTAAAAGTTAAGCACACATTTGTTTCAAACTGAATACTTACTGTGTTAGAGAAAACACTAAGTTAAAATCAAATGTACTTTTAAGCACACTATGTTGAAAATATAAATGTTGAAATCTGATTCTAATATTGTTAATCATAAAATAAAAGATATGAATTAGACCCATTTTAGATCAGATTTAGAAGAGCAGTTTACTGAGATGAAAAATTGCTGTCATTATGGTTTGGCTTGAATTTCCATGATGAAATTTTGAAGACAACTTTAAAATCTTGTGTCCTTTCTAAAGCATTGAAAACCATTGCGGAATTTATTTCTTCAGAGACATTGTTATTGTCCACAAGGAGCAAGCATAGCTGAACTTACTTTATTACAGAGTCTTGAAATGAATCGTTGTGACCCATATAACTTGCATTCCCTTTCAGAAATGTGTGTAATTTAAAGCTGCAAAGTGCTAAGCAGCATTATGTGTCTAGACGATAATGTCTATAGATTTATCCCAAAAAATGGTATGATACAGATATTATGAGAAGGGGAAATAGAGCATTTGAGGTCGCTTTGGGGTGGTGAGAGTGCTGAGTTGAGTAGCTTTATGGGTAACATCTAACTTCCTGCCATATGATTTTTTGTCTCCATGTGACATGAGGAGTTTGACCTGATTATCTTGGAATTAACATAGCATCATAAAGCTGGAGATCCAGGATTAAAACTTAGAAATACTTATTAAATCTTACTTGACTTTGTGTTTGTCATGAGCAGAAACATTTTTCCCTAAAACTAAATTTAATATGCTAATTTGGATAAAACTATGAATAAAATATTTAATCATTGAATCTCATATTCTGAGTTGTAAACTTTGTACCAAATGATATATTCTTTTCTCTAACTGAAAACATTTTTGCAAATGTAGGTACTGGAAATAGGTATTTTCCTTTTTATCTGTAGCAACTGTATTGAATTTGGTTGGTTACAAATGTTTTGCATATGTCACCATAGGTTCTCATCTGATCTGTATATCTATATAGTCAGATCTTTAGACAGATCTATGTATATAGATAGATAAATAGATAATTGATAGATTGGGTAAAGGATAACTATATTCAGTTTGAATTCTTGTCATGCTCCAAATTGGTTCACCATCATATTTATTTTCTAGATAGTGGGAAGATGGAAAAACAGGTTGTGAAAAGCACTAATGCTTTTTAAGTAAAGATCTGCCAAAGTCTGTTGGTTTCCATTGCTCAGGGCACAGTGCTATGGCAAGTGATTCTAGAAAACATAAGACTTTATCTTTTATAAATATGTGAGCAGCTAAACCTCAGGGTTTTATTGTTGAATAGGAGGGAGAGAATGAATGCATATTTTGGAATAACTGACAATCTCTGCACAGATAATGTCTATAGATTAGTGAGGATATTATGCCTAATAATAATAATTATGGCAAAATGCCGCATATAGAACCAAAGAAATTTAAATAAAATGGACAGTGATTTGTATCACTAGACTATTTAACTATGTTGTTGTGTTGTTTAGTCACTAAGTTGTGTCCTACTCTTTTGGGACCCCATGGACTGAAGTCTGCCAGGCTCCTCTGTCCTTAGGAATTTCCACGCAAGAATACTGCTTTGGGTTGCTATTTCCTTCTTCATGGGGATTTTCTCAACCCAGGGATCAAACCCACGTCTCCTAGATTGGCAGATGGTTTCTTTACCAGTGAGCCACCAGGGAAGTACTGTTTAAAAATACTTGATGATAAATAGTCTTTGTTATTTCTCTTCTCTCCTTTATGAATGTCTATGGAAAGATACTGATTTCCCTGGATATGTAATAGTGTCACTTGATATTTTACTCATACATTTTCTCTTTCTTCTCTTTTGTTCTGTGTTTTGGAGAAAACTTTGATTTCACTTTTCCAGTGAATAACTTTAATCTTTACCCTGTGTCTTTTCTGTTACTCAATCCAGTTATTAGTGGTGATAAATTAAAAAAATTTACCTCTTATGATTAAACTACCAGATTTATATAGCACTGTGTTTTATTATAGTGAGCATAATACTTTTCATTCCTTCCCTTAATATTAATCATTTTTAGTTTAGAATTTTAACTTGATTCTGTATATTAACTATTGTAGTTAATATCAAAAAGTGACTAATTGTCAATGATTAATTTTCTTGACTTCAGTGCTTTCAGACAGTTGCTTTTCCTTAAATAATTGTCCACCAGCATTTTAAAAGGACCTAGCTTGATCATATTTGGGAACTTGAGTCTGATTTCTCAGTCCAAATCAGAATCTCTGTCAGCATGATTATATCTCGATGCTGAATCTGATTACAGGCACTTTGCCTCCAGGGCATGCCAAAGTACTAGACTGACAGTCAAAGATACATCCAGTCTGGGAATAGGACCAAAGTCTGAAACTGGGCCCTGTCCAACATCTCTATTGTCACAACCATCTCTGCATCTGTGGGAACTCCCTTGATAAAGATCTCCACCTGGGGCTTGCCTCTAGTCTGGTGTTTCATGTTGATTTCTGCTACTCTACAATGGGGAAAAATGCTCCGTGCATTTGTGGCCCTGTGATTAACTTCCTTGTGAAAGACTCTCAGTTCTCTGAGCATGAATTTCTTACTTTGGAGCAGGGTCAATTCTTGCAGTACTGACATTTGGGGCTAGGTAATTTTTTGCTGTGAAGAGTAGTTCTGGAAATTTTGAATGTTCCAGAAACGCCCTGACCCCCACTGTCTATATAAGAATAGCACCCAGGACCCCACTTTCATGCCTAGTTATTACAACTGAAAATGTCTTCAGACATTGCCAAAGGCCCTCCAGGAAACAAGACAGCCCTTGATGAAAGCCACTACCTTAGGGATTACACAAGGTTGGGAGTCGGGGGAGATTGCTCATGAAAAATACTTTTGTGGCAAGTTGTGTTATCATTCTGGGGATGCTTGGTGCTTCTCCTCTAATTTAGTATCATTATCATTTTGTTTTCAGGAAATTCTTAAACATCTTGCTATTGAGAACTACTGCTCCAGAGTTTTCCAATTATCTACTCTTACTTAATTTTATATTGCCATTTTATACCACTGACCACCATGTATTCATCTCATATTTTCTTTTCCCTTTGATTCTAAAGCACATTCTAAAGCCCCTACTCATTTTTCTTCCATGTCATTTCTTTGCATCCACAGTGTTTCCTCTTTTCAAAATTCTGGAATCTTCCCTCCATTGTCATTTTGCTCTCAATACTTCTGCTCTGTTGTCATAGTACCCTGTGTCTATATACTTAGATTGTAGGCTCTGGAGTGAAACAGCCTAGATGTGAAATGTATGGCCTTCAATAAATCTTAAAACTGTCTAAGACTCATTTTTCCATCTATAATGTGTGGGTTAGTAATAGACATTCCATCATGATAATTTTTTAAATGGTGCATACAATTCACTTAACACAGATTCTGACACATATTAAGTATCAATAAATGTTGAATTGTATTTGCACTATTTATCACTTTCCATTGAAATTGAAGATTTGCTTGTGTCCCCTCTAGAATCTCAGTCCACTTGGTTTCCTAGATATGATATTTCACATTGCTAACATACTATAACTCAGGTGAAGGTACTGGATTGTGGAAATGCAGTTCATAGCCATAAAAAGTAGTTCAGTGTGAATGAGTGTAGAATTTGTAGAGATGAGACAGTGAGAAAGAGAAAGTCAATGTATTAAACTATAGTCAGTTCCTATGAGACAGAGAAGGAAAGAATGGAGGTGAGGAAGTAGAGGCTGATACCTCAGGAACTGATGCAGACCACAGGCAGACTCTGTTCTAGAATGAGAGATCAATGGGACAAGTAGAGAAAAACTCAATAGTATATATACTTGCCTACATAAATTGGCATTAGAAAATGAGAAAAATCAGCACATTATTAACAATAATTCTATAAAAATCTCTTTAGAAACATATTTTGATAGGTTTTTTGGTAGAGATGGGGAATAAAACATGGACAAAAATAAAAAGAAGAATGGGTGGATGGAAAGGATGAAAATTTGAATCATTATAACTTGTTACAGTAGAAGCCAATGAAAGAGTGATATGCTTTAAAAGTTTATCAAAAATGTTTTCCTAATGTTTCATAATGTATGTATGCTTATTAGTAATTCCTAGAAATCTGCATTAGCAAAGTGTAAATATGAGGATACCACAATCATCTTAAAAAGGTTGGAATAACTTTCACTGATTGTTGTTTTATTGACACTATTTCATGAAGTTTACATTAACATTAGTAGTGCCAAGCTGTTTTTGCTGGCAAATGAGATAACATTATGTATTTAATGATATCTTAACAGTATATTGATGATTGCATAGAAAGATTTATATGCGGAGATAAGCATTTTTAATCTGCTATCAGATTAAACCAGTTGAAGAAAAAATGTACTTTAATGTTGCTCTGTTACTTGGTGTGTCTTTGACATCGAGCTTCCAAACAGTAGAATTCAGTGACTTGTAGCCTGCTTTATTTAGGGTATTTGTGAATGAATGCATGATTCAATAAGTTTCCCAAGGCTTATTTCTGTAGACAAAATACATTATCAATTGATAGATGTCTGTCAACACAAGTAGGAAGTCATAGTTATGGTTCTCTCTTATTTGCACACATCAGCTCTTTTTTAAAAAGACTTTATTTTATAGAGGAGTTTTAGGTTCACAAGAAAACTGAGCTGAATGTACCGAGATTTCCATGTACCCTCTACATGCATACCCTCTCCCACTATCCATATTCCCCACCAGACTGGAGCAAGTCGTGCAACTGCACTGACACATCATTAGCACTCACAGAACATGTTCCACAGGGCACACTTTGATCTTGTACATTTCATAGCTTTGACCAATGTACAATGACATCATTATGCATCATTATAGTAAGTGACAGAATACTTTCACTGACTTAAAATTGCTCCTTGGAAGAGAAACTATGGCAAACTTAGACAGCATGTTAAAAATCAGAGACATCACTTGGCTGATAAAGGTCCATATAGTCAAAGCTATGATTTTTCCAGTAGTCATGTACAGATGTGAGGGCTGGATATAAAGGAGGCAGAACACTAAAGAATTTATGCTTTCAAATTGTTATGCTGGAGAAGACTCTTGAGAGTCCCTTGGACAGCAAGGATATCAAAGCAGTCTATCATAAAGGAGATCAGTCCTGGGTGTTCATTGGAAGGACTGATGTTGAAGCTGAAACTCCAATACTTTGGCCACCTGATTCAAAGAGCAAACTCATTGGAAAAGACCCTGATACTGGGAAAGATTGAGGGAAGGAGGAAAGGGGAAAAAGAGGATAAGATGGTTGGAAGGCATTACCAATTCAATGGACAGGTGTTTGAATAAACTCCAGGAGATAATGAAGGACAGGAAAGACTGGTGTGCTGCAGTTCATGGGGTTGCAAAGAGTCAGACATGACTTAGTGACTGAACAAAAACAAAAACCATCTACGCCCTACCTCTTCATCTCTCCTTCCCCTGTACTAGCTCCCTTTAAATAGTGTAAAAAATAACGTGATAATCTTTCATATAGCAGTGATACAAAAATAAGAAAGCAAAATGTGTGAAATGAACTAAATGAACAATGACCATTTCTATGGCAGTGATGAGTTACTGTAATTGTGCCTTTGTTGATGTTGTTTAGTCACTAAGTTGTGTCCAGTTTTTGTGACCCCATAGACTAAAGCCTGGAGAAGGCAATGGCACCCCACTCCAGTACTCTTGCCTGGAAAATCCCATGGGCGGAGGAGCCTGGTAGGCTGCAGTCCATGGGGTCGCTAGGAGTCGGACACGACTGAGCCACTTCACTTTCACTTTTCACTGTCATGCATTGGAGAGGGAAATGGCAACCCTCTCCAGTGTTCTTGCCTGGAGAATCCCATGGATGGGGGAGCCTGGTGGGCTGCCGTCTCTGGAGTCTCAGAGTAGGACACGACTGAAACGACTTAGCAGCAGCAGCAGCAGCAGCAGCAGACTAAAGCCCACCAGGCTCCTATGTCCATGGGATTGCCCAGGCAAGAATACTGGAGTAGGTTGCCACTTCCTTCTCCAAAAAATGTCTACTTAATGATATCTGATAGATCAACATATCCTTATGGTGATTTCATGCTTTTACAAATATGGAAGTCCTAAAGTTACAACTCATTTCTACCATTCTTATTCCAGGACTATAAAGATACAAAATGCAATCTAAAAAAAACTGTGGTGTATCTACACTAATGTATGCTTTTGCCGTTTTAATGAGTGTCGGAATTTTAGATATTTCTACTTATTTAGTGAAGAAAAAAATCATTTGAAGCATCAGAACAGTTAGTTCAATTGAAAGTAGTGTTGCCATTTGTTTGGAAATTAAATATTTATTTTAATATAGATTATCATTTTATTCATTTCTGTTTTAGTCATTCATAAAACCATGTATGAAATATAGTAACAAAAACATGATATCTCAATGTCATATAATCTGTCTCAAATAGATTCTGCTTATTTAAGTACATTTTCTTTAGCATTTGCATAGGAGCATAAGTCTGCCAAGACATAATTTTCCTCAAAATTTCATCATTTTTCTTTCAAACATCAAAGTTAAAAATAAGAGCTATTTTGGGGTATTCATTTAGACTTCACTGAATCCATAAAAATACATATATAAGTATATGTTACATATATATACATGTTTTATATATATATATATATATAATACATAACAAACTGAAAGAGAAATGTAGACACAAAATTGAAGATATAGAACAAAAAGTAAATTTAGTTCTAAGTCCTGCTCAATGTAAAATTTGAGCGGCAATGTTTTATTCTCTTCCTATAAGCTTTGAAAGCGACACAGGAATCCCAATAAAATACAGGATTAAAGCTATATAAAATGAAAATCATGCCAATTCCAGAAAAGGGCCTTCAAAGCCAATCTCTAATCAGTTTTGTTATCTTTCTCTGTTTCACACTAACATGAGTCATCAACATCTCGAATTTGGATTATTAAAATAGCTTCCAAGTCTATCTTTTCCTTTCACCTTTCATACACATTAGTATATTCTCCACACAGAAGTTTGACTCTTTAAGAATGAGCATATATTGTCATTTCTTCCCAGCAAACCTCCAGTGGCTTCCAAATGCTTAGAGTAAAATTTGAACTTCTTAAACTATCTAGTGCATCTATGTGTCATCTGGCTGTTGGATGTCACTGTGGCTCATTTAGCGTTTTTTTTCCTCCATTATAGTTACACTGAACTTTTCTGCTATTCCAGAACACTCACAATAGCTCTTAAATCAAGAACTGGACACTTGCTATTCCAAAAATAGAAGGACCTTTGTTGAAAAAGTTACCCTACTTAATTTTTCTATACAGCATTTAATGTTATCCATTGTTGTGTATTTTCTGATTTTATGTCTCCTCAGTGGAATTAAGCCCTATAAGCTAAGGAGCTGTTTTTGTTTACTCTGAAGGGACTACTATATAACATAGTGAAGTGAAGTGAAGTGAAGTGAAGTGACTCAGTCGTGTCCGACTCTTTGTGACCCCATGGACTGTAGCCTACCAAGCTCCTCTGTCCATGGGATTCTCCAGGCAAGAATACTGGAGTGGGTTGCCATTTCCTTCTCCAGGGGATCTTCCTCACCCAAGGATCAAACCCTGGTTTCCCGCATTGGAGGCAGACGCTTTAACCTCTGAGCCACCAGGGAAGCCCATATAACACAGTATCTAAGGAATCTGGATTGGGTTGCCATCCCCTTTTCCAGGGGATCTTCCCGACCCAGGGATCAAACCCAGGTCTCCTATATTGCAGGCAGATTCTTTACCATCTGAGCCACCTTGGAAGCCCCACTCCCCATTATGAAAGCCCTTTAATAAATTCCTCTGTGATGGAAAAAATAAACTATATTATTGTGTGAATTATTAAATCTTTCATTTATTAACTAAAACTTTATTGACTTCCCAATATGTGTTATATAGCATAGTATCTAACACGACTGAGCATCTTCACTTTCATATATGTTATATAACATAGCATCTAACACATATTGGAAATTCACACAGAGAAGCCTGGCAGACTATAGTCTATGGGTCACAAAGAGTCGGACACAACTGAGTGACTAACACTTTCCCTTTTTTATAAGGAGGAATACAATGTTAGTCAATATCTTACAATGTATCTAAATGATACAATAGTTGGGTTTGTAGAACTGTTTAAGGCTTTATAAGTGTAGTTCAAGATGTAATTTCCAAGTATAACTCAGGAAAACCACATTTTATGGTAAGGCATGAGGGAATGACATGTAAAACAATGTGATCTAAATTACAGTTATACAATTCCAGTTTGGTTCTTGCACAATAAATAAATTAGAAGAATGGCTAATGATACCCTTCATATACTGTACATAAATTTCTCTTAAGGGGGATTTTGATCAAAGTTTGGCAATAAAAATCTGAGGTTACAATTTATGTAAGAACTTGAGAACTTAAAACATAGCATTAGACCCATGCCAAAGGGTGCAGTTCAGTAGCATTAAATATATTCACATTTTGTATAACCATCACCACTATCCATCTCCAGAATATTTTTTATCAGAACATTTTCATCATCATAGAAACTCTGTCAATTAAACTATAATGCTCTATTTTTCCTCTCTTTAGCCTGTGGTAATAACTATTTTACTCTTGGTGCCTGTGATTTTGGCCTATTCCAGGTATCTCATATAACTGGAATCATACAATATTTTGTATTTTTGTGTCTAGCTTATTTTTCTTAGCATAATATCATCAAGGTTCATTTATGTCATAGCATGTATCAGAATTTCATACCTTTTTACACTAAAGAATTTTCATGAAGATTTTCTCTTTTATTGTCTTCTGAGGGTTTTATAGTTTTGCCTCTTAAATTTAAGAATTGGATCAATTTTAAATTAATTTTTGTAAATCAGTTCAGTTCATGACCTTTTGGAACTAACACCCCAAAAAGATGTCCTTTTCTTTATAGGGGAATGGAATGCAAATGTAGGCAGTCAAGAGATACCTGGAGTAACAGGCAAATTTGGCCTTGAGTACAAAATAAACCAGGCCAAAGGTTAAGAGAGTTTTGCCGAGAGAATGCACTGGTCATAGCAAACACCCTCTTCTGATAACACAAGAGAGGACTACACATGGACATCACCAGATGGTCAATGCTGAAATCAGGTTGATTATATTCTTTGCAGCCAAAGATGGAGAAGCTCATACAGTCATCAAAAACAAGACCAAAAGCTGACTGTGGCTCAGATAATGAACTCCTTATTTCTGAATTCAGACTTAAACTGAAGAAAGAAGGGAAAACCACTAGACCATTCAGGTAGGACCTATATCAAGTCCCTTACAATTATACAGTGGAAGTGACAAATATATTCAAGGGATGAGATCTGATAGAGTGCCTGAAGAACTATGGATGGAGGTTCATGACACTGTACAGGAGGCAGTGATCAAGATCATCCTCAAGAAAAAGAAATGCAAAAAGACAAAATGATTGTCTGAGGAAGTGTTAAAAATAGCTGAGAAAAGAAGAGAAGCTAAAGGCAAAGGAGAAAAGGAAAGATATAAGCATCCGAATGCAAAGTTCCAAAGAATAGCAAGGAGAGATAACGAAGCCTTCCTCAGTGATCAATGCAAAGAAATAGAGGAAAACAATAGAATGGGAAAGACTAAAGATCTCTTCATGAAAATTATAGATACCAAAGGATCATTTTATGCAAAGATGGAACAATAAAGGACAGAAATGGTATGGACCTAACAGAAACAGAAGCTATTAAGAAAAGGTGGCAAGAATACACAGAAGAACTATACAAAAAAAAAAATCTTAATGACCCAGATAACGACGATGGTGTGATCACTCACCTAGAGCCAGACATGCTGGAATATGAAGTCAAATTGGCCTTAAGAAGCATCACTATGAACAAAGCTAGTGGAGGTGATGGAATCCCAGTTGAGATATTTCAAATCCTAAACGATGATGCTGTTATAGTGTTGCACTCAATATGCCAGCAAATTTGGAAAACTCAGCAGTGGCCACAGACTGGAAAAAGTCAGTTTTCCTTCCAATCCCAAATAAAGGTGATGACAAAGAAATATCAAGGGAAGGGAAGGGAAAGTCACTCAGTCGTGTCCTACTCTTTGCGACCCCAAGGGCTGTAGCCTACCAGGCTTCTCAGTCTATGGGATTTTCCAGGCAAGAGTATTGAAGTGGGTTGCCACCTCATACACTAGCAAATTAATGCTCGAAATCCTCCAATTCAGGCTTCAACAGTATGTGAACCATGAACTTCTAGATGTTCAAGATGGATTTAGAAAAGGCAGAGGAACCAGAGATCAAATTGCCAGCATCTGTTGGATCATCAAAAAAGTAAGAGTTCCAGAAAAACATCGACTTTTCCTTAATGACTATGCCAAAGCTTTTGACTGTGTAGATCACAAGTCTATGCACCAACCATTAATGCTGAAGAAGCTGAAGTTGAACAGTTCTATGAAGACCTACAAGACCTTTTATTTATTTATTTATTTATTTATTTATTTTAGTTTAAAAATACTTTATTGCTAAAAAATGCTAACCATCAACTGACAACACAGGGTTGCCACAAACCTTCAATTATCAAAAAAAAAAAAAAAACCACAACACAGTATCTGCAAAGTACAATAAAGTAAAGCTTGGCAAAGCACTAATGAACATAGATGAAACAGTCCCCAGCAAAATATTAGTGTACATAATTCAGCAGTATGTTAAAAGGATCATACAACATGATCAAGTGAGATTCATTCCAGGGATACAAGGATGATGCAATTTCTACAGATCAATCAATGTGATACACTAGGGCCTCCCTGGTAGCTTAGTTGGTAAAGAATCTGCCTGCAATGCAGGAGACACCAGTTTGATTCCTGGGCTGGGAAGAGCCACTGGAGAAGGGATACACTACCCACTCCAGTATTCTTGGGCTTCCCTGATGTCTCAGCTGGTAAAGAATCTGTCTGCAGTGTGGGAGACTTGGGTTTGATCCCTGGGTTGGGAAGACCCCCTGGAGAAGGGTAAGGTTACCCACTCCAGTATTCTGGCCTGGAGAATTCCATGAACTATATATTCAATTTCCACAAATCAATCAATATGATACACTACAGTAAGATATCAAAGAACAAAAGTGATAAATGATGTTCTCAATAGATGAAGAAAAAGCTTTTGACAACATTCAACATTCATTTATGATTTTTAAAAAAACTCTCAAAAGTAACTATACAGGGAACACAATCAACATAATAAAATCAATCTATGACAGTTCAGTTCAGTTCAGTTCAGTCATTCAGTCCTATCCGACTCTTTGCAACCCCAGGAACTGCAGCATGCCAGGCCACAAGACCTTTTAGAACTAATACCCCAAAAAGATGTCCTTTTCATTATAGGGGACTGCAATGCAAAAGTAGGAAGTCAAGAAACACCTGGAGTAACAGGCAAATTTGGCCTTGGAAAGTGGAATGAAGCAGGGCAAAGACTAATAGAGTTTTGCAAAAGAAAATGCACTGGTCATAGCAAACACCCTCTTCCAACAACACAAGAGAAGATTCTACACATGGACATCACCAGACGGTCAACACCGAAATCAGAGTGATTACATTCTTTGCAGCCAAAGATTGAGAAGCTCTATACAGTCAACAAAAACAAGACCATGAGCTGACTGTGGCTCAGATCATGAACTCCTTATTGCTAATTCAGACTTAAATTGAAGAAAGTAGGGAAAACCACTAGACCATTCAGGTATGACCTAAATCAAATCCCTTATGATTATACAGTGGAAGTGAGAAATAGATTTAGGGGTCTTGATCTGATAGAGTGCCTGTTGAACTATGGAATGAGGTTCCTGATATTGTACAGGAGACAGGGATCAAGACCATCCCCATGGAAAAGTTACGCAAAAAAGCAAAATGGCTGTCTGGGGAGGCCTTACAAATAGCTGTGAGAAGAAGAGAGGCAAAAAGCCAAGGAGAAAAGGAAAGATATAAGCATCTGAATGCAGAATTTCAAAGAATAGGAAGAAGAGATAAGAAAGCCTTCTTCAGCGATCAATGCAAAGAAATAGAAGAAAACAACAGAATGGGAAAGACTAGAGATCTCTTCAAAAAAAATAGAGATTCCAAGGGAACATTTCATGCAAAGATGGGCTTGATAAAGGACAGAAATGGTCTGGACCTAACAGAAGCAGAAGATATTAAGAAGAGGTGACAAGAATACACAGAAGAACTGTACAAAAAAGATCTTCATGACCCAGATAATCATGATGATGTGATCACTCATCTAGAGCCAGACATCTTGGAATGTGAAGTCAAGTGGGCCTTAGAAAGCATCACTATGAACAAAGCTAGTGGAGGTGATGGCATTCCAGTGGAGCTGTTTCAAATCCTGAAAGATGATGCTGTCAAAGTACTGCACTCAATATTCCAGCAAGTTTGGAAAACTCAGCAGTGGCCACAGGACTGGAAAAGGTCAGTTTTCATTCAAATTCCAAAGAAAGGCAATGCCAAAGAATGCTCAAAATACTGCACAATTGCACTCATCTCACATCCTACTAAAGTAATGCTCAAAATTCTCCAAGCCAGACTTAGCAATACGTGAACTGTGAACTCCCTGATGTTCAAGCTGGTTTTAGAAAAGGCAGAGGAACCAGAAATCAAATTGCCAACATCTGCTGGATCATGGAAAAAGCAAGAGAGTTCCAGAAAAACATCTATTTCTGCTTTATGGACTATTCCAAAGCCTTTGACTGTGTGGATCACAATAAACTGTTGAAAATTCTGAAAGAGATGGGAATACAGACCACCTGACCTGCCTCTTGAGAAATCTGTATGCAGGTCAGGAAACAAGAGTTAGAACTGGACATGGAACAACAGACTTGTTCCAAATAGGAAAAGGAGTACGTAAAGGCTGTATATTGTCAGCCTGCTTATTTAACTTCTATGCAGAGTACATAATGAGAAACGCTGGACTGGAAGAAACACAAGCTGGGATCAAGATTGCCAGGAGAAATATCAATAACCTCAGATATGCAGATGACATCACCCTTATGGCAGAAAGTGAAGAAGAACTAAAAGCCTCTTGATGAAAGTGAAAGAGGAGAGTGAAAAAGTTGGCTTAAATCTCAACATTCAGAAAACGAATATCATGGCATCTGGTCCCATCACTTCATGGGAAATAGATGGGGAAACAGTGGAAACAGTGTCAGACTTTATTTTTTGGGGCTCCAAAATCACTGCAGATGGTTCTTGCAGCCATGAAATTAAAAGACACTTACTGCTTGGAAGAAAAGTTATGACCAACCTAGATAGCATATTCAAAAGCAGAGACATTACTTTGGTGACTAAGGTCCATCTAGTCAAGGCTATTGTTTTTCCAGTAGTTATGTATGGATGTGAGAATTGGACTGTGAAGAAGGCTAAGCACCAAAGAATTGATGCATTTGAAGTGTGGTGTTGAAGAAGACTCTTGAGTGTCCCTTGGACTGCAAGGATATCCAACCAATCCATTCTGAAGGAGATCAACCCTGGGATTTCTTTGGAAGAAATGATACTAAAGCTGAAACTCCAGTACTTTGGCCACCTTATGCGAAGAGTTGACTCATTGAAAAAAACTCTGATGCTAGGAGGGATTGGGGGCAGGAGGAGAAAGGGACGACAGAGGATGAGATGGTTGGATGGCATCACGGACTCGATGGACGTGAGTCTGAGTGAACTCCAGGAGATGGTGATGGACAGGGAGGCCTGGTGTGCTGCGATTCATGGGGTCGCAAAAAAGTCAGACACGACTGAGCAACTGAACTGAACTTGACACTAGCAAGGGGGTATTCTTTCTGCCCCCTTCTGATGCCTATGTCAGAAGCTTTCTTTATCTCCTTTATACTTTAGTAATGGGCTTCCCTGGTCGCTCAGAGGTTAAAGTGTCTGCCTGGAATGTGGGAGACCTGGGTTCAATCTCTGTGTCGGGAAGATCCCCTGGAGAAGGAAATAACAACCCACTCCAGTATTCCTGCCTGGAAAATCCCATGGAGGGAGGAGCCTGGTAGGCTAGAGTCCATGGGGTCACAAAGAGTTGGACACGACTGAGCAACTTCACTTTCACTTTCATACTTTAATAAAACTTTATTACTCAAAAACTCTGAGAGATCATGGCTCTTCTCTGGCTCTGGATTGAATTCCTCTCCTCTGGAGGCCAAGAATCCTGGCATCTTTTTATGGTTCAGCAACAACCTTTCAGTAATCAGAACAAAAATATAGATGATAATAGATATTAGTAGTCGTATGACTATAGTCAATTAGTAAAATAAAAGAAATCCTACAACTGTTTCTAAAAGACTAAAGTTTCTCTAAGAGATCACAAACCTGAAATAAGAAAGAAAACTAGGAAAATTAGAAACAATGAATGGGCAATTTCTCCTCAAAAAAGTAAAAATGCCAGTGATTTTAATGATTCAAGGAGAAAGTGTTCAATATTTTTAATGTATAAATGAATCTTGTAGTCAAATGCTAACATTGCCAAATCATAATAGAAGGAAGGATACATTCTTTCATTTATGGGAGCATGATTACCTCTATAAATCCTCATATATGCAGAGACAGAGAAATAGACAAAAAAAAAAAAAAACAGTTACAGAGAAAGGTCCAAAAATTTCTAATATATTTGGAAATTATAGTGCCCATAACATCTTTTTAAATAATTCAATAATTAACAAAGAAAAATAGTATAATTATCTTATGAGCTACTATCAGGGGCTATCATTTCTGTCCTGTAAAGAAAGCTACTTACTGGTATTAGACATGATTTCTTTTTTAAATTAATTTATTTTTTATTCAGGGATAATTTACAGAATTACAGCTTTATAGAATTTTGCTGTTTTCTGTCAAGCCTCAACATGAATCACCCGTAAGTATACATATTTACTTTCCCTTTGGAAACTCCCTCCCATCCACCCCCCTCCCCGTCTCACCTATCTAAGTTGATACAGAGTCCCTGTTTGAGATTCCTGAGCCATACAACAAATTCCCATTGGCTATCTATTTTACATATGGTTATGAAAGCTTCCATGTTACTTTTTCCATACTTCTCACCCTCTCCTCCCCTCTTCCCATGTCCATAAATCTATTCTCTACTTCTGTTTCTCCATTGTTGCCCAATAAATAAATTCTTAAGTACCATTTTTCTAGATTTCATATAAATGTACTGGAATACGGTATTTCTTTTTCTCTTCCTGACTCACTTCACTATGTATAATAGGTTCTAGGTTCAATCACCTCATTAGAACTGACTTAAATGTGGTCCTTTTTATGCCTGAGTAATATTCCATTGTGTATATGTACCACAACTTCTTTATCCATTTATCTGTCCATGGACATCTAGGTTGCTTCCATGTTCTAGCTATTGTAAATAGTGCTGCAATGAGCAACAGGATACATGTGTCTCTTTCAATTTTGGGTTCCTCAGGATATATGCCTAGGAGCGGGATTGCTGGGTCATATGGTGGTTTTATTCCTAGTTTTTAAAAGGAATTTCCATACCATCTTCCACAGTGGATGCATCAATTTACATTTCCACCAACAGTGCAAGAGCATTTTTTTCTCCACACCCTCTCCAGCATTTTATTGTTTGTAGATTTTTGATGAAGGTTACCAGTCAGACTTACACATTCTGACTGGTGTAAGGTGATATCACATTGTGGTCTTGATTTGCATTTCTCTAATAATCAGTGATGTTGAGCATCTTTTCACATGTTTGTTAGCTATCTGTGTGTCTTCTTTGGAGAAATGTCTGTATAGTTTTTTTTCCCACTTTTTGATTGGGTGGTTTGTTTTTCTGGTATTGAGCTGTATGAGTTGCTTGTATATTTTGGAAATTAATCCTTTGTCAGTTGTTTCATTTGCTATTATTTTCTCTCATTCTAAGGGTTGTTTTTTCACCTTGCTTATAGTTTCCTTTGCTATGCAAAAACATTTAAGTTTAATCAGGTTCCACTCGATTACTTTTGTTTTTATTTCTGTTACTCTAGGACGTGGGTCATAGAGTATCTTGCTTTGATTTATGTCGTCGAGTGTTCTACTTGTTGTTTTACTCTAAGAGTTTTATAGTTTCTGGTCTTACATTTAGGTCTTTAATCTATTTTGAGTTTATCTTTGTGTATGATGTTAGGAAGTGTTCTAATTTCACTTTTTTGCATGTAACTGTCCAGTTTTTCCAGCACCATTTATTGAAGAGGTTATCTTTGCCTCATTGTATGTATATTCTTTACTCCTTTGTCAAAAATAAGGTACCCATAAGTGCCTGGGTTTATTTCTTGGCTTTCTATATTGTTCCATTGGCTTATACTTCTGTTTTTGTGCCAGTACCATACTGTCTTGATGACTGTAGCTTTGTAGTATAATCTAAAGTCAAGAAGGTTTATTCCTCCGGCTCCATTCTTCTTTCTCAAAAATGCTTTGTCTATTCAGGGTCTTTTTTGTTTCCATGTATGAATTGTGAAATTTTTTGTTCTAGTTCTGTGAAAAATGCCACTAGTAATTTGGTAGGGATTGCACTGAATCTGTAGATTGTATTTGGTAGTATAGTCATTTACATAATATTGATTCTTCCTACCCAGGAACATGGAATATCTCTCCATCTATTTTTGTCAACTTTGACTTCTTTCATTAGTGTCTTATAGTTTTCTGTGTATAGTTCTTTTGTCTCTTTAAGTAAGTTTATCCCTATACATTTAATTCTTTTTGTTGCAATGGTAAATAGGATTGATTCCTTAATTTCTCTTTCTGATTTTTCATTGTTAGTATATAGAAATGCAAGAGATTTCTGTGTATAAGTTTTGTATCCTGCAACTTTGCTAAAATCACTGATTAGCTGTAGTGATTTTCTGTTACTATCTTTAGGGTTTTCTATGTACAGTATCATGTCATCTGCAAACAGTGAAGGTTTACTTCTTCTTTTCCAATCTGGATTTCTTTTATTTCCTTTTTTTCCCTCTGATTGCTATAGCTAGGACTTCCAGAACTATGTTGAATAAGAGTAGTGAAAGTGGACACCCTTGTCTTCTTTCTAATCTTAGGGGGAATACTTTCAGTTTTTCACCATTGAGAATAGTGTTTGTTGTCAGCTTATCATGTATGGCTTTTACTACTTTGAGGTAAGTTCTTTTCATGCCCATTTTTGAAGAGTTTTAATCATAAATGGGTGCTGAATTTTGTCAAAGGCTTATTCAGCATCTATTTAGATGATCATATGATTTTTATATTTCAATTTGTTAATATGGTGTATCACATTGACTGATTTGCGTATATCAAAGAATCCTTGCATCCCTGGAATAAACACAACTTGATCATTGTACATGAGCTTTTTGATGTGATGCTGAATTCTGTTTGCTAAAATTTTGTTGAGGATTTTTGCATCTATGTTTATCAGTGATTCTGGCCTGTAGTTTTCTTTTTTTGTGTTGTCTTTGTCTGGTTTTGGTATCAGGGTGATGGTGGCCTTGTAGAATGAGTTTGGAAATATTCCTTCCTCTGCAATTTTTTGAAAGAGTTTTAGAAGGATAGGCATTAGCTCTTCTCTAAATGTTTGATAGAATTCTCCTGTGAAGCTATCTGGCCCTGGGCTTTTGTTTTTTGGGAGATTTTTGATCACAG
Source organism: Ovis aries (assembly GCF_016772045.2). Classification (NCBI taxonomy): domain Eukaryota; kingdom Metazoa; phylum Chordata; class Mammalia; order Artiodactyla; family Bovidae; genus Ovis; species Ovis aries. The sequence continues at coordinate 22,402,790 of NC_056070.1, forward strand.
CTTCAATTTCAGTGCTTGTAATTGGGTTGTTCATCATTTCTATTTCTTGCTGGTTCCATCTTGGAAATTTGAACTTTTCTAAGAATCTGTCCATTTCTTCCAGGTTATCCATTTGATTGACATATAGTTGTTTATAATAGTCTCTTATAATCCTTTGTATTTCTGCATTGTTTCTTGTAACCTCTCCTTTATCATTTCTAATTTTGTTGATTTGATTCTTCTCTCTTTTTCTCTTGATGAATCTGGCTAAAAGTATGTCAATTTTGTTTATCTTCTCAAAGAACGAGCTTTTAGTTTTAATAATCTTTACTATTGTTTCTTTCATTTCTTTTTCATTTATTTCTTCTCGGATCTTTATGATTTTTTTTCCTTCTACTAATTTGGTGGAGGGGGGGAGAGGGGGTTGTTCTTCTTTCTCCAGTTGTTTTAGGTATAAATTTAGGTTGTCTATTTGATGTTTTTCTTTTTTCTTGAGGTAGGGTTGTATTGCTATAAACTTCCCTCTTAGAACTATTTTTGCTGCATTCCATAAGTTTTGAGTTGTCGTGTTTTCGTTTTTGTTTCTAGAAACTTTTTTATTTCTCTTTTGATTTCTTCAGTAACCTGTTCATTATTTAGAAACGTGGTGTATAATCTCCATTTATTTGTGTTTCTTACACCTTTTCTCTTGGAAATGATATCTAGTCTCATAGCATTGTGGTCAAAGAAGATACTTGATACAATTTTAATTTTCTTAAATTTACTGAGGTTTGATTTGTGACTCAATATATGGTCTATCCTGGAGAATGTTCAACGTGCACTTGAGAAGGTGTATTCTTCTGCATTTGGATGGAATGTCCTGAAAATATCAGTGAGACCTATCTCATCTAATGTATCATTTAAGACTTGTGTTTCCTTACTAATTTTCCATTTTGATGATCCATCCATTGGTGTGAGTGGAGTGTTAAAGTCTCCTACTATTATTGTGTTACTGTCAATTTCTCCTTTTATGTCTGTTAGTATTTGTCTTATGTATTGTGATGATCCTATGTTGGGTGCATGAAAGTGCAAGTTGTTCAGTCATGTCTGACTCTTTACACTCCATGGACTACACAGTCCGGAGGAGTCTCCAGGCCAGAATAATGGAGTGGGTAGCCTTTCTCTTTTCCAGGGGATCTTCCCAACCCACTTAGCAAACCCAGTTCTTCCACATTGCAGCAGGTTCTTTACCAGGTAAGCCATGAGGGAAGCCCAAGAATACTGGAGTGGGTAGCCTATCCCTTCTCCAGTAAATCTTCCTGACCCAGCAATCGAACCGGGGTCTCCTGCATTGCCAGCAGATGTTATGTCTTTCTCTTTGATTGATCCCTTGATCATTATGTAGTGTCCTTCCTTATCTCTTGTAACCTTCTTTATTTTAAGGTCTATTTTGTCTAATATAAGAATTGCTACTTGAGGTTTCTTTTGCTTCCCATTTGCATGGAACATATTTTTCCATTCTCTCACTTTCAGTCTATGTGTGTCTTGAGGTCTGAAGTGGGTTTCTTGTAGACAGCATATATAAGGGTCTTGTTTTTGTATCCATTCAGCCAGTCTGTGTCTTTTGTTTTCAGCATTTAATCCATTTACATTTAAGGTAACTATTAATATATATGTTCCTACTGGCATTTTCCTAATTGGGGTTGATTTTGTAGATCTTTTATCTTCTCTTGTATTTCTTGACTATATAAGTCCCTTTAACATTTGTTGTAAAGCTGGTCTTGTGGTACTGAATTCTCTTTAACTTTGCTTGTCTGAAAAGCTTTTGATTTCTCCATGAATTTTGAAAGAGATCCTTGCCAGGTACAGTAATCTTGGTTGTAGATTTTTTTCCTTTCAGTACTTTAAATTTATCCTGCCATTTCCTCTGGCCTGCAGTTTCTACTAAAAGATCAGCTGTTAAGCACATAGGGTTTCCCTAGTATGTTACTTGTTGCTTCTTCCTTACTGCTTTTAATATTCTTTCTTTGTGTTTAGTCTTTGTTAGTTTAATTAGTATGTATCTTTATATGTTTCATCTCGGGTTTGTGCTGTATAAAGAGACTCTTTGTGCTTTTAGACTTGAGTGACTATTTCCTTTTCTATGTTAGGGAAATTTTCAACTATAATCTCATCAGAAATTTTCTCTTACCCTTTCTTTTTCTTTTCTTCTTCTCAGTTCAGTTCAGTTCAGTCTCTCAGTCGTGTCTGACTCTTTGTGACCCCATGAATTGCAGCACACCAGGCCTCCCTGTCCATCACCAACTCCCGGAGTTCACTCAGAATCAGGTCTATCGAGTCAGTGATGCCATCCAGCCATCTCATCTTCTGTTATCCCCTTCTCCTCCTGCCCCCAATCTCTCCTAGCATCAGAGTCTTTTCCAATGAGTCAACTCTTTGCATGAGGCGGGCAAATTATTGGAGTTTCAGCTTTAGCATCAGTCCTTCCAAAGAAATCCCAGGGCTGATCTCCTTCAGAATGGACTGGTTGGATCTCCTTGCAGTCCAAGGAACTCTCAAGAGTCTTCTCCAACACCACAGTTAGAAAGCATCAATTCTTTGGCACTCAGCCTTCTTCACAGTCCAACTCTGGGACCCCTATGATTCAAGTGTTGGTGTGTTTGATATGATCCCAGAGGTTTTGAGCCTTTCCTCAGATTTTTTCATTCTTTTTATTTATTCTTCTCCTCAGAAGTTATTTCTACCATTTATCTTCATGCTCACTGATTCGTTCTTCTGCTTCAAATATTCTGCAGTTGCTTCCTTCTAGAGTATTTTCAATTTCAGTAATTGTGTTTGTCTCTGTATGTTTATTCTTTAATTCCTCTAGGTCTTTGTTAATTGATTCTTGCATTTTCTCCATTTTGTTTTCAAGGTTTTTGATCATCTTTACTATCATTATTTTGACCTCTTTTTCAGATACTTTGCCCCATTTCCTCTTCATTTATTTGGATATCTGTGTTTCTAGTTTGTTCTTGCATACAGTATTTCTCTGCTTTTCCATTATTTTTTTTTAACATTGTGTTTGAGATCTCCTTTTCCCTGGTTTCAAGGAAAGTTGAATTCTTTCCTTGAAGAAGGTTGAATTCTTTCTTCCTTTTGGTTTTTGTGCTCCTAAGGTTGGTCCAGTGGGTTATCTGAGCTTCCTATAAGGTGATATTTGTGCTGAGTTTTGTTGTTGTTGTTGTTTGTTTGTTTTTCCTCTGATAGGCAAGATTAAATGAGGTGGTAATCCTGTATGCTGATGATTTGGTTTGTATTTTTGTTTTGTTTGTTGTTTAGCTGAGGTGTCCTGCACAGGGTCTTATTCGTGGTTGTGTGATGCCAGGTCTTGTATTCAAGTGGTTTCCTTTTTATGAGTTCTCACTATTTGATACTTTCTAGTGTTACTTCGGAGAAGGCAATGGCAACCCACTCCAGTACTCTTGCCTGGGAAATCCCATGAATGGAGAAGCCTGGTAGGCTACAGTCCATGGGGTCGCAAAGAGTCAGACATGACTGAGCGACTTCACTTTCACTTTTCACTTTCATGCACTAGAGAAAAAAATGGCAACCCACTCCAGTATTGTTGCCTGGAGAATCCCAGGGACGGGAGCCTGGTGGGCTGCAGTCTGTGGGGTCGCACAGAGTTGGACACAACTGACGTGACAGCAGCAGTGTTAGTTCTCAGGTAGTCTAGTGGGAGTCAGTGCTCCCACTCAAAAGGCTCAGGGCTTGATCTATTGTCAGGAATGAAGATTCCACAAGTGTTTTTCTTACGGCACTAAGTGAGATTAAAACAAATATCCAAAAACAAGAAACAAAAGATGAACTCCAGACAAATGGCAGTTACAAAATCAGTCAAATAATAATTAAAATAATGGAATATACATATACACCCATGAGCAAAGTGAAAACAATCCAACAAAAATAAAGTTCAGTAGATTGACCTGGTGAACAAAGGAAATAAAAAAAAAAATTATATTCATCATTAAGGAACAAAACTAACTTAAGCACAAACTGGAAAACAAAACTAAAGCAAGGTCCCAAGTGGTGAATAAAGCAATGAAAACAAAACTAAAAAATATGTTGACAGGAAAGGAAAGAAAGAAAAGAAAGAATGAATAGGTATTCAATGTTAAATAGAGGTAGATGAAGAAGATTTATATACATCAAAGACTAACTGCAGGGGAAAAGAACGTAGGAAAGGCAAACAAAAAAATAAATGTAAAAAAAATATAATGGGTTTTAAAAAATTAAAAATTAAAATTATAAAAAGAGAAAAGAAAAAAACAGAAGAGAGAAAAAGGTGGGGGTGGGGTGGGGGGAGGAAAACCCCACAGAACTGCAAAAGCCCAACATAGAGGCAGAGGTTTATAACAATAGGAAGTGTGACTGGGTATACACATATTCATATATACCCATAAGCAAAATCAAAACAGCCCAGCAAAAATAAAGTACAATAGATTGACCTGGCAAACAAAGGAAACCAAAAACAAACAAAAGGAAACAAAAAATTATATCGACCAGAACAAAACTAATTTAAAAAAAAACTAACTAAAGCAAGGTGCCAATTGTGGAATAAAGCAATGAAAATAAAACTAACAAATATGTTGAAAGGAAAAGAGAAAAAGAAAAGAAAGAATATGTATGCAAAGTAAGAGGATTTACATAAGTTAAAGATTAATTGCAAAGGGAAAAGAACAGTAGGAAAAGCAAACGAATAAATGTAGAAAAAATTATAATAGGTCTAAAACGTTAAAATTAAAAAGTGAGAGAGAGAGAAAAAGGAAAACTACACAAAACTGCAAAAGCCAAATATAGATGCAGAGGTTTATGACAACAATAAAAAATGTATCTGAGGGGGGGAAAAAACTAAAACAACTCAAAATCTTAATCGGATTTCTTAGTGCCAATAAAATTGACAACTACAACAGAGTGGGGGTGAAAAGGAAAAAAAAATGAAAAAAGAAAAAATCCAAAAGGATCTACAGAACAAGTCAAAAAAAGTAAGAATAATAAATGTTTTTCTTGAGTCACTGCTGTCAGAGTCCTTTCCCTCCGTGGGAGCCAGAGTCCACTGTACCTGCCTAGGATGCTCTCCACACTATGCTGAACTTTGGACCTGCTGTGGGGACAGCTCAGATTCTAATCTGGTCCTATTCCCATGTGTTCCTTCTTCCAATGTCCACAGCTATCAGAACTAGTGTGTTTTATTTCGTGGGAGCTCACAATGGCCTTTTATATATTTCATAGATGCAGAGTCTGCTTAGTTGATCATGTTGATTTAATCTGCAGCGTGTACAGATGGTGGGAAGGTTTTGAGTCTTCTTCCTTGGCCACACTGCCTTTGGGTTTTCAATTGTGGTTTCATTTCCACCTCCACATGTGGGTCATCCACTGGGGTTTGCTCCAGAGGCTGCCTAGAGGGCTTGAGCTTGCCTCTATGAGGGCCAGATGTGGAGGTGGTGCAGCTGCTTGTGTTGCAGTGGTTCTGGCAGCACCTGGTACTCAGTGGGGTTGGTGACTAGGACAGTAGGAAATACAGTGCTCTAGAAGGGTATGGCAACCAGTATTGGCCAGTATGCTCCAGTATTCTTGCCTGGAGAACCCCCTCTCTGACAGAGAAGTCTGGCAGGCCACAGTCTACAGAATCGCAAAGAGTCAGACACGACCGAAGCAACTCTGCACGCATAGATGCAAGAATTTTTTTTGCCTGTGGCAGCTCTGCCCTAGTGAGAGTTGAAAATGAAGGTTATATAACTGCCTGGCTTGTGGGGACTGTGGGAAGTGTGCAGGGGCACAGACTACCTCTGTGGCAGGAATTATGGCCCTGAATGCATCTATTTTCGAGCCTCTTGTTGCTTGCAGGAGCCTCTTGTAGCCTGCAGGAGTCTCCTGTAGCCTGTAATCAGAAGGCCTCTTTGGCCATTTTTTCTCAATATCTCCTCCTGTTCAGGCAGAGGACTCCCTTGCCCTGGGTCTTTCTCTGTTGTTAGGTGTGTCAGGCACATACAAGGGTTCCCCCTGCTGCGGTCATAATCTGTAGATCTGTGTGTCAAGCACTTAGAGGGGCATCCTGGATGGGGTCCTATTCTGTAGTTCAGTGCATCAGGCATTTGACAGGCCAGTCTTTTTCATTGTTCAGCTGCTGATGCTGGCGTGTGGGGAGAGAGAGGCCATGGTGATGGCTCCACCTTCTATGGATGACTCAGTAGTATCGCCTTGCTTCCATGGTTGCCTGGCTTTCCTCCACAGGCATTTCCCACCACAATCTCCTCCTTCACATCCCCTCAATCCATCTCTCTGCCATCAACAGCAGCCCTCACCCTGGAATTGCTCCATACTCCCTAAACTCCAGCTGCCAGCTGCTGTACCTTCCAGTAGACCAGCATTCCTATCAGTGTATGTATGGCTGTGGCCAGGCCTGTCTGATTCTTAATCTATTTAGGCTGCCACAGATCAGCGGTTTCACTTTCAGCCTTAAATGTTTCTCCTCTGACTCAGGCACTTGCCCTGCTGTGGGGATTGATTCCCTACTTCAGTTCCACACCCACTGAAGGCAGGTCCAGTGCTATCAAAACTTTTGTTTTTTCCCCTAGTTCCCTCATCCTACTGAGTTTTGGGTGGTACTATATATTCTTTTGGGAAAGACTAGAGATCTCTTCAAGAAAATTAGAGATACCAAGGGAACATTTCATGCAAAGATGGGCTAGATCAAGGACAGAAATGCTATGGACCTAAAAGAAGCAGAAGATATTAAAAAGAGGTGGCAAGAATACACAGAAGAACTATAGAAATAAGATGTTCATGACATGGATAATCACGATGGTATGATCACTCATCTAGAGCCAGACATCTTGCAATGTGAAGTCAAGTGGGCCCTAGAAAGCATCACTATGAACAAAGCGAGTGGAGGTGATGGCATTCCAGTGGAGCTATTTCAAATCCTGAAAGATGATGCTGTCAAAGTGCTGCACTCAATATGCCAGTAAATTTGGAAAACTCAGCAGTGGGAACAGGACTGGAAACGGTCAGTTTTCATTCCAATTCCAAAGAAAGGCAATGCCAAAGAATGCTCAAACTACCACACAATTGCACCCATCTCACATGCTAGTAAAGTAATGCTCAAAATTCTCCAAGCGAGGCTTCAGCAATATGTGAACCGTGAACTTTCTGATGTTCAAGCTGGTTTTAGAAAAGGCAGAGGAACCAGAGATCAAATTGCCAGCATCTGCTGGATCATGGAATAAGCAAGAGAGTTCCAGAAAAACATCTATTTCTGCTATATTGACGATGCCAAAGCCTTTGACTGTGTGGATCACAATAAACTGTGGAAAATTCTTCAAGCGATGGGAATACCAGACCACCTAACCTGCCTCTTGAGAAATCTGTATGCAAGTCAGGAAGCAACAGTTAGAACTGGACATGGAACAACAGACTGTTTCCAAATAGGAAAAGGAGTATGTCAAGGCTGTATATTGTCAGCCTGCTTATTTAACTTCTATGCAGAGTACATCATGAGAAACCCTGGACAGGAAGAAACACAAGCTGGAATCAAGACTGCCAGGAGAAATATCAATAACCTCAGATATGCAGATGACACCACCCTTATGGCAGAAAGTGAAGAGGAACTAAAAAGCCTCTTGATGAAAGTGAAAGAGGAGAGTGAAAAAATTGGCTTAAAGCTCAACATTCAGAAAATGAAGATCATGGCATCAGGTCCCACCACTTCATGGGAAATAGATGGGGAAACAGCAGAAGCAGGGTCAGACTTTATTTTGGGGGGCTTCAAAATCACTGCCGATGGTGACTGCAGCCATGAAATTAAAAGACGCTTGCTCCTTGGAAGAAAAGTTATGACTAACCTAGATAGCATATTCAAAAGCAGATACATTGCTTTGCCGACTAAGGTCCATCTAGTCAAGGCTATGGTTTTTCCAGTGGTCATGTATGGATGTGAGACTTGGACTGTGTAGAAGGCTGAGTGCCGAAGAATTGATGCTTTTGAAGTGTTGTGTTGGAGAAGACTCTTGATAGTCCCTTGGACTGCAAGGAGATCCAACGAGTCATTTCTGAAGGAGATCAGCTCTGGGATTTCTATGGAGGCAATGATGCTGAAGCTGAAACTCCAGTACTTTGGCCAGCTCATGAGAAGAGTTGACTCATTGGAAAAGACTCTGATGCTGGGAGGGATTGAGGGCCGGAGGAAAAGGGGACAACCGAGGAAGGGATGGCTGGATGGCATCACTGACTCAGTGGACGTGAATCTGAGTGAAGTCCGGGAGTTGGTGATGGACAGGGAGGCCTGGCGTGCTGCGATTCATGGGGTCGCAAAGAGTCGGACACGACTGAGCTGCTGAACTGAACTGATATATTCTTTCCCACTGGTCAGGTACTCCTGTCTGCTGTTAGCTGATGTTCAGCACACACGTCTGTATCTGAAGGTGCATTCTTGCTGTAACTGTGGATAGAGATGTACTCCACATCCATCTACTCCTCCACCATCTTTTTCTTCCTAGAAATTATTTTTATATATGCTAACAGAAGTTTAATTTTGTGAAATATTCAAGTAAAAACAGAGAGAAAATTTGTCATAAATGAATAAAATGATTTTGCACATTGTTAACATTGTAAAGTTGGGATTAGGAAAAGTATAAAAGTCTAGATTAAGTTCAGTTCAGTTCAGTTCAGTCGCTCAGTCGTGTCTGACTCTTTGTGACACCATGAATTGGCAGCACGCTAGGCCTCCCTGTCCATCACCATCTCCCGGAGTTCACTCAGACCCACGTACTTCTAGTCAGTGATGCCATCCAGCCATCTCATCCTCTGTTGTCCCCTTTTCCTCCAGCCCTCAATCCCTCCCAGCATCAGGGTCTTTTCCAAAGAGTCAACTCTTTGCATGAGGTGGCCAAAGTACTGGAGCTTCAGCTTTAGCATCATTCCTTCCAAAGAAATCCAGGGATGATCTCCTTCAGAATGGACTGGTTGGATCTCCTTGCAGTCCAAGGGACTCTCAAGAGTCTTCTCCAACAACACACTTCAAAAGCATCAATTCTTCGGCACTCAGCCTTCTTCACAGTCCAACTCTCACAACCATACATGACCACAGGAAACCATAGCCTTGACTAGGTGGACCTTAGTCGGCAAAGTAATGTCTCTGCTTTTGAATATACTATCTAGGTTAGCCATAACTTTTCTTCCAAGGAGTAAGCGTCTTTTAATTTCAGGGCTGCAATCACCATCTGCAGTGATTTTGAAGCCCCCCAAAATGAAATCTGACACTGTTTCCACTGTTTCTCCATCTATTTCCCATGAAGTGATGGGACCTGATGCCATGATCTTCGTTTTCTGAATGTTGAGCTTTAAGCCAACTTTTTCACTCTCCTCTTTCACTTTCATCAAGAGGCTTTTTAGCTCCTCTTCACTTTCTGCCATAAGGGTGGTGTCATCTGCAAATCTGAGGTTATTGATATTTCTCCTGGCAGTCTTGATTCCAGGTTGTGTTTCTTCCTGTCCAGGGTTTCTCATGATGTACTCTGCATAGAAGTTAAATAAGCAGGGTGATAATATACAGCCTTAACGTACTCTTTTCCTATTTGGAAACAGTGTGTTGTTCCATGTCCAGTTCTAACTGTTGCCTTGTGACCTGCATACAGATTTCTCAAGAGGCAGGTTAGGTGGTCTGGTATTCCCATCGCTTGAAGAATTTTCCACAGCTTATTGTGATCCACACAGTCAAAGGCTTTGGCATCGTCAATATAGCAGAAATAGATGTTTTTCTGGAACTCTCTTACTTTTTCCATGATCCAGCAGATGTTGGCAATTTGATCTCTGGTTCCTCTGCCTTTCCTAAAACCAACTTGAACATCAGGAAGTTCACGGTTCACATATTGCTGAAGCCTCACTTGGAGAATTTTGAGCATTACTTACTAGCATGTGAGATGGGTGCAATTGTGTGGTAGTTTGAGCATTCTTTGGCATTGTCTTTCTTTGGAATTGGAATCAAAACGGACCTTTCCCAGTCCTGTGGCCACTGCTGTTTTCCAAACTTGCTGGCATATCGAGTGCAGCACTTTGACAGCATCGTCTTTCAGGATTTGAAACAGCTCAACTGGAATGCCATCACCTCCACTAGCTTTGTTTGTAGTGATGCTTTCTAAGGCCCACTTGACTTCACATTCCAAGATGTCTGGCTCTGGATTAGTGATCACATCATCATGATTATCTGGATCGTGAAGATCTTTTTTATACAGTTCTTCTGTGTATTCTTGCCACCTCTTCTTAATATCTTCTGCTTCTGTTAGGTCCAGACCATTTCTGTCCTTTATCAAGCCCATCTTCGCATGAAATGTTCCCTTGGTATCTCTAATTTTCTTAAAGGGATCTCTAGTCTTCCCCATTCTGTTGTTTTCTTCTATTTCTTTGCATTGATCGCTGAAGAAAGCTTTCTTATCTCGTCTTGCTATTCTTTGGATCTCTGCATTCAGATGCTTATATCTTTCCTTTTCTCCTTGGCTTTTTGCCTCTCTCTTCCCCATTCTGTTGTTTTCTTCTATTTCTTTGCATTGATCGCTGAAGAAAGCTTTCTTATCTCGTCTTGCTATTCTTTGGATCTCTGCATTCAGATGCTTATATCTTTCCTTTTCTCCTTGGCTTTTTGCCTCTCTTCTTTTCACAGCTATTTATAAGGCCTCCCCAGACAGTCATTTTGCTTTTTTGCATATCTTTTCCATGGGGATGGTCTTGATCCCTGTCTCCTGTACAATGTCAAGAACCTCATTCCATAGTTCATCAGGCACTCTATCTATCAGATCTAGGCCCTTAAATCTATTTCTCACTTCCACTGTATAATCATAAGGGATTTGATTGAGGTCATACCTGAATGGTCTAGTGGTTTCCCCTACTTTCTTCAATTTGAGTCTGAATTTGGTAATAAAGAGTTCATTATCTGAGCCACAGTCAGCTCGTGGTCTTGTTTTTGTTGCCTGTATAGAGCTTCTCCATCTTTGGATGCAAAGAATATAATCAATCTGATTTCAGTGTTGACTATCTAGTGATGTCCATGTGTAGAGTCTTCTCTTGTGTTGGAAGAGGGTGTTTGCTATGACAAGTTCATTTTCTCAGCAAAATTCTATTAGTCTTTGCCCTGCTTCATTCTGCATTCCAAGGCCAAATTTGCCTGTTACTCCAGGTGTTTCTTGAGTTCCTACTTTTGCCTTCCAGTCCCTTATAATGAAAACGACATCTTTTTTGGGTGTTAGCTCTAAAAGGTCTTGTAGGTCTTCATAAAATCTAGACTGAGTTAGGTGTAAAGTAATCAAGGCCTGGCATGCTGCGATTCATGAGGTTGCAAAGAGCTGGACACGACTGAGAGACTGAACTGAATTGAACTGAAAGTAATCAGGTGAACCATATCAGTTAGTGATGACCTGATCTGGGGTACAGCAGGGATTTATTTCTTTTCACTCCTACATAGTATTTCATTTCCAATGAGAACCCATCAGAATGTCTTTTACCACCTGTATTTCTACCAGTCTTCTGTTCATGTCCACTTAATAAGCCTGAGGTTTTCTATGCACCTCTCTTCCTCTCCTTGTTAACTCTCATGTGATTCACTTTTTTCCCATTTATTTATGACACTGTAGGCTTTTCCTAGCAAAGATTTAGAAACTCTCTTATTCTCTGCCCATTACCAAGTTCCAAAGTTCCACATTTTTAGGTCTTTGTTACAACACCTTCACTTTTCAGTACCAATTTTCTATCAGTCTGTTTGGGCTGCCAAAACAAAATACTACAAGCAGATAAATTATAGACAGAAATTTATTTCTCACAATTCTGGAGGCTAAGAATTCCATATCAAGTCTCCAACTTGGTCACATTCTGGTGAAGGCACTCTTCCGTGTTCATAATTAGCACCTTCTTTCAGTGTCCTCACATGGTGAAAAGAGGTTAGCAAGCTATCTGGGCCACTCTCCTAAGGACACACATTCCATTCATGAGGGCTCTACCCTGATGACCTTAACATCGTCTAAATGCCTTACCTTGTAATACTATCACATTGGACATCAGGGTTTAAATGTATGAATTATTGTGACAAATACTCAGACCACAGCACACTGTGAATGTGTGACAAATCATCTATATCTTGTTTTGGTGATGAGACAATGCTGTTTTCAAACTGGGACATTTGTTATAATCATTCCCGTTCCATTTTTTGTTTGTTTGTTTAAGAAATTGCTGGTTCCTCAAGTATGCATCCTAAGTCGCCTCACTGAGACCCCATGGACTGTAGCCCACCAGACTCCTCTGTTCATAGGATTCTCCAGGCAAGAATACTGGAGTGGATTGCCATGCCCTCCTCTAGGGGATCTTCCTGACCCAGGGATCAAACCCTCAACTCTTGTGTCATCTGCATTGACAGATAGGTTCTTTACTACTAGTGCCACATGGCTTCTCTAAGTCACTTCAGTTGTGTCCAACTCTGTGACCCCATGGACTGTAGCCCACGAGGCTCCTCTGTCCATGGGATTTTACAGGAAGGATACTGGAGTGGGTTGCCATGCTCTTCTCCAGTCCTCAAGTATACATATGTAAAAATTAGTATAGTAAATAATACCAGAAAGTTCCACAAAATACTTATATCAATCTATACCCTTACTACCTTTATATGAAAGTTATCTTTGCTTGTTTACTTTTGGTATTTTCCAAGGTTTTTGCAAGGGATATTCTAGTGGACATGAAGTTGTATCTCATTTTAATTATTTTGCATTCCCCTGATGAACAATGAGCTTGAGCAGTATTATAATATCTTTAGTGACCATTTGTATATCCTCTTTTATAAACCATTTGCTCCCATCTTTTGTTCATTTTTTTCTGTTGAATTTTCTTTCATTGATTTATAGATATCTTCAGAGAGGCCAGGTTATATTTTATTCTTTTATAGTTATTTATATTTAAAATATCTTCTCCAAAATGTAGTTTGTATTTTTACACTCTAATGGTCTTTGAAAAGGAAAAGCAATAGCTTTACTTAGGTATAATTTATATAACATCCAGTTTACATATTTAAAGTGCACAATACAATCTTGTAGTATATTCATAGAGTCCTAAACCATTGTACCAATCTAAATTTTGAATACTTACATCTCAAGACAAGACACTTTTTATCAAATAATAGACCTTTCTCATTACCCATTCCAGTAGTCCTAGGTAACACATATCTATTTTCTGACTCTACAGATTTGCCTTTTCTGGACATTTTATGTAAAAGGAATAATAAAATACGTGATCTTCCTTAATTGGCTTCTTTTATTTAGCATAATATCTTCTCGGTTCATCCATATTGAAGAATATATCAGTATTTCGTTCCTTTTTATTGCCAAATGATATTCATTGTATGGTTGTGCCACAGTTTGCCAGTTCATCAGTTGATGATAATTTGAGTAGTATATATTTTTTGGCTATTATGAATAATGCTATTATGAACATCTATGCACATATGTTTTGAGGGCATATAATTTCATTTTTCTTGGGCTATTCTTATGTTTTCAAAAGTAAGTGCATGATTTTGCATCCTCACTAACAGTCCATAAGGTTCTAATCTACACATCCTTTTCAACACTGACATTTTAACTACTGCTTTCCTGCTAGAGACAAGTGATATTTCATTGTGATTTCAATTTACATTGTCCTGATGACTAATGATGATGAGCAACTTTGTATATTCACATTACACACCTCTTTGTTGAAACATTTATTCATTTCATTTTCCATATTTTATTAAGGAATTTATCTTTTTATTATTGATTTGTAAGTGTTCTTTATAGATACCATACAACAGTTCCTTAGCAGATAGTATGATTTGCAAATATTTTCTTCCATTCTGCGAGTTGTCATTCACATTTTGATGGTACCATTTGCAGCATGAAAATGAAAGTACTGTTAATTACTCAGTCATGTCCACCTGTTTGTGACCGCATGGACTATAGTCCACCAGGCTCCTCTGTTCATAGAATTTCCATTTGCAACATTTGCTTTTACTTTTGATAAAGTTCACTGTATATATACATTTTTACTATAATTCTTTTCCTTCTAGCGTTTTTTTCAAGAAACCTTTGCCTAAGTCAAAAATGTTTACTCCTATGTTTTGTTCTAAGGCTTTTATAAACTTAGCCCTTTTAGACTGTGATCCATTGTAAGTTATTTTCTTTTTTTGTGTGTGTAGAGTATAAGCTAAAGGTGCAAATCTATTCTTTCACATGTAGATATCCAGTTGTACCAGAATCATTTGTGGAGAAAGGCTATTTCCCTCCTTTGAAGTTTTGACATCTTATCAGAAATCAGTTGGCCATGAAAGTAAAGATTTATTTCTGAAGTTTCTATTCTATTGCATTAATCTATAGGTCTGTTCTCAGGCCACACAACTTTAAATACTGCAGCTGCGTAGTAGCTTTGAATTCAGAAGTGTGAGGCCCTATTGTTTTTGTTTGTTTGTTTGTTTGTTACTTTTTTAAGATTGTTTTTACTATTCTGGTTCCCTTGCATTTCCATATTAATTTTAGGACCAGTTAGATAATTTATGAAAAATTGGCAGATTGAATCTGTAAGTAATTTGGGGTGTATTGCCATCACCAACATTGTCTTATGAACCATAAGCATAATAGAAGGTCTTTCTATTTATTTAGGTCTTCTTTAATTTCTTTCAATAATGGCTTCCAGTTTTCAGTGTAAATTTTAGAATTCTTTTGTTAAACATATTCCTAAATATTTTGTTTTGGTTGCTGTTAGAATTATTTTCTTAATTTAGATTTCTCATATTAAATTTTTTTTTTGTATATTCACTGCTTACCCTACAAGATCTTTTTTAGCCTTGAAACATTCAATTCTACAAATCTGGATCTGGACATCACATCCAGAGCTTCTACCTAATTCATTGCATGTGTTCTTAGTAGAAATTCTTTTTTTTTTTTTTTGAGTGTTTTCAATAAGTTAGCTCTTTTTGATTTATCTCATATCATGGGACAGATATATCTGCACATGAAAATTAATGTTGAAAATGGAAGTGTGAATGAAGATATAGAAGAAAGGAACCATGAATTAACTGACAACCTGAGAATAAGTCTTAAATATCTTAATCATACATACAACCTCCCCTCTTTCATTAGTATCAACTACTTTCTCTAATCAAAGGGTCCTATAAAGTAGATGACATAAAAATAGTAAATTCATTTTTAATTTATTACAGATAGATCGAGGATATTGACAATATACATAACCCATGTTTTAGTCAGTTCTCTCCCCTTCACAGGTCACACTTCACAGATTTATTTTTTGAAGAAACCAGGGTAAGTTGTTCTCCTGATTTTCCCAATGGAAATGGCTCCCCTTGTCTCTGCCTGCTCTGCTCATTACATCGGTTGTGATACCGTCTTGAGTTCTGGAACAAAATCTTCTGCATATAATGTCATAACTCCATTCACAGTAAAGGTGCAAATAACTGAATATGTGAGTGCCCTGAGTTGCTAGTGGCAGTATTGTTCAGACTCTTTGATGCACTGTACTTAGTCACTCAGTCCTGCCCCACTATTTGCAACCCCATGATATGTAGTCAGCCAGGCTCCTCTGTTCATGGGGATTCTTCAAACAAGAATACTGGAGTGAGTTGCCATGCCCTCCTCCAGGGGATCTTCCCAACCCAGGGATTGAACCCAGGTCTCCTCAATTGCAGGCAGATTTGTCACCATCTGAGCCACCAGGGAAGCCAGTGAATACTGGAGTGGGTAGCCTATCCCTTCTCCTGAGTATCTTCCTGACCCAGGAAGTGAACCAGCATCTCTTACATTACAGGTAGCTTTTTACCAGCTGAGCTACAAGGGAAGCCCTCAGACTCTTTAGTGCCACAAAATTAGTGCACAATAATGTTTCAGTGTATAATACTTTACTAAAGGATTAATCGATGATGCACGTTATACTATATAGAAAAAAATGGTAATGTATTTTTAACAAAATCTATGCCAAATTATCTACACAATCCAAGGACAAAGTACCTAAGAAGTTAAATCTTTTATAAGACTCAACATTTCATAATTTAGCTCTTTTAACCTGAGTTGTATATCCTCTCTGGGTGAATCTTGCTTTAAATTTCACTGCTATTAATCATGACATTTAACCCTTAGATAATAACTGGGCTCATCTCAGGATCATCCCCCTATCTTACAGTCTCCCAGGTGGCGGAGTGGTAAAGAATTTGCCTGCCAAAGCAACAGATGCAGGAGACATGGGTTCAGTCTCTGGGTGGGAAGATCTCCTGAGGAGGAAATGGCAACCCATTCCAGTATGCTTGCCTGGGAAATCCTATGGACAGAGGAACCTGGCAAGCTATAGTCCATGGGATCCCAAGAGTCAGACATGATTGAGCCTGCACACCAGAACTTTGAGTCTCAGTTGCTCAATATGTATAGCTCAACATCTAAAGAAGTTCAAGTTAAACAATGCTTGCTGTTTTTTGGTACTCAGATAATAATGGAGGGTCAAATTATTTTTGTTCCCTTCAATGTCTACTCTCTTGGGTATAGAGTAAAAAAGAAAAGTCCCAAGCACGTCTATATACATTCTTTCCATAGCCAGGAGTGTTTGGGAAATGAATGCCATCCATCCTTTAACACAGTAATGGTTGTTACAAAATGGATGGCCATATGTATAAAATGTTTTTAACAGCATATGCAAGTATCTATTTAGATCATTTACATAAAACAAACATGAAACTTATTTATAGAGTATGTAGAATGGGGATTGTCACATAGGAATTAATGGAGATTAAAATGAGGATATTGCAAGGCCAAAGCATCTCCTTTCTGTTGTAGTGGATCTATGTACATAATTTTAAAGCTTCTTTGTTTTTTTCTCAAAGAAAAAATAATGTATAAGACGACAGCTCTTTAAAGGAGCTTCAGCATACTCGGGATTTCTCCAGGAAAAAACATGTCTATTTGTTTCTAGTACCTGCCTGCAACTTTAGAATTAGTAGGAAAGCTTGATGTAGGTTAAGACCCATGATTTTCCTGAGTTAACTTTAAAATTAAATTCTGTTTATCAACACACAGAGATGCATAGTCCATTGTTTAATTTTCTTTGAGTCAGTATTAAGTCAGATGTAAACTCATATATAGCCTCTTAGGATAAACAGAGTTTCAATGCTACTCTGAATTCAGTAAGGCTAAGATAAAGAACAGAGCCTTTGTTTAGAGATAAATGAGTCAATGCGCGTGTACAATTATCTGCTTACCTAGGAAATCCTAGCACTCAATGACCATAGATAACAGCAGTAGTAGTGGTGGTAAAAACAGTAAGCACGTATATGCTATATTGATAAAGACAGACTCCAAATACCAAAAGTCAGCCTTAGACAGGCATGGGGATGATGATAGCCTCCTCAGATGATAGCTGCCAGGAAACCAAGTTAATACCTCTTCCTTTGTACTGACTTTATAACCATGGAGTGATTTTAGCATTGTAGGTAGTCTAGTTTAGTGACATTTCATTGGCATATGCCCTTGCATTGAATTAAACAGGAAAAGTCAGTCTGAGCTGATACACTAATTAGTTTGCATTTTGATAGTTGAAAATAAAGATTTATTAGCCAGAAAAAAAGAGCATCACCTCCTAGATATACTCATGATAAGACAGGCAGTTCTTAAAATTAGGGAGTGTATAAGGCATTGCTTCTCATGATAAATAACAGTTACCATCCATAAAATTCTGAACATACTATCAAGCACAAATATCTTACCCACATATTTTGTCAATTTTAGTGTTTTTTCGTGCAACATAAAATCCTATAAATATTTCAATCAATTTGATGATATTTACAGGAGTAACAAAATTAATTCAAATAGCCTGAGAGTTTGGGGGAAATAAACCAACTATCCATTTGTATTTGGGCTCCTGACAACTCCTTTTAATACATAGCAATAGAATCTTTTGAAATTGATAATATGACAAGACAAACATCTTTCACACAAGCCATTCTTTTGTTAGGTATGACATTATACCTACTCCATCTATAGGAGTAGTTTTAAAAGGTGCATTTGTAGAAGTAGATATATTTCTAAGACACTACAACAGATACTTAAAATTGTGTTGGTAGATATAAAAGCCTAGGCCTAGTTGTGATGCATTATCATCAGATCCTTGTTAAAAATTTATACACCATCCAAGAGGTAGTTTAATAGAATTGCACATATTTATTCAACTGATTATCTTCTATGAACCTAGTTCATAGAAATTTCAGATCTTTTCCACCTAATGGAAAATCCACTAAGAATTTCAGAAATTTTGTTCAGTCAGCATTGCAATAATTTATATTTGTTGCTTTATTTCCCAGTGAGCCATCATTAATCCAGCAACTGATTTGCAGAATACTTCTAAAAAAGTGTTTATTGAAAATTAAGTTTCATCTAAGGCTTTAAACTATGAAAAAGAGCACAAGGTCTGTTTGTATATTTTCCTAGAAACTTTCATAGTGTTTCCCACATGTAGGATATCTAAAAATATTTATATAGAGAATGAATGGATTGAATGAAGGAAAATATAAACCCAGATTTATGCTCATTCTGATAATTACTAGAAGTAAAAATTGTATGTACATGAGACAAAATCAAACTGTTACACATGTAATGGGAGTGGATATTTTTCACTATTTTGATCAGTGAAACAATAAGGTGGTACTGTTCATCCCCACTCCCTTATAAGATTACAGCTACCAGCTTAACTTAATACCTCTGTCTCCAAAGTCTACATGCCATTATTCCCTTTTTCTTGGTGTTGTAAGTTAGCTTTCCAAGGAACAAAATTTTGGATTCTGAGATTTTTGTTCTTAAGGTTAGTTGGAATGTTCTCTAAGGAAAAATATCTGTGATGGTTGAAGAAAGATGTGGAAGTTAAACTGTAATAGAGTTGCACCTAAAAGGAACATAAAAAAAAAAAAATGGTGAAGTAGAAGGATGCGCACTCATCTTCTCCTGTGAGAACACCAAGATTTCAACTAGCTGCTGAACAACCATTGACAGGAGAATGTTGGATCCCACCAAAAAGATATCCCAAGTCAAAGGAGAAGCCCCAGCAAGATCGTAGGAGGAGTGAAATCATGTTTAGAATCAAACCTCAGACCCACCAGAGATGCTCAGAGGGCACAAACAAAATTTGTGTGCACCAGGATCCAGGGAAAGGAACAGTGACCCCCACGAGAGACTGAGCCAGACGTGACTTTGAGTGTTTGGGTGTCTCCTGCAGAGACATGGGTCAGCAGTGACTTGCTGTGGGTACAGGGACTCTGGCTGCAGCAGACTTGGGAGGTGTGGTTTGTGGCATAAGTCCTTTCGGAGGAGGTTGCCATTAGTTCCATTGTATAGCTGCCGAGCAGACGATCCACAAACTGGAGAACAGTTAAAACAAAGAAGTTCTTGCACAGTAGCAAAAGTCCACAACTGATTTCCCAAGCTGGATATCTTTCAAAAGGACTGAGAACCTCCAGGGAAACAGACTCTTGGAGGGCAGAATAAAATCTTGTGTGCCCAGAGCCCAGGATAAAGGAGCAGGGACCCCACAAGAGATTCAGCCAGATTAGCCTATGAGTGTTTGGGAGTCTCCAGCGGAAGTGTGGATCAACAGTGGCCTGCTATGGGGTCAGGGGCACTGACTAAAAGAGTCCTAGGAGCTACAGCATGCTGGCATATGTTCTTTTGAAGGAGGTTGCCATTACCACTATTACCCCAACCATAGTTTGGCCTTAGGCCAAACTACAGGGAGGAAACACAGCCCCATCCATCGGAAAAACTGTATTAAAGATTTACTGAGCCCGCCCAATAATAGAGGAAATAGAATAAATAAAGGAGAGCAACTGAATGGGAAAAACTAGACAACTCTTCAAGAAAATTATAGGTACCAAGGGAACATTTCATGCAAAGATGGCCGCAGCAGAGGACAGAAACTGTATGGGCATAACAGATGTAGAAGATATTAAGAAGAGGTGGTAAGAATACACAGTAAAACTATACAAAAAAATATCTTAATGACCCAGATAATCACAAAATGTAATCACTTATCTACAGCCAGACATCCCAGAGTGCAAAGTCAAGTGGGCCTTAGGAAGCTTCACTACTAGAAAACTTCACTACTAGGAAGCTAATGGAGGTGATGAAATTCCAGTTGAGCTAGTTCAAATCCTAAAATACGATGGTGTTAAAGTGTTGTACTCAATATGCCAGCCAATTTGGAAAATGCACCAGTGGCCAGAGCACAGAAAAAAGATCAGTTTCATTCCAGTCTCAAAGAAGGGCAATGCCAAAAGAATATTCAAAATACCACCCAATTGCACTCATCTCACACTGGCAAAGTAATGCTCAAAATTCTCCAAGCCAGGCATCAACAATATATGAACCAAGAACTTTCAGATGTTCAAGCTGGATTTAGAAAAGGCAGAGGAACCAGAGAACAAATTGCCAACATCCACTGGATCATAAATAAAGCAAGAGAATTTCAGAAAAACATCTACTTCTTCTTCATTGACTACATTAAAGCCTTTAACTTTATGGTCAGAACAAACTGGAAAATTCTTAAAGAGATGAAAATACCAGAACATCTGACTCCTGTGAAATCTGTATGCCGATCAAGAAACAATAGTTAGAAAAAAACATGGAACAACAGACTGGTTCCAAATTGGGAAAGAAGAATATCAAGGCTATATATTGTCACTCTGCTTATTTAACTTATATGCAGAGTACATTATACAAAATATTGGGCTAGATGAAGCCCAAGCTGGAATGAAGATTGCCAGAAGAAATATCAATAACCTCAAATATGCAGATGACACCACCCATATGGCAGAAAGTGAAGAGGAACTAAACAGCTTCTTGAATAAGATGAAAGAGAAAAGTGAAAAAACTGGCTTAAAACTCAGCATTAAAAAAATTAAGCGCATGGCATCCAGTTCCATCACTTCATGACAAATAGATTGGGAAACAATGGAAACAGTGACAGACTTTATTTTCTTGGGATCCAAAATCACTTCAGATGGTGACTACAGCCATGAAATTAAAGGACACTTCCTCCTTGGAATAAAAGTTATGACCAATCTAGAAAGCATATTAAAAAAGAGACATTATTTTGCCAACAAATTTATGTCTTGTCAAAGCTACTGGTTTATCCAGTAGTCATGTATGGATGTGAGAGTTGGACCATATGGAAGGCTGACAGCTGAAGTATTTATGTTGTTGAGCTGTGGTGTTGGAGAAGACTTTTGAGAGTCCCTTGGACTGAAAAGAAATCAAACCAGTTGATCCCAAAGGAAATAAATCCTGAATAATCATTAGAAGGACTAATGCTGAAGTGGAAGCTCCAATAGTTTTGCCACCTGATACGAAGAGCCAACTCATTAGAAAAGACCCTGATGCTGGGAAAGATTGAAGGCAAGAGGATAAAAGGAGGAAAAAAGATGAAATGGTTGGATTGCATCACTGACACAATGGATATGAGTTTGAGTAAGCTCTGGGAGATGGTGAAGGACAGGGAAGCCTGGGGTGCTACACTCCATGGTGTTGCAAAGAATTGGACACAACTAAGCTATTGAATAACAACAAAAAGGAGCTTTGGATCAGTTGGGAGAGCTCTACAGAGTGATCTCAATTGGGAAATGGATTCTATGGGGTTTTGTCATCTACTATTCATTCTCTATGGTTGCCCTCAAAGAGGGGAACATGACCTTTGGAGAGACAGCTGGCTCTCTTAGGCTGAGGACAACCCAAAAGAGTAACTTAGAAAATGAAGTCTATATGCATAACAAGACACATGGATTTTTTTTGGTACCTATTGAATGGCAAAAGGTTTTTTTTTTTTTGTTGTTGTTGTTGTTGTTTTGTTTTTTTTAAATCACATCTGCAAATCCAATGGAATTCTTGTAATGTCTTAGGGCACAGAGAGATGTCACTATTTCTGAGCATTTCTGATAAAAAGTGCTGGATGCTGTCAAAGAAAAATGTTTCATCATCTCATTATGGGAAATAAAGTTTATGTTGTTCCCTGAGAGCAGGTTATGTAATGATCATCTTTCAAGATGTTGTTCGAAATTCTCCAGGAAACATTTCTCAATTTCTAGTTGATAAGGGAAACATCCTCACTGGAGTGAAAGCCAAGTGGTCTGTTGTTAATGACTCCACACTTAGCTCCAGAACACTGCCACCTGTGTTTTGTCTTTGCTGCAGGTCCCTGATATCTATCTTTGGAAATAAAAATTCAAAATTTCTTGACCTGTTGTCTATTCCAATTAGAATCTCTCTATACACCTTGGGGGAAATCTAAGTTACTCTAACAGAGACCTCAAATTATAGTTGTACAAATAAAATTATTATTTTTTTCTCTTCTATAACAGTCACAGTATGAGTGTTCCCCATCTCAGGAATATTTCTGGCCTTCACAGTCTTTTTTTTTTTTTTTAATTCTTTTTTTTTTTATGTTTATTTATTTTTTATTTTTTATTTTTTTTTAAATTTTAGTTTTTTATTTTTTAAATTTTAAAATCTTTAATTCTTACATGCATTCCCAAACATGAACCCCCCTCCCACCTCCCTCCCCATAACAACTTTCTGAGTCATCCCCATGCACCAGCCCCAAGCATGCTGCATCCTGCGTCAGACATAGACTGGCGATTCAATTCACATGATAGTATACATGTTAGAATGTCATTCTCCCAAATCATCCCACCCTCTCCCTCTCCCTCTGAGTCCAAAAGTCCGTTATACACATCTGTGTCTCTTTCCCTGTCTTGCATACAGGGTCGTCATTGCCATCTTCCTAAATTCCATATATATGTGTTAGTATACTGTATTGGTGTTTTTCTTTCTGGCTTACTTCACTCTGTATAATCGGCTCCAGTTTCATCCATCTCATCAGAACTGATTCAAATGAATTCTTTTTAACGGCTGAGTAATACTCCATTGTGTATATGTACCACAGCTTTCTTATCCATTCATCTGCTGATGGACATCTAGGTTGTTTCCATGTCCTGGCTATTATAAACAGTGCTGCGATGAACATTGGGGTACATGTGTCTCTTTCAATTCTGGTTTCCTCGGTGTGTATGCCCAGAAGTGGGATTGCTGGGTCATAAGGGAGTTCTATTTGCAATTTTTAAGGAATCTCCACACCGTTCTCCATAGTGGCTGTACTAGTTTGCACTCCCACCAACAGTGTAGGAGGGTTCCCTTTTCTCCACACCCTCTCCAGCATTTATTGCTTGCAGATTTTTGGATCGCAGCCATTCTGACTGGTGGGAAGTGGTACCTCATTGTGGTTTTGATTTGCATTTCTCTAATAATGAGTGATGTTGAGCATCTTTTCATGTGTTTGTTAGCCATCCGTATGTCTTCTTTGGAGAAATGTCTATTTAGTTCTTTGGCCCATTTTTTGATTGGGTCGTTTATTTTTCTGGAGTTGAGCTGCAGAAGTTGCTTGTATATTTTTGAGATTAGTTGTTTGTCAGTTGCTTCATTTGCTATTATTTTCTCCCATTCAGAAGGCTGTCTTTTCACCTTGCTTATAGTTTCCTTTGTTGTGCAGAAGCTTTTAATTTTAATTAGATCCCATTTGTTTATTTTTGCTTTTATTTCCAGAATTCTGGGAGGTGGATCATAGAGGATCCTGCTGTGATTTATGTCTGAGAGTGTTTTGCCTATGTTCTCCTCTAGGAGTCTTATAGTTTCTGGTCTTACATTTAGATCTTTAATCCATTTTGAGTTTATTTTTGTGTGTGGTGTTAGAAAGTGATCTAGTTTCATTCTTTTACAAGTGGTTGACCAGTTTTCCCAGCACCACTTGTTAAAGAGATTGTCTTTACTCCATTGTATATTCTTGCCTCCTTTGTCAAAGATAAGGTGTCCATATGTGTGTGGATTTATCTCTGGGCTTTCTATTTTGTTCCATTGATCTATATGCCTGTCTTTGTGCCAGTGCCATACTGTCTTGATGACTGTGGCTTTGTAGTAGAGCCTGAAGTCAGGCAAGTTGATTCCTCCAGTTCCATTCTTCTTTCTCAAGATTGCTTTGGCTATTCGAGGTTTTTTGTATTTCCATACAAATCTTGAAATTATTTGTTCTAGTTCTGTGAAAAATGTGGCTGGTAGCTTGATAGGGATTGCATTGAATTTGTAAATTGCTTTGGGTAGTATACTCATTTTCACTATATTGATTCTTCCAATCCATGAACATGGTATATTTCTCCATCTATTAGTGTCCTCTTTGATTTCTTTCATCAGTGTTTTATAGTTTTCTATATATAGGTCTTTAGTTTCTTTAGGTAGATATATTCCTAAGTATTTTATTCTTTTCGTTGCAATGGTGAATGGAATTGTTTCCTTAATTTCTTTTTCTACTTTCTCATTATTCGTGTATAGGAATGCAAGGGATTTCTGTGTGTTGATTTTATATCCTGCAACTTTACTATATTCATTGATGAGCTCTAGTAATTTTCTGGTGGAGTCTTTAGGGTTTTCCATGTAGAGGATCATGTCATCTGCAAACAGTGAGAGTTTTACTTCTTCTTTTCCAATTTGGATTCCTTTTATTTCTTTTTCTGCTCTGATTGCTGTGGCCAAAACTTCCAGAACTATGTTGAATAGTAGCGGTGAAAGTGGACACCCTTGTCTTGTTCCTGACTTTAGGGGAAATGCTTTCAATTTTTCACCATTGAGGATAATGTTTGCTGTGGGTTTGTCATAGATAGCTTTTATTATGTTGAGGTATGTTCCTTCTATTCCTGCTTTCTGGAGAGTTTTTATCATAAATGGATGTTGAATTTTGTCAAAGGCCTTCTCTGCATCTATTGAGATAATCATATGGTTTTTATTTTTCAATTTGTTAATGTGGTGAATTACATTGATTGATTTGCGGATATTGAAGAATCCTTGCATCCCTGGGATAAAGCCCACTTGGTCATGGTGTATGATCTTTTTAATGTGTTGTTGGATTCTGATTGCTAGAATTTTGTTGAGGATTTTTGCATCTATGTTCATCAGAGATATTGGCCTGTAGTTTTCTTTTTTTGTGACATCTTTTTCAGGTTTTGGTATTAGGGTGATGGTGGCCTCATAGAATGAGTTTGGAAGTTTACCTTCCTCTGCAAAAATTCAGCGTCCTTCTAAGGCATTGCTCTGCCACATTTGAGAGAATTGCCATCTTCTGCTCAATTGATTCTTCATTGCCTCTGTCTCATCAGAGCTGAAAGAAGTGTGGGTGTAGAATTTACTCCTGAGGTCTTCATTTCCAGATAAAAAATGGCAAATATCACTTCTGCACAAATTTTGTTGGTAGATAGCTAATTACTCAAATTAACTATTATACAAAGGAAGCTGATACGAACTGCCTGACTTGGCAGAACTGTGTCTGACCATAATGGTGATGAAAGAAAGAACTGATTTGGGTGGAAAGCGAGTAGCTCCGCTGGCAAATTCACTAGTGTTTTTTTCTAATTCCATCATCATTCTTCCCTCTTTCTTCTCTTTTTCTAAGGCTCAAAATGAATGTTTCCTAGTCTCTGAGAAAACCACATTATCTTCAGATGATAATTATCACAAATAGTTTTCTATGGAACCCATCCTTGGTATTTCCCATCATGAGGAGAGTATTGAAGACCCAAAATCAGACTCCTGTTTTATATATTTTATGTCCTTATGATGTCCCTATGACCTCTTTTAGTCTAAAGCCATGACATAGCTTTTTGAATGAGAGGGATAGTAGTGAGAAGAAAAAGGCAGAAGAGACAAAGGACAAACAAGTTAGTATTATGAAGTTATTGTCCTGCTATAGAATTCCATGAGTCCCAAGATTAGGGATGCCATCCAGTCAACCAGTGATTTTAATCAATAGTGTGGAAAGAGAAGAAAATGGGAGAAGAGAAGCTCTCACCAGTACTCATCAAACTACTCTGCCACCCAAGAAACTTGAGTGTATCACATTCTGACTCCTGCTTCTTTCCCTTTCATTATCTTTGGCTTGATTATGTTTAAATAGATGGAACCCTCTTGAATATAACTTCATAATTCATAAAAAGAATTAACTTTGCATAAGTCTGTGTCCTATGAATAGAAGAATATTCATCTAGACATTCTTATCACTCTATAGGAGCTTGTTCCAGTAATTGAAAGTATTCAAGTTAACTTTAGATAATAGGAGAGATCTTGGGGATCTTTCAGCTAGCTTCTTCATTGTAAATGTTGGACAAAGTTGTTAAATAATTTGCACAATATCACTTAGCTTATCTATTCCAGATGAGGACTGAAAGTTTGGTCTACTGCCTCATTCTCATACTTGTTCTCATTGCATTTCCATTCTCTTCCTCTCTTCTTTCTCAGCATAATTATCCTTGTCACCACTTTCTAACCATCTGACACTTTAATTAAATTTTCTAACATCAGAATCTAAAAGCTGTTGAGCAAGCCACTTTTTTAAAAAATTGTAAATCACACCGTTTTAAAGTGGCATTTCCCAAAATATGTTCAGCTCAACCTTAACCTTATGGAAATGTTCTATATAAAATATATTTCTGGGAAATTAGTTTGAGAAATGTTGTGCATTATGACTTCTCTGAGATGTATAATAGGCAATAGTGCAATAAATGCTATATGAAATAAATCTCTCAAATAGAAAATGCTTTAACTTTGCTTGAACAACTATTTTTCACATTTATATATACAATCTCTTTCCCCTGTCTGCCTCCACCACTCAACAGCTCTGTGTACTATTTGGGAGAGGTGCCTTGAAGTCATATGTTATTACTCTTAGGAAGTTTCTCAGATTGAAAGAAGTATGAATTAGGAAATAATGTCTTATACTACTAAGACTTCCAGATAAAAGTCTGTTGTCAGAATTGAAGATGTCTGTTCATTGAGTCAATAAAAATTGTTAGGTACTCTGACAACTACTAAATTATAATATCTGAGTTTAAGCCCAGTAATATTTTTTTAGGCTCCACAGGTAATAGTGATTAAAATGTCCAAAGGAATGATATATGGCAATAAATAATTTTCTCCATTTTAATTCAAAACACATTTTAACTGATAGTCCATATGCATGACTATTTATCTAATTCACAAAAATATTAATATGAATTATAGTGATTCTTTTCAACATAAAATTCTAAATGGATAATTTCATATTTACAAATCTGATACCTTTGTTAATCAATAAGTTCAGTTTAGTCACTCAGTCATGTCCAACTCTTTGCGACGCCATGGACTGCAGCATGCCAGGCCTCCCTGTCCATCACCAACTACTGGAGGGTACTCAAACTTATGTCCCTCCAGTCGGTGATGCCATCCAACCATTTCATCCTCTGCTGTCCACTTCTCCTCCTGCTCTCAATATTTCCCAGCATCAGGGTCTTTTCAAATGAGTCAGTTCTTCACATCAGGTGGCCCAAGTATTGGAGTTTCAGCTACGGCATCAGTCCTTCCAATGAATATTCAGGACTGATTTGCTTTAGGATGGACTGGTTGGATCTCTTTGCAGTCCAAGGGACTCTCAAGAGTCTTCTCCAATACCACAGGTCAAAAGTATCAATTCTTCAGGGTTTACCTTTCTTTACAGTCCAACTCTCATATCTATACATGACTATTGGAAAAACCATAGCCTTGACTAGATGGAACTTGCTTGGCAAACTAATGTCTGCTTTTTAATATGTTGTCTAGGTTGTTCATAACTTTTCTTCCAAGGAGCAAGTGTCCTTTAATTTCATGGCTGCAGTCACCATCTGCAGTGATTTTGGAGCCCAGGAAAATAAAGTCTCTCACTATTTCAACTGCCTCCCCATCTATTTGCCATGAAGTGATGGAACCAGATGCCATGATCTTATTTTTCTGAATGTTGAGCTTTAAGCCAACTTTTTCACTCTCCTCTCTCACTTTCATCAAGAGGCTCTTTAGTTCTTCACTTTCTTCCATAAGGGTGTTGTCATCTGCCTATCTGAGGTTACTGATATTTCTCGCAACAATCTTGATTGCAGCTTGTGTTTCATCCAGCCCAGCATTTCTCATGATGTGTTCTGCATATAAGTTAAATAAACAGGGTGATAATATACAGCCTTGACTTACTCCTTTCCCTATTTGGAACCAGTCTGTTTTTCCAAGTCCAGTTCTCACTGTTGCTTTCTGACCTGCATACAGATTTCTCAAGAGGCAGGTCAGGTGGTTTGGTATCCCATCTCTTCAATAATTTTCCACACTTTGTTGGGATCCACACAGTCAAATACTTTGGCATAGTCAATAAAGCAGAAATAGATGTTTTTTCTGGAACTCTTGTGCTTTTCCAATGATCCAACGGATGCTGGCAATTTGATCTCTAGTTCCTCTGCCTTTTCTAAATCCAGCTTGAACATATGGTAGTTCATGGTTCATGTACTGTTGAAGCCCAATGTGTCTCTTATATAGATAAAGGAATATTATATTTTTCTTTATGCAATGTTGAATTTTTTCTTTCATGCCACTTTAGCATATTATTTCTAAAATGCAAACATGATTCATATTTGCTGTGTTTGAGCACTAAACTGCTTAACATGGTTCTTCTACAGCCTGGTGAGTAAATCCCTCCCAAACTTCCTCCTTTGTTCCATCCCTCATCAATTTCAGGGCTTCAGTTAGGGAATTTCTTTTAGTTTTTCTACTGAAATGTTCTTTTTTCATCTAATAGACTTAAGTTTTTACTCTTAACAAGTAATAATAATGAATTAAATCTATGTATTTTTATATGATGCACCAAAAAATGTATATCAACTGTATATCAGCATATGGACTTTAGAGATAAATAAACAAAGCCAAAAATGGAATAATTTGTATGTAAAAACTTTAAAAAAATTTGGCATATTTGAATGTGCATTGATTGATAACAATGTTGCAAACTCATGTGAATAATCAGGCTTTGGTGTTCAGTTTTTATGTCTTAAAACTGGGAATATTCTAATGTGATTTTATATTTTCCTCCAGGCATCCTCTATTGGTTTATCTGCTCATGCTGAAAAGTGAATTTGAATAAGAAATGTTGCCACAGTGTATACTCAAGATTTCAACCACATATATCTTTATTCCCCTAGAGCACCTATTATATAAATAATATCTGATATATAACCAGAAAAAAGATTAAATGAAAGAATAAACTTTGAGGGTTTTTTTTTCTGTTTGCACTTGGAAATTTTATTTATATACACATCACATAAAATTAATATTTTTCAGCTTTCAAATCCAATTAAGGCCAAGAAGCCATGAAGCTAGTGATTACTTTCTTCTATGTGTTTCTAGATAAAAGTTGTTTTATAAAGCATATTTGCATATCTTTTAAGGAATATGTTAACATTAACTTCTTCTAAAATTTGTGTAGTGTCTGATATCTTAGATACTTTTTAAAGAGCAATGCTGCTACTGCTGCTGCTAAGTCACTTCAGTCATGTCCGACTCTGTGCGACCACATAGACAGCAGCCCACCAGGCTCCTCCATCCCTGGGATTCTCCAGGCAAAAACATTGGAATGGGTTACCATTTCCTTCTCTAATGCATGAAAGTGAAAAGTGAAAGTGAAGTCGCTCAGTCGTGTCCGACTCTTAGCGACACGATGGACTGCAGCGTACCAGGCTCCTCCATTCATGGGATTTTCCAGGCAAGAGTACTGGAGTGGTTGCAATTGCCTTCTCTGTTAAAGAGCAATGAGGCTAAGGGAAAAGATTTCATTCATTCAAATGTCTCTTCAGAGTCTACAAGATCAAAAATTATGAAAATGTTTTACTAAGAATCTGTAGCTAGAGATGCTTTAAAATTAAAGGAAAATCAGAACAAGTCTTCAGGCACAGACATTAAATTATCTCCAAAGTTTTTATTCACCATTATTTTCAATTCAAGAAAGAAAACCAGCCATCACTGACTCACAACCCTATCATCCAATCTTCTCTTCATTTATAATGGTTATTAAAATTTTTAATAATCTTAGTAGTGAAATAAAATGTCAGTTACAAAGTTAGGCAAAATTTGAAAGATATTTCTCATGCAAAGGATGTAGAAACTCTCACTAAGACTCTTTTTTAATGGTCTTATTACAGCTACTTATTTATGATTTAAATGTTTCTGTTACACTTCAATTTTAAGTTGAGTCTCAACTTCATTTCACATTTTTGATCAAAGTCATTTCTTCTCACCCCTCTATCAAAACCTTTTGGAGGCAGCTCATTTTTATCTCTTCAAGGTCTTGGTCTGTTTCAGCCCTGTTGGACTCACTGTTCTGTTAATTCCTATAACACTGTAGCTCATATTGCATGTGAAATACATTCAGCTTTTAAAACTCTCCTTTTCTTTCATGTTCTTATTCTGTCTCCAAATATTGAGGAGGCATTTTAATGACAGCAAACGTATCTCTGATCCTTCTCCCATCCTAAAGTTACCTAATATAACTAAATAAGTGACAGACACCTAGCATGATGATGGTTGGAAAAAATTTGAAAAACGTTTTTATGGGGAGCATCTGAAAAATAACTATTGGTTGCAATAAATCTACTGCTTTTTACATGCTCTAAAATTCTAAGTGATTTTTTTCATTCTTTCTCTACTTTTATAACTGTCAATTTTTCTGTTTATCTTTATCTTGCCTATGACATTCCTAAAATTGTTTTCTATCCATTTATTTGATGAACAACATTCAAAAGCTAAACAGTTTGCTGAAATCTTGATTTATATATCTCAAATTAGATAAGATAGCAATAGAATATATTTACAATAAAGCCAATATAAGTAAGTGATACAAAGAATAGCCATTGGAATTAGTTCTTTTGAACTACTCCTTTTCCCTTTTGCTCTTTTTCTCCCAAATGACTTCATGTATTAAAATATGCCATTCAGGCTAGGTCTGTTAAGAAGTAAATTATTAACTTTCTTTGTTTTACTATTGCTCTCACTCTGAACCAATGTAAATTTAGACCAGTGCAAATGAAGTGGTTCTTGTTTCCCAAGAGGTTTATGAATAATAGTCTTAACCATACATAATGAACCAGATGCTTCTGAGGAGTGTTATTTTTTGGAAATAAGTGCTTGGGGAGGCATCTCTGAGGTCGCTAGAGTACTATTTAGTGCAGTATAATAATAACACTTAATGAGTGTACTCTCCTAAAGGCTAGATGTGCTTTCATAAGCATTTTACTTTCCATGGTATCTGTGATATATGTGAAGGCTGAATTGTTGTTTCCCACTGTGATTTGAAGGTCTTAAATAAAGTTATACCTTATATGTTTTATGTTGGTCACAGCCTATTAATATAATGTTATTGATTAAAGAGTGACTGGGCACTTAACAGGGCCCTTTAGTACTTGTCACAAGTTTCCAGTCTCCCACAGATATTTCCTTCCCTGGAGCTAGTGTTGTGGCTGGACCAGCCCTTGTGGCTCTTATTGTGACTATGAGACTTAGCAACAACCATTTATGCAACTTGGAAAAATAAGATTTATTTATAAGTCCTGGAGGGTACACAACACACCTGGGGCCACACAGGGAGAGAGAAAGAAAGTGTAGACTGGCCTTTTATGGGGTAGAGGGTGAGATGTCTAGGTTTTGAGGATTTATTATCTATTGGTGAATTAAAAATATGAGTAAGTATGAAAGCATGTGGATAGAAATGAAGGGTCACTAGAGAGGTCACCTAGGGATTTCTATAAAAGGAACTTCAAGAGTGGAGTGCCCAGGCTCTGTACCTATTAATAGTTGTGTAACTTGTAATGTGTTTATATAAGATGGATGACTTTGAAATGGATACCTTGGCAATCAAAAGCTTAATGTCAGGCACTTACACTACACCCTATCTGCTTTTGGGTGCCTAAAATTATTTTAGCAAAATAAAACTGCCTTAAATCTCTATAAAGATGTTTTCTAATCTAAATATCTTTGTAACAGATAATACATTGAAAACATAACTAGGTGTAAATAATGTATCAAATGGGTGTAAGAACACATTTTCAGAGTAGACAGAGTGGAGAAGGGAGAGAAAGAAAGAATATGAGAGGCTGGGATGCCTGAAGGACAGAATAAAGGAGACCCATGAAAACAAGAGCACAATTTTAAAGGAGCTGAATTCATTAAGATACATCACACCAATTTTAAATGTTATCTTTGGTAGAAGAAATAATGTAATTAAGGTTTAGAGAAATAATAAAAATGATTTAAAATCTTTCAGTGAATTGATAAAGCTAATAATCATTTTTTATTACTATTGTTGTAGTTTGTAATGCTGACTACATGCCAGGATTATGCTTTGTGTTTTGAATAAATTATGTAATTAAATCTTTATGTCATTCCTAACAATAGGTCTTATTACTATTTTTACTATATAGGTAAACATACTGGCCCTTTAAGTCCTCAGAAAATGTATGTTAGATTATTATTTTAAATGGCATAGCAGCAATGCAAAATAGATATGGTTGATTTCAAACTTTATGGTCTTTACCATATAAATAGTACTTTTTAAGAGAAGATTTTATATGGGACATTTACAAAGAAAATTTAGAAAACGTTATAAAGAGGGACAATGTAAAATCTGTATATGGACTTTGTGCTGTTCTTGTTGCTCAGTTGTGTTCAATTCTTTCTGACCTGATGGACTGTAGCCCACCAGGCTCCTTTGCCCATGGAATTTTCCAGGCAAGAATACTGGGGTGGGTAGGTAGCCATTTCCTACTCCAGGGGATCTTCCTGATCCAGGGATTGAACCCTGTCTTCATGCATTTGCTGCATTAGGTGGGTTCCTGCATAGGTAGGTTCTTCACCACTAGCAGTCACTTGGGAAGCCTACATGACCTTTATTGAGTAACAAAAGTGAAAAGATGAGGGTCACTAAATATTCTTCTCAGCAACACAAAGTATCATCAGCATACTGATCCTTTCAGTCAGTTCAGTCGCTTAGTCGTGTCCGACTCTGTGACCCCATGAATCACAGCAAGCCAGGCCTCCCTGTCCATCACCATCTCCAGGAGTTCACTCAGATTCATGTCCACAGAGTCCACGATGCCGTCCAGTCATCTCATCCTCGGTCGTCCCCTTCTCCTCCTGCCCCCAATCCTTCCCAGCATCAGAGTCTTTTCCAATGGGTCAACTCTTCGCATGAGGTGGCCAAAGTACTGGAGCTTCAGCTTTAGCATCATTCCTTCCAAAGAAATCCCAGGGTTGATCTCCTTCAGAATGGACTGGTTGGATCTCCTTGCAGTCCAAGGGACTCTCAAGAGTCTTCTCCAACACCACGGTTCAAAAGCATCAATTCTTCGGCGCTCAGCCTTCTTCATAGTCCAACTCTCACATCCATACATGACCACAGGAAAAACCATAGCCTTGACTAGATGGACTTTAGTTGGCAAAGTAATGTCTCTGCTTTTAGTAAGTCTCATTGGGCTTCTAGAAGCCAAATGTGCACAATCCTGCACTGGACTCCTGGGAATGAAGCTCTTAGATTCTGGTGTTCTACGTATATATTTTAAGGGCTTCCCCAGTGGCTCAGTGGTAAAGAACCCACTTGTAATGCAGGAGATGCAGGAGATGTGGGTTCAATACCTGGGTTGGGAATATCCCCTGGAGGAGGAAATAGCACCCACTTCAGTATTCCTACCTGGGAAACCCCATGGACAGAGGAGCCTGGTGGGCATAGTCCATGGGGTTGCAAAGAGTCAGACATGACTGATCACACACACACACATGTAATTTGAAGAGACAGGGACTGTTTCCTAGAGAGGAAATCCAAGTCATTACCAGAAGTAATGCTTTTCTATGACACATTCTGAAAAGTGTTAAATTTCTTAATAGAAAAAAGATGCAAAGCTAATGTTCTGAAAAAAAAAATCAAGTATGTTATTTATAGTTTTATTACTATGTTATTGTCAGGTAAAATCTGGAGTCCTGAAATTCTTTCCCAACTAAGATAAAATAGGAGCTAAAAAGCTGAAATCCATTCCAAGCTTTCTAAGACCAATCTTGAAGAAAATTTTTTAAAATTTTCCTCTTCTAGGAAATGGAGCAGTGATTACATCGAAATGACTCAGCATCAATAAAACAAGCTGAGTAGAGGTGTAGAACTTGGATTTATCTTTTGCCCCTTATTGCATTTCATTGGACACAGACTAGTATTTGCACTAGGTATTTTTCTTGGAGAGGAATTTGGGAAAAAAAAAAAAAAAAAACACTTGTGAGAGTACAAGGAAAGAAGGATTTACTGATGGAAAAGTTGAAAGTAAGCTGGGATGCCCCTTCAGAGATGTCTCAAACAGAAACTTGGCCCATGGGCCTTTGACTTGAAAGGATCAATCACTGGATGAAGGCCACAAAGGAGAGAAGAGGGAAAGGTCATCTTGAACAAGGCAGCTTCCTCTTACAGAGGATAGCCTTAGAGAGAGTCTTAGCTGTGAGCTACCAGCGGACAACACTCCAGCACCCAAGAAAATGATTTCTGAGAGGGATCTTCGTGGCCCTCACCTAAATACTCACAACAATGAAGAACTAGCAGGTGTGTGTGTGTGTGTGTGTGTGTGTGTGTGTGTGTGTGTGTGTGTGTGAGTGTATGTATATGTGTATGTGTGTTGTGTTTGGGAAGGAATTGTACAAATATTTCTAATAATAGCTATTGGAATCTGTTCGTTACACAAAAACATACTGTTTTTGTTGTCATTTGCAATTTGATTTAAGCCGAAGAGATGACAAACATAAAAAATAATTTACAATGTGTGTGGGTACACAAGAACACCGAAGAATCAAACCTCTGAGTTTGTACTCAGTATTGCCAAATAATGCTGTTGTTGGATTATTCATAATCAGAGGTCCCTTGACTGTATCTGCAGTTTTAATTTCCCTGAGGTGAATTTTTCCAAATCCTGCTAACATTCAGGTTGTGCAAAATGTGCCTGCTGCCCCAAGGCAAAGGGCGAAAGAGGTGAACTGAATATTAAAATGTCCACAGCAGTCAGTTTTGCTGCTTATCAGTCTCTCCTGGAAAAAAAAAAAAAAAGGTGGAAAACAACAGTTACTGAAGCTCAGCAGTTAAACTGTGGAATCAGTCATATTATGAAGTAAAATACATTCTGAGATTTCCATAGATAAACTAATTAATGACTGTCTTAATTAGGAAATATCTACAAGAAGTCTTTCCTGCCCCAAGGGTTTTCCTCTTCAACTTACATTCAAAATGCAAAATATTGTATATATTATTGACTCCAGACCAAAGGGACTTTTTCAATATCCTGTCCATGTTGTACACCTCTGTTTACAGAAGATAGACAAACTTACCTACACTGAAGACTTTTTTCAGGAATGACTAGGTTTATCTTCTTAAGTTACAATTATAGACCTCTCATAGTCTTTAAACATATCCATCAGTTCAGTTCAGTTCAGTTCAGTTCAGTCGCTCAGTCGTGTCTGATTCTTTACAACCCCATGAATCACAGCACGCCAGGCCTCCCTGTCCATCGCCATTTCCCTGAGTTCACTCAGACTCACATCCAAACATATCTATAGTATCAATGAAATCACAATGCCCAGTGTGGATAATTTACATGTCCAATTCTGCATGTTGGGATATCCCATCCATGACTGTATAGCAAATGTATGAACCACTCTTTGTTTAAAGATTTATTTATTTTTGGCTATACTGGGTCAAACCATACTTTCATAAAGTCACATACATTACTCT
The DNA here is from genome assembly GCF_016772045.2 of Ovis aries. Taxonomy (NCBI): domain Eukaryota; kingdom Metazoa; phylum Chordata; class Mammalia; order Artiodactyla; family Bovidae; genus Ovis; species Ovis aries. Next base: position 22,438,505 of record NC_056070.1, read on the forward strand.
GTACTGAAGGATATCTGTAATATCCATGTCAGCAATGGGAAGCAGACTATCTTGGACAGAAGAGACATAATAATCATGGAAGCAATAACATGATTAAAAATTTCAAGAGAAAGTAGATGGATTATACAATAAGTTTTCTGTAAAACAATGCAAACTTTTCCTGTCCAGTAAATTAATAGAGAAACTTAGCTCTACCTATATGTTAATGGGGAATAACTTAATATATTATAATTATAAAATGCCTTACATTTTTGGATAGATACATAACAAAAAGCATTTTGCACTCTGTGTATAATTTCCAACACTTTACAGCAATGTACAGATGTCTCATTGAATCTTACAGCTAGGAATTTGTTAGATCCTACAACAGTACTCACTACCGCCATTGTGCATTTAATTCTCTCAAAGGAAATATTTGTGACAGTTCCGGGGCTTCTTAGTTGGTCAATCAGTTCCAAAAGGTTGCCATTGCAGTGACATGGAAACAAAAACTTCAGAGAAACATGGTTGTAAACAATGTCATCCTGAAATTATTAACTATGAAATGGTTCAGCAGAAATCCTAGATACAGAGGGGACATCAGAAAAAAAGAGAGAGATACTAAAAATAGACCTACTGTGGTCAATTGTAATGGCCAAGGAGAATTATGAGGTGCTGGTGGTTTAGTCACTAAATCCTGTCCGACTCTTGTGATCCCATGGATTGTGGATACTAAATCTGAAGACAACATTGTTCACGTATATATATATGTTAATATACATGTGTGTGTATATTTTTTCAAAAATGTAATTAAAATAATATTTTAGTATTTTTAAAATTATTGACAAATTATCTTAGAATTGAAAGTATGAAAGTGAATTCCCCCAGTTCTGTCTGACTTTTTGCAATCCCCTGGACTGTAGCCTACCAGGCTCCTCCACCAATGAGATTTTCCAGGCAAGAATAATGGAATGGGTTGCCATTTCCTTCTCCAGGAGATTTTCCCAATCCAGGGATTGAACCGTGGTCTCCTACATTATAGGCAGATACTTTACTGTCTGAGCCATCAGGGAAGTCCCAATTGAAAGTATAAGCATATTCAAACAAGAAATAAAAAATTGGATAGTAAAATTGACCTTATATTTAGATAATATAATTGACCCTATATTTAGGTCAACTGAAATAATTTGACAACAAAATATGAAGCAATCTATGAAATTATAATCCCACAGTTAAATCCCCCATATAGTTGATTCAATATAGTAGTGGAATGATTTTTAGTAAAGAATGACTACTTTAATTAAAAAAAAATCAGTTTCCCTCAAGATGGGTTAAAAACTACTTTGAAAGTTATCATTTTAGTTTCATAGACATGGATCCATTGGCTTATTCTTTCTTTAAGGATAAGCCTCAAATATTTGAGCATACCCATATTTTTAGCTATTAGCTGCAATATCAACTTCATGTATTATATATTTAGATGAAAACAACTTTAGTTTCTTTATATGGTGCTGTAAGCCCCAAGAAAAATAAATTATGTGTTCTATACATTTGTAAATGGCAACCCACTCCAGTGTTCTTGCCTAGAGAATCCCAGGGATGGGGGAGCCTGGTGGGCTGCTGTCTACGGGGTCGCACAGAGTCAGACATGACTGAAGCGACTTAGCAGCAGCATACATTTGTGAACATTTATTTATCTGATTCAAACCAATAATCACCTAGATTTTTAAAATGTTATTATATATTCAATAGACACATTTGTTAATGTAGATGCTGTCTTAATATATTAATATTGCTTTAATACCTCAAGAGGACTTCCCAGGCGGCTCCATGGTAAAGAATCTGCCTGCCAAACAGGAGACACAGGTTCCATTCCTAGGTCCAGAAGATCCCCTGGAATAGGAAGTGGTGATCCACTCCAGTATTCTTGCCTGAGAAATCCCATGGACAGATGAGCCAGACTTGCTACAGTGCATAGGATCCAAACAGTCGGACACAACTTAGCAAATAAATAGCAGCAGTAAAATCTTGAAGTAAGACAGGTAAAAGGAAGAGAAATATACACATATATACTTTATAAACTTGACTTTCCAAGATATTATTTTTCACAGATTTTTATAATATTTTAAGCTTTATTTAGAGGGCAAATACTACATACACAGAAAATTCTGAAAGAGCAATAGATGGTTTGGAAAAATATACATATATTCAACTAATTATGACATTTCAAAAGTTATCACACTTATCATCCTACGATCTTGCAGAGAAAAGTTATATTTCTTATATGTTGGGATGTGCTACAACAAAATCTTCAATCATGCAGAAAGCTGTTTTCAAATTTCCATTAAAAAAAAAAAAGCAGGCACATTTACATGATAAATTACTGCGAGACAAGAATCTTAGCTGACTACCCAAGTGCTTGATTCTGTTATCACTGATTTGTCCTTCAGTCTACAACAGAATGAAAATGAAGGACTTATAACTAATTGTGCCAGGAAGCAGAGCTAATTTCCTCACACTGCCAAAAAAAAAAAAAAAAAAAAACGGAAAAACAAAAAACCAACATTGTAAGCTATTAAACTTGAGAGAGAATAATATCAGGAGTAATAACAAAGCATTATTAATGCTTTTATTGTCCTACAAAGTGTCTTGATTGCTATTCTTAAGTAAATTTTCTTCTGAAAAGTTCTACAGATTTTCCTAAGAAAACAATGAAAAGCATAGGTTTCAGTTAATGAAGAAGCTTTAAGTTTCTAAAGAAAATTCAAATTTTTTTAAATTTTAATTTGGAATAAAAAACCTTTCTGTACTGGATAAATAGAATTTGTCTTAAATTTTAACCATTTATTTGAAACTATATTTTAAAACTTTTAACTAAGAATCACTTTTTTCTATTTGCTTAACTTGATCAATTATCAGGGAAACAAAAATTGAAATCACAGTATGAGTGCATTTTATATATAACAGACTGGAACGTTTAAAAATTAAGTTAAAACAATGTATTGTGACTGATATGGAACACTGGAGTTTCTCAACCACTGTTACAGGGAGAAACCATTTTAAAATTCATTTTCAAATTGCAAAACCAAACTAAAATGGAGTCACTTAGGTCAGGGACAAAATGAAGCAGATTAAGGAGGTGCATAAAGGAAACAACATAACTTTACAGGAATTTATAACTCTTCTCAGAAATCAGAAGATACCAGCTACTCTCCAAAGTCCAAGGCTGCTCATGATGTCTCTGGACTTTCTTGTTCCACTGACTCAGCTACCCTTCCACTGGGCAACCAACCAGCAGAAAAAAACAAATGACTTCTGTGTTTGCTCCATAAAAATCCCTTACTCTGTGAGCACCTTGAAACTCACTGCTCTTTTAGCCTTGCATTTCCTAGTGTGCTGATCAAAACCCTTGCCATAAACTTATCTTTCTGCTTTGTTTTATTCAGTGTGCAGAGTTTGGTTCTTAACAGTATTAACCAGTGCAGTTAAGTATGATCTAAAAAATATATTTGTTTATTTATAAATGATATAATAGTTGTTCTTATCCCCTTAGGAAGAGAACCTAAAGAAATTCTTGAGTGTACACACAGGGACTTCTAAATATAAACTTTTCTTAATGTTTTAAATTGTGCTGTGGCAACAGTTTGTTTTTACTTTTTTTAACTGTTCTGGGGCTACAGTTTGATTTTCTTTTAAACTGGTCAGATAATTTTCACATACATGGTACATTTTTAATAAGTGTAACAACAGCAAACATTTTAATTTCCTTTCCTTTTCCCTTCTAGCTTTGTCTAAAAAGCAGGTTTACTGAATTTCCTCCAGTAAAAATAAAGGTAATTGGCCATCTATAATTCTAGCTGTAGCAATGTCCCTCATTCAGTTCAGTTCAGTTCAGTTCAGTCCCTCAGTCATGTCCGACTCTTTGCGACCCCACGAATCACAGCACGCCAGGCCTCCCTGTCCATCACCAACTCCCGGAATTCACTCAGACTCACATCCATCGTGTCCGTGATGCCATCCAGCCATCTCATCCTCTGTCGTCCCCTTCTCCTCCTGCCCCCAATCCCTCCCAGCATCAGAGTCTTTTCCAATGAGTCAACACTTGGCATGAGGTGGCCAAAGTACTGGAGCTTCAGCTTTAGCATCATTCCTTCCAAAGAAATACCAGGACTGATCTCCTTCAGAATGGACTGGTTGGATCTTCTTGCAGTCCCAGGGACTCTCAAGAGTCTTCTCTAACACCACAGTTCAAACGCATAAATTCTTCGGTGCTCAGCCTTCTTCACAGTCCAACTCTCACATCCATACATGACCAGAGGAAAAACCATAGCCTTGACTAGACGGACCTTAGTAGGCAAAGTAATGTCTCCGCTTTTGAATATACTATGTAGGTTGGTCATAAATAGGGCAATATAGGGGAACTTCTCTGATGGCTGTGGTAAACCTGCCAATGTGAAAAATCTGTCTGCCAGTGCAGGAGATGCCGGTTCAATCCCTGGGTGGGGAGGATCCCTGGAGAAGGAAATGGCAACTCACTCAAGTATTCTTGCCTGGGAAATCTCATGGTCAAAGGATCCTGGAAGGCTACAGTACATTGAGTCCAAAGAGTCAGACATTACTGAGCAACTAAACAACAACAAAACAATAACTATGCACACTATATTTGAAAATTTTAAATGATAACAATTTTTATCTTTAAAAAACTGTGTGCTTCCATGTTGAATATATTTGAGCTATTTATTACATTGATGGATTATATTGCAACATTAGGGTTATTTGAAATCTTACTAACTCACTAAAAGAAAAGTTTTCATAAAGAAGTTTGCCTTCTGGCCATTCCTATACCTTAATTTTAACCTTTTCTATTAGGCCCACCACAACCTTCTTCCATGACTGTCCAGAGGTTAAAGTGAAATGGCACAGCCTCTGAGTGCATACTGGTAAAAGCAATTTTTTTTTTTCTAGACTCTTTCTAGCTGAGTTAATGTGTTTGAAGGGATCTCCTCTACAAGGAAACAGACTCAAAGATCTCTCACTGATTTATGTTTCTATCTCTAATCTTCCTTCAGACTTATCTATTGCAAATTAGATATATAACCTATTCAGTAAAGTCTATCACAAATGTAAAAATAACTGAATGATATATTTCCTCCGTAAAAGTAAGTAAATCCAGCTTTGATTATATAATTTCCATTTATCATCTGTGCATTTTGTCCTCTGACACACAGAGTCACACTAACGTGACAGTCCATGTTCTTAATCTTATTCCTGCAGGCCTTCTGTGGAGGGAGAGAAGATTCCCTGGAATACTACTCCTCTGTTTCTAATAAATCTTTTACACATGAGAGAAATCTTCCTCATATCTGCACTGGGTATTATGTTTCTGATAAACAGCAATACATTTCTCAGTATTTTTTCAATCACTGGTTATTTTTTTTCAATATTTATTAGCTTTGAGTGAATATGATTTCCACTGTCTATTCTTTCCCTATATTCTTTCCTTCCTTCCTTCTTTATTTCCTATGTGAAAGTGAAAGTGAAGTAGCTCTTCGTGTCCGATTCTTTGTGACTCCACGGACTGTAGCCACCAGGCTCCTCCATCCATGGGATTTTCCAGGCAAGAGTATTGGAGTGGTTGCCATTGCCTTCTCTGATATATATGTATACATTTATATATAATTAGGGATTTCTCTGGTGGCTCAGCTGGCAAAGATTTTGCATGTAGTTCAGGAGACCTGTGTCTGATTCCAGGGTCAGGAAGGACCCCTGGAGAAGGGCATGGCAACACATTCCAGTATTCTTGCCTGGAAAATCTTGTGGACAGAGGAGCCTGGAGGGCTACAGTCCATGGGGTCGCAAAGAGTTGGGCACAACTGAGTGACTAACACACACACACACACACACACACACACACACACACACACACACACATAACTACTATAAGGAATTGCCTCATGGGAGTATGAAGGCTAAGAAGTACAAGATCTGCAGTTGGCAAGCTGGAGACCCAGGAAAGCCAATGGTATAGTTCAGTCAGAGTCTAAACCTGAAGGCAGAAGATGGATATTCCAGTTAGAAGACAATCAGGCAGAGAGGAATAATTGTTTCTTATACAAACTTTTATTCTTTTCAGGCCCTCAACAGACTGACTGAGGCTCACTTACACTGGGGAGAACAATTTTCTTTACATATTTAAGTTACTTATTTCAGTCCAGTTCAGTTCAGTCGCTCAGTCGTGCCTGACTCTTTGTGACCCCATGAACCACAGCATGCCAGGCCTCCCTGTCCATCACTAACTCCCGGAGTTTACCCAAACTTATGTCACCGAGTCTGTGATGCCATCCAGCCATCTCATCCTCTGTCATCCCCTTCTCCTCCTGCCCCCCAATCCCTCTCTGCATCAGGGTCTTTTCCAATGAGTCAAATTTTCACATGAGGTGGCCAAAGTATTGGAGTTTCAGCCTCAGCATCAATCCTTCCAATGAACACTCAGGACTGATCTCCTTTAGGATGGACTGGTTGGATCTCCTTGCAGTCCAAGCAACTTTCAAGAATCTTCTCCAACACCACAGTTCAAAAGCATCAATTCTTCAGCGCTCAGCCTTCTTCACAGTCCAACTCTCATATCCTTACATGACCACACTGAAACCATAATCACAGAAAACTAGCCAATCTGATCACATGGACCACAGCCTTGTTTAACTCAGTGAAACTAAGCCATGCCGTGTGGGGCAACCCAAGATGCACGGGTTATGGTGGAGAGGTCTGACAGAATGTGGTCCACTGGAGAAGGGAATGGCAAACCACTTCAGTATTCTTGCCTTGAGAACCCCATGAACAGTATGAAAAGGCAAAATGATAGGATACTGAAAGAGGAACTCCCCAGGTCAGTAGGTGCCCAATATGCTACTGGAGATGAGTGGAGAAATAACTCCAGAAAGAATGAAGGGATGGAGCCAAAGCAAAAACAATACCCAGCTATGGATGTGACTGGTGATAGAAGCAAGGTCCGATGCTGTAAAGAGCAATATTGCATAGGAACCTGGAATGTCAGGTCCATGAATCAAGGCAAATTGGAAGTGGTCAAATAGGAGATGGCAAGAGTGAACATCAACATTCTAGGAATCAGCGAATTAATGTGGACTGAAATGGATGAATTTGACTCAGATGACCACTATATCTACTACTGTGGGCAGGAATCCCTCAGAAAACATGGAGTAGCCATCATGGTCAACAAAAGAGTCCAAAATGCAGTACTTGGATGCAATCTCAAAACGACAGAATGATCTCTGTTCATTTCCAAGGCAAACCATTCAATATCACAGTAATCCAAGCCTATGCCCCAACCAGTAATGCTGAAGAAGCTGAAGTTGAACAGTTCTATGAAGACCTGCAAGACCTTTTAGAAATTATTTATTTAGGTGGTAATTATTGATTAAAATAATAATTATATAAATGTTAATGCAAAAGGACTATTTAAATATTAATTTCCTCCAGAAACACCATGACAGACACACCCAGACATAAGTTTTAATCAAATATCGGAGCACTCAGTGACCCAGAGAATTTGACACTTAAAATTACCATCAGAGCTATAACATCTGACTCATAACAGCTGAAGTATTTTCCTTGCCTCTTTTTTTAGCTTTTAACTTTATGTTGCTTTTTGCCCAACAGTAATTTTTGAATCTAATAAAACATTGATTTTATGACTTCTCTAATTGCTTCTTTTGCTTAAGAATATCATAAATTCTAACCTTGGTTTTGCTTTAACTTTGCATATTTTATTAGTAGTCACATGTCAAAAAACTAGAGTTACAGTTAGGCATTCATCAAACTACATGCACATTTTTTCCCTTTCCTTTCTTTTTTACTGTTCTTCTTATTGTCCTGTTAAGGTGAGTATGGATATTGTTCAAGTATTCTCCTTGAGAAGTATTCTAAAGCTAACTTCGGATTTAGCTAAGTAAATTGGGTATTTAAAAAAAATTGGAAAACTTTACTCTTAGAAGTAATTTGGCACCCCACTCCAGTACTCTTGCCTGGAAAATCCCATGGACGGAGGAGCCTGGTGGGCTGCAGTCCATGGGGTCTCGAATAGTCAGACATGACTGAGTGACTTCACTTTCACTTTCAAGCATTGGAGAAGGAAATGACAATCCACTCCAGTGTTCTTGCCTGGAGAATCCCAGGGACGGCGGAGCCTGGTGGGCTGCCGTCTATGGGGTCGCACAGAGTTGGACATGACTGAAGTAACTTAGCAGCAGCAGCAGAAGTAATTTAAAATAAAACTTTTCTTAAATATATTTGCTACTAGAGAATAGTGTTGGATGAGTGCTTCCTTTACATACTGTTCATGGGGTTCTCAAGGCAAGAATACTGAAGTGGCTTGCCATTCCCTTCTCCAGTGGACCACGTTCTGTCAGACCTCTCCACCATGACCAGTGGAGAAATAACTTCAGAAAGAATGAAGGGATGGAGCCAAAGCGAAAACAATACCCAATTGTGGATGTGACTGGTGATAGAAGCAAGACCCAATGCTGTAAAGAGCAATATTGCATAGGAACCTGGAATGTCAGGTCCATGAATCAAGGCAAAGTGGAACTGGTCAAACGAGAGATGGCAAGGATGAATGTCGACATTCTAGGAATCAGCGAACTAAAATGGACTGGAATGAGTGAATTTAACTCAGATGACCATTATATCTACTACTGCAGGCAGGAATCCTTCAGAAGATATGGAGTAGCCATCATGGTCAACAAAAGAGTCTGAAATGCAGTACTTGGATGCAATCTCAAAATGACAGAATGATCTCTCTTCGTCTCCAAGGCAAACCATTCAATATCACAGTTATCCAAGTCTATACTCCAACCAGTAACACTGAAGAAGCTGAAGTTGAACGGTTTTATGAAGACTTGCAAGACCTTTTAGAACTAACAGCCAAAAAGATGCCCTTTTCATTATAGGGGACTGGAATGCAAAAGTAGGAAGTCAAGAAACACCTGGAGTAACAGGCAAATTTGGCCTTGGAATGCGGAATGAAGCAGGGCAAAGACTAATAGTTTTGCCAAGAAAATGCACTGGTCATAGCAAACACCCTCTTCCAACAACACAAGAGAAGACTCTACACATGGCCATCACCAGACGGTCAACACCAAAATCAGATTGATTATGTTTTCTATGCAGCCAAAGATGGAGAAGCTCTATACAGTCAACAAAAACAAGACCGGGAGCTGACTGTGGCTCACATCATGAACTCCTTATTACCAAATTCAGACTTAGGTTGAAGAAAGTAGGGAAAACCGCTAGACCATTCAGGTATGACCTAAATAAAATCCCTTATGATTATACAGTGGAAGTGAGAAATAGATTTAAGGGCCTAGATCTGATAGATAGAGTGCCTGATGAACTATGGAATGAGGTTCGTGACATTGTACAGGAGAAAGGGATCAAGACTATCCCATGGAAAAGAAATGCAAAAAAGCAAAATGGCTGTCTGGGGAGGCCTTACAAATAGCTGTGAAAAGAAGAGAGGCAAAAAGCCAAGGAGAAAAGGAAAGATATAAGCATCTGAATGCAGAGTTCGAAAGAATAGCAAGAAGAGATAAGAAAGCCTTCTTCAGCGATCAATGTAAAGAAATAGAGGAAAACAACAAAATGGGAAAGACTAGAGATCTCTAAGAAAATGAGAGATATCAAGGGAACATTTCATGCAAAAATGAGTGTGATAAAGGACAGAAATGGTCTGGGCTTAACAGAAGCAGAAGATATTAAGAAGAGGTGGCAAGAATACACAGAAGAACTGTACAAAAAAGATCTTCATGACCCAGATAATTATGATGATGTGATCACTAATCTAGATCCAGATATCTTGGAATGTGAAATCAAGTGGGCCTTAGAAAGCATCACTATGGACAAAGCTAGCGGAGGTGATGGCATTCCAGTTGAGCTATTTCAAATCCTGAAAGATGATGCTTTGAAAGTGCTGCACTCAATATGCTAGCACATTTGGAAAACTCAGCAGTGGCCACAGGACTGGAAAAGGCCAGTTTTCATTCCAATCCCAAAGAAAGGCAATGCCGAAGAATGCTCAAACTACAGCACAATTGCACTCATCTCACATGCTAGTAAAGTAATGCTCAAAATTCTCCAAGCCAGGCTCCAGCAACATGTGTACTGTGAACTTCCTGATGTTCAAGCTGGTTTTAGAAAAGGCAGAGTAATCAGAGATCAAATTGCCAACATCTGCTGGATCATGGAAAAAGCAAGAGAGTTCCAGAAAAAACATGTATTTCTGCTTTATGGACTATGCCAAAGCCTTTGACTGTGTGGATCACAATAAACGGTGGAAAACTCTGAAAGAGATGGGAATCCAGACCACCTAACCTGCCTCTTGAGAAACTGTATGCAGGTCAGGAAGCAACTGTTAGAACTGGACATGGAACATCAGACTGGTTTCAAATAGGAAAAGGAGTACGTCAAGGCTGTATAGTGTCACCCTGCTTATTTAACATATATGCAGAGTACATCGTGAGAAACGCTGGACTGGAAGAAAAACAATCTGGAATCAAGATTGCCAAGAGAAATATCAATAACCTCAGATACGCAAATGACACCACCCTTATGGCAGAAAGTGAAGAGGAACTAAAATGCCTCTTGATGAAAGTGAAAGAGGAGAGTGAAAAAGTTGGCTTAAAGCTCAACATTCAGAAAACAAAGATCATGGCATCAGGTCCCATCACTTCATGGGAAATAGATGGGAAACAGTGGAAACTGTCAGACTTTATTTGGGGGGGCTCCAAAATCACTGCCGATGGTGACTGCAGCCATGAAATTAGATGATGCTTACTCTTTGGAAGAAAAGTTATGACCAACCTAGATAGCATATTCAAAAAGCAGAGACATTACTTTGCCTACTAAGGTCCGTCTAGTCAAGGCTATGGTTTTTCCAGTAGTCATGTATGGATGTGAGAGTTGGACTGTGAAGAAGGCTGAGTACTGAGGAATTGATGCTTTTGAACTGTGGTGTTGGAGAAGACTCTTGAGAGTCCCTTGGACTGCAAGGAGATCCAACCAGCCCGTTCTGAAGGAGATCAACCCTGGGATTTCTTTGGAAGGAATAATGCTGAAGCTGAAACTCCAATGGCCACCTCATGCGAAGAGTTGACTCATTGGAAAAGACCCTGATGCAGGGATGCGTTGGAGGCAGGAGGAAAAGGGCATAACAGAGGATGAGATGGCTGGATGGCATCATGGACTAAATGGATGAGAATCTGAGTAAACTCCGGGAGATGGTGATGGACAGGGAGACCTGGCATGCTGCGATTCATGGGGTCGCAAAGAGTCGGACATGACTGAGCAACTGAACTGAACTGAACTGAACTGAGTGCCTCCTAACTGGTGATTTATGAAGACCCTGGGCTTTGTAATGATTTGAAAATATGCCACAGGCCAGTTACTGTACATAGTCTTATGGTACTCACAAGCTACAGTAAACACAGTTTACTGTAATTTTTTCTGGTAATTGAAGTCCTGACAAATTCTCGTAATGTCCTCTTCTCCAAATAGCCTCTATTATTATTATATGCATAAAGTATAAAACTTGATATCAGATTTATTTTGTAGTCTGTCTTTTTTAATAGATCCAGAATAAAAGCTACAGCCAAATAGATACATAAATATGTCAATATTCTAATATATATTTAGAGTCTGTAAACAGTGGTTTTGTTGTAAAAATAGGTGGTGAAAGTCCATACCACTGTGACCACTGACCTTCAAAGTAAGTCAGATGCTCTCCTTAGTTTTGCCAACTAAAACAATAGAGATTTTCCTCCATTGCTCAGTTCAAGTCCTTGCCCTATTATGTTCAGGAAAAGAGAATTACAAAGAAATGAAAAGTTGGGTCTTTGCATTGTCTGGCTATTTTGGACACATTGCCAAAGGAACTAAGGATGTAGTTATGAATTAATTTTTCTGAAGAGCAGCTGTTTATTATCTCTCCCTCTCCGATTTTTCCCTTAAGTCACACTCTATTGCCTAATAAATTAGGAGACAGTTCAGTTCTAGAACTGGTATACTAAGGAAACCCCATATTCCTCTCATTTTATTTCTCACTAAATAACTTTACAAAACATATAATTATTTTAAGCAAAAGTTCCCAAAGACATGATTCTATTCATTGTTTTTCTTTGGGTTTTTCTTTGAGTTATTACAAATAATGTGGCAATGAACATTCATATACAAGTCTTTGCATTTACAAATATTTTTATTTACCTTGAATATATACTTAGAAGTACAATTGCTTGCTGATACGGTAAATCTATGTTTAAGATTTTAAGAAATTGTTTTTCCAAATAAGCTACACCACTTTATATATATACTCACTAACGATATATGAATATTCTAGTTTCTCCATATATTTACCTACATTGTCATTGTTTTACTGTTACAAATTTTTTTTATTTTTTAAATACAGATTTAAGTTCACAGCAAATTGAGAAAATGACAGAGATTTCTCATATACCCTTTCCCCTAGGCATGCACATCCTCTTTCATTATCAACATTCCACAGCAGAGTGAAATATCTATACAATAGGCAAACTTATACTGACAGATCATTATCACTTAGACTCCATAGACTACATAAGTTTCACTCTTGGTGTTGTGCATTCTATATGTTTGGACAACGTATAATGATGTGTATTCATCGTTATAGTATCATATATACTATTGTCACTGCTCTAAGTATTCTCTGTTTTCTGCCTATTTATCCTTTCCCACTCTGCAACCTGCACCCCTGGCAACCAAAGACCCTTTCTACTGTCTCCACTGGTTTGCCTCTTCCAGGATATTGATATCCTAGATTGCAGACTTTTGAGATAGACTTTTTTCACTTTGTAATTGATTTTAAGTTTCTTTTATGTCTTTTCATGACTTGATAGCTCATTTTTTTATCACTGAATAATATTCAATTGTCTGGCTACACCACAGATTTTTCCCTACTGAAGGACATTTTAATTGCTTCCAGGTTTGGGCAATTAGTAATATAGCTCTTATACATGTGTAAGCTTTTATGTGGACATAAATTTTTAATTTGTTTGGGTAAATACATAGGAGAAGGATTGCTGATTGTGTGGTAATAGCATGTTTTATGGTATAAGAAACCACCAAACTCTCTTCTGAAGTTACTGTACCCTTTTGCAATATCATCATTAATGAATGATAGTTCTCTTGCCCACATTTGGTGTTGTCAGTGTTTTGGATTTGGCCACTCAAATGGTGTGTAGGGGCATGTCCTGTTGTTTTAATTTCAATGTCCCTAATGACTTGTCTGACTTTTAACTACAAATATTCAAATAGATATGAAGTAGTATCTCCTTTGGTTTGAATTTGCTTTTTCCTAAAGATTATTGATTACTGAACTTTTTCATGTGTCTTTTGGCCAACTGAATGTCAACTTTAATGAAAGGCTTATTCAGATTTTTATGCTGATTTTTTTTGTGCTATTTGTATTTTTGAGTTCTAAAATTTCCTTATGTATTCTGCATATGTTATTTACAGAATATATGATTGCAAATATTTTCTTCTAGTATATAGCTTACACTTTCATTTTATTTAAGGAGTTTTTTTTTTAAACAAAGTTTTTAATTTTGACAAAGTCCATATTTCCATTTTAAAATTTTATTTCTTATCATGTTTATGCAATACCTAAGAAATATTTGAAATTGTTAGTTGCTCAGGCATGTCCAATTTCTTGTGACCCATGGACTGTAGCCTGCCAGGATCCTCTGTCCATGGAATTCTCCAGGCAAAAATACTGGAGTGGATAGCCATTCCCTTCTCCATGGATCTTCCTGATCCAGAGATCATATCTGGGTCTCCTGCATGGCAGCCAGATTCTTTACACTCTGAGCCAGCAGGGAAGCTGGCACATTAAGTCTAATTCAGGAAGACTTAATCCCAATCTTGAAGACTCTAAGGAAGAGTTTTATACTTTTATCACTTATATTTAGGTATATGCTTTATTCTGAGTTAAACCTTTTGTACAGTGTGAAGTAATAATCTAGATTTATTGTTTCAAATTGGATATCCCACTGTCTTCTGGTGATTTGTTTAAGAGTATCTGCTTCTCATTGTATTTTTAGCATTTTGCATTTTTATTGAAAAGCAATAGATCATATATGAAATAATTAAGTTCAGGATTCTCAGTTCTGTTTCACAGATCCATGTTTTCCTTTATGTCTTCCCAACCTTGTTCATAGAAGTTTTCACATTTATTTTTATCAGTTCTGACTATATTTTCCTTAAAATAGTTTTGCTGTTTTTCAGCATAGAATTGCACACTACTTAAATTTATTCCTAAATATTTTATTTAAAACACTAGTGTAGATTTTGAGGGGTTTTCTTTCTATTAAAAGTGTATATTTAATCCTTTAACTGGAAACTAGTGGAACTCATAGTTGTATGCATGTGTGTCCATGTACATAAGTATATATTCCCTATTCTTTTCAGCATACAAGCTTATGTTGTCTTTGAGAAAAGTCAAGTTTAATGCTTCCTTTTCAATCTATCCAGATTTTCTTCCTCTCTCTTTTTTTCTCTCTCTTACCTAAACCCCAGCTAAATCTCCAGTAAGATGTTGACTAGAAGTACTGTGCTAAGTGGGCAGAAAGAATATTGCTGAAGATGTTAAGAGAAAAGCACTTAGTCTTTCACCAGGATTGTCGGAGGTGTGCTTAACTTGGTGGTCAGTCTGTGATTGGTCAGAAGCCGTGCTTAAAACTTAAGCCATAAGACTCTAAGCCTTTGGATTAGATCTGTCTGTAGCTTTGGAATACTTTCATTGTAGAGGATATTAAAAGTCAGTCCCATATACAGTCAGAGCCAGTTGCTTACAAATTTCTCTGGTGTCTCCTGAACAGGCATAGCCCTGCTCATGTGCACAGACTTCTGGACAAGAGGGTTGAAGTTTGACATTAGAAAAACCCTGGATGACTGAATCTATTCCCAGCTCTCCTCATCAGATTTCTAGACAGTCTGCAATTCTCTTGCCCCCACCCTTGCATCATAGTGAGATTAGCCATCCCAAATTATTTACCACAGTGATTTCTACACCCTGTCTTTGAAATGGATTTTTCCATGCTCTGCTGTATATAATGTCAAATATGTCAGGTGGATCCATAAATACAGTTTCTTGGACATAGTCCTGGTGTTGAGTATAATGTGAAATTCTGACCTTCACAGTCACAGAATAGGATCTCATTGCACTGGTGTTACAACTGGGTGCAGGAAGGCGTAGCTATTTTTCATGTCCTTTTTTTCTTGCTTAGAGTGGATTTGCTGCACCATAGAGTCAGAGTTATAGGGCGATGATGCAAACTGGCAATACCACCCAGAAAATAAACTCCCAACTAGTTGCCGGAGGCTAGAAAGAAGCAGCTCCTGGTTGACATGTCAAATACTCCAAATGCTTTTACTGAGAATCAGTGCATTTTATTGGAAAAAAATTTTTTTTCAACTTGTATTCTTTCTAATGAACTTCCAGAGATTTTAAATGACTTTTTGATTATTTTATTCACTTTCATTGTTGCTTTACACTAGAGAGAATTTCTCAACCTCCTTACACAAATATTTCAGAAGGTCACCTATACATTACTTTTTAATTGTAAAAGTGGTATTTTAGGAAAATATCTTTATAAGCACCAATGCAGAACAAATAGGCTATCTACAAAACACTTATTTGAAACTAAACTGTTAGAAGAAAACACAGTAAATGTAAAATTATTTTAGCTTCCCTGAGCCACCAGGGAAGCCCCTATGTTTAATGAGAAAGTCTCATATTCTTCAGTTCATTATTACAGTTTAAAGAGAACACACAGATATTTTACAACATACAAGGACTTAGAGCATCTCATAAAATAATTCGTAAAGACTAGCTCTAACAAGAGATGAATTACAATAATAATTTCTAGACTATCCATTTGAGAATGGCTAGATAATTAAGACACAAAAGTAATGCAGATTACTGCTTTTCTTAGGGATTTATATATCAGCATCACAAATCCTATTCTGTGAAATATTTGATATTTTTCTCTAAATTTTTTTCCCATTTTGCTTGCATATATGTTCTCCCTAAATGCTTGGTGCTACTCACAGATTCTATTATCTTTCTATAATGAATTAAAATGTAAGATATATCCAATTTCTTTGATTTATGTACCAAACATTGCCTACACAGGCCTATCAAGTAGGGTATAATTTTATTGGAAATTTGGGAGATAATAGTGAAATAGATTTCATTAAAGCCCAGTAGAGACGTGAAAATATAATGAAAGAAAGTAATATATTTAACTGTCTTTGATTCAAGTAATTGCACAAAATAAGAAATACATGAGAAATACAAAGCCAAGAATGTATAACAAAAATAGAAATGACCAATGGAAGCCATATTTATTTATTTCAATTAATTAATTTATTTTAATTGGAGGTTAATTATTTTATGATATTGTAATGTTTTTTGCCATACATTGACATGAATCAGCCATGGGTGTACACGTGTTCCCCATCCTGAATCCCCCTCCCACCTCCCTCCCAATCATATCCCTCAAGGTCATCCCAGTGCACCAGCCCTGAGCACACTGTCTCATGCATCAACCTGGACTGTTATTATTTTCTCCACTTTGTTCTCCATAGTGGCTGTACTAGTTTGCATTCCCACCAACAGTGTAAGAGGGTTCCCTTTTCTCCACACTCTCTTCAGCATTTATTTTTTGTAGACTTTTGCATAGCAGCCATGCTGACTGGTGTGAGATGGTATCTCATTGCGGTTTTGATTTGCATTTCTCTGATAATGAGTGACGTTGAGCATCTTTTCATGTGTTTGTTAGCCATCTGTGTCTTCTTTGGAGAAATTTCTGTTTAGTTCTTTAGCCCATTTTTTGATTGGGTCATTTATTTTTCCTGAATTGAGCTGTAGGAGCTGCTTGTATATTTTTGAGATTAATTCTTTGTCAGTTGCTTTGTTTGCTATTATTTTCTTGCATTCTGAAGGCTGTCTTTTCACCTTGCTTATAGTTTGCTTCATTGTGCAAAAACTTTTAAGTTTAATTAGGTCCCATTTGTTTATTTTAGCTTTTATTTCCATTACTCTGGGAGATCAGTTACAGAGGATCCTGCTATGATTTATGTCAGAGAGTGTTTTGCCTATGTTCTCTTCTAGGAGTTTTATAGTTTCTGGTCTTACATCTAGAACTTTAAATTATTTTGAGTTTATTCTTGTGTTTGGTGTTAGAAAGTGTTCTAGTTTCATTCTTTTAAACTAGAATGAAATGTTGACAACTAAATAAATGTTGACAAGTTTTCCCAGAACCACTTGTTAAAGAGATTGTCTTTTCTCCATTGTATAGTCTTACCTCTTTTGTCTAATATAAGATGTCCATAGGAATATGGATTTATCTCTGGGCTTTCTATTTTGTTCCATTGATCTATATTTCTGTATTTGTGCCAGTACCATACTGTCTTGATGACTGTAGCTTTGTAGTATAGTTTGAAGTCAGGCAGGTTGACTCCTTCAGTTCCATTCTTTCTCAAGATTGCTTTGGCTATTTGAGTTTTTTTTTTTTTTTTGTATTTCCATAAAAATTGTGAAATTATTTGTTCTAGTTCTCTGAAAAATACCACTGGTAGCTTGATAGGGATTGCGTTGGATCTATAATTTGCTTTGAGTTGTATACTCATTTTTACTATATTTATTCTTCTGATCCATGAACATGGTATATTTCTCCATCTATTTATGTCATCTTTGATTTCTGTCATCAGTGTTTTATAGTTTTCTATATATAGGTCTTTTGTTTCTTTAGGTAGATTTATTCCTAAGTATTTTATTCCTTTCATTACAATGGTGAATGGATTGTTTCTTTAATTTCTCTTTCTGTTTTCTCATTGTTAGTGTAGAGGAATGCAAGGGATTTCTGTGTGTTAATTTTATACCCTGCAACTTTACTGTATTCATTGATTAGCTCTAGTAATTTTCTGGTGATGTCTTTAGGGTTTTCTATGTAGAGGATCATGTCATCTGCAAGCAGTGAGAGTTTTACTTCTTTTCCAATCTGGATTCCTTTCATTTATTTTTCTTCTCTGATTGCTAGGGTCAAAACTTCCATAGCAATGGTGAATAGTAGTGGTGAAAGTGGGAACACTTGTCTTATTCCTGATTTTAGGAGAAATGCTTTTGGTTTTCTACCATTGAAGATAATGTTTGCTGTGGGGTTATTGTATATGGCTTTGATTATTTTGAGGTATGTTCCTTCTATGCCTGCTTTCTTGAGGGTTTTTTTTTTTTTAATCATAAATGAATGTTGAATTTTGTTAAAGGCTTTCTCTGCCTCTATTGAGATAACTATATGGTTTTTATCTTTCAATTTGTTATGTGGTGTATCACATTGATTGACTTGGAAGCAGTACTTTAAAAGTTTACAGCAACAAGTACTAAGAAATATATAGTATTTATGTGAATAAAATTATAGTTATAAAAAGGCCTTTATAAAGATTTTGTGTCCACAATGGAATATTTAAATGTGAAAATAAAAACTATTTAGAAATGAATTAGAACCATAGCCCATATGGGAGACTTCCATAAGTTGTTTTGATATATGTAGTAGGCAGAAATGTCATGCCTAGTGGATGATTTTTTAATAATTTCACTACTACTTAAGACAACAAAATGTATTAAGGATTTTTATTTGTTTTCACCCCCGAAAAATCAATATAAGCCTTAGCAAAACACAAAGATAGTCAGATATTTGGTCTATGTCAGATACCTTCATTTTCAGTTATTTTGTTTTGTCTACTCATTGCATATTTAGAGTTTACAAAGAGACATATAAATTATTTTATGCAATTGTGAAAAACGTTCATTTTTATTTTCTTAATTTTAAAATGTTTTATTTATTTTTCTCTTAATCTGTATTACATAACAAAAGTTAAGGAGCTACTAAGATTATGCTCTATGTCAGTGATTCTGAATAGACTTCTCCATGGCTAGGAGCTCCAATCTGTTTACCCATTTGGCTCATGTGTAAGAGCAAGTAGGAAACCATGAGTCTATATTGCCAAAATGTTCCCCACTGTCAGAAGCACACAGGAAACCATAAGGTAATGTTTGAAAGATAATTCAGAATATGTTCTTCCTATATGCTGTTTGTATGCTGATATTTTACACAACGACAACAACAACAAAAACACAATAGTGAGGGACAAGCAAAAGTTATGTTTTTTTATATAGGATTTAATTTTTGAAACCTTGAAAAATTCATTGTATTTAGCAGGTTCTCACAGAGAGACCACTAGGACCCTAGCAAGAAAAATAAATATAAACCCTATTACCTGGATCTTTAAAAATATGTTTTTAAAATATAGAAAATTTAGAATGAAAGCCTTATTTAAAAATATATATGAACTGATAAGACTAATTCAAGTAACATGTAATAAAGACATCGTTGGGGGAAAAAGAAAAATGCAGGCTCAGTCATGTTCAACTCTTTATGACCCCATGGACTGTACCTTGCAAGGCTTCTCTGTCTATGGGATCTCTGAGGCAAGAATACTGGATTAGGTTGCCATTTACTACTCCAAGGGATCTGTCCCACCTAGGGATCGAACCTGCATATCTTGTGTCTCCTTCATTGGCAGGTGGATTCTTTACCACTGCACCACCTGGGAAACAAACCCCTGTAGTTGGAGACACTATGTTCATTTGAACAGAGGCAATGCTCAATGTGTAAATACCTCTTTACAGTAATAAGTCCAATTTTCATACCTTAAATTTTGGTATAGAGGAAGCAACCATTTAAAAAATTGTGAAGAGATTCCTATGGAGGGAGAAGGGGCTCCTGAATCTAGAGAGCACCACAGAAACTGCACTGGATGAATCATAACAAAGCTTCTGCACACCAATTTTAACAGGGAGAAGTGGCAGTTCCAGGGCCCTTCTTTGACCCCTGAAGGTAACTCGGCTGAGAAGGGATTAAGAATACTGGAATCATGAATCAAGGCCAGACCAGGCATTAATGCCTTAATTACCTACCTTGCTTACTCCATGCCAGCCACACTCAACTCTATCCTATTTCTCCAACATGCCATGCATACTCTATGACTTTACATTGTCTATTTCCATGCCTGGAATACTCTTCCCCCTATATATATATCTGTTGATTTAATTTTACTCCTCCTCCAAGTGTTTGCTCATATCCCATCTTCACATTGATTCCCTGTAGAATACTGCAACCTGCTCATCACCCATGCCAGGGATCCCAGTTTGCTTTACCCTATGGCCTTTTTCATTATATATATATATATATATATATATATATATATATATATATATATATAAAATATGCTTGCTGCACTATATAATTGTATCCTCTCAATACACAATTTACTTATTTCCAATCTTGCCTGCCTGTTTCTGCCTCCTAGGATATATGCATCCTGAGGTCAACTGACTTAACTTTAACTGCAGCTTACCACACAAAATATCTGGCACATAATAGGCACCTGGCAAATATTTGTTGAATAAATGATTAATGAGCACATCTTAGAGATGACACTCTAAACAGTTCAGTAAACCACCAATAGTACAATTGTGCAAATCAATGTAAAAATATAACTATAAATTGGCTCTTTACTTAATTCTTAGTTACTATTTCTCCAATATTCAGACAAAGTATTTAGCAAATAATTTAAATTCAAATTCAAATTCTTCTCTCCTTTTTTAGTTTTCTAATATTGTGTTACTCTTTGGCATATCTGTACCCCAAATCATGTTTTTCATTTATTCTTACCTTAAGTATTATTAGTAACTTAAAGATCAATAATTAAAAGATCCTTATATATAGGTAATCCTCAGTGGAGTTTTATTAGCTGGTTATTTATGTAAGATTTTTTATTCTGTTTTAATGTGTTTTAGTACTAAAATATAAAAGATTTGCCAAAACTAAGAAAGAAAAACTACTGGTATATGCTCACCTCCCCCAAAGCATTCTAGATTCATGGTGTAAGGGTTTTGTTGATTTTTGTGGCTTTGGGTAGGACAAAAATAACTTGTGTTCACCTATGGCTGAGCAAATTTCCTTCTGACATTCTATCTAGTATATTTTTAGTCTCCCTTTGATACCCTGTGTACTGTTTTTCAAACATCATCACCTACCTTTTCCAAATCTTCCCTCTTCCTGTAGTATCTGTATTAAACACTAAGGTATTGCTCTCTACTTGTGAATTCTGATGTATGATACATGTGTGCATGTTGTCCTGCCCAACTCTTCACAATCCCATGGCAAGAATACTGGAGTGTGTTGACATTTCTATTCCAGGGGATCTTCCCGACCCAGGGACTGAACCTGAATCTCCTGCATCTCCTGCATTGGCAGGTGGATTCTTTGCCACTGTGCCACCTCCAGATTTCAAAAGCATCAATTATTTGACACAGTTTTCTTTATAATCCAACTCTCACATCCATACATGACTACTGGAAAAACTATAGCTTTGACTAGATGGACCTTTGTTGGCAAAGTAATATCTCTGCTTTTTAATATGCCGTCTGGGTTGGTCAAAACTTTTCTTCAAGGAACAGGCATCTTTCAATGTCATGGCTGCAGTCACCATCTGCAGTGACTTTGGAGCCCCCAAAGATAAACTCTGTCATTGTTTCCATTGTTTCCCCATTTATTTGCCATGAAGCAATGGGACCAGAGGCCATGATCTTAGTTTTCTGAATATTGAGTTTTAAGCCAGCTTTTTCACTCTCCTCTTCCACTTTCATCGAGAGGCTCTTTAGTTCTTGCCGCTTCGATGCCACACACATGTGTGCACTTGGGTAATATATGTCACACCTATTTATAGAAAGTTTTTAATTAAAAAATCTTTGAATAATAATTTTATCAATGTATCATAAATTGGTATTTAAGTGTGAACTAAGAAGCAAGGGAATCATCAAACTAGCTAACTGCAAAATTTTCACGATAATGTAACTTAGCTAATTATCTAGTCATGTTGGTTTCTGGCACTTTCATCTGTGCAAACCAACTATCAGTTATAAACTAAAGGTTGCAAGATTTTCTGATAAAATTAAATAATATGTCTTATGTTTCAAACTTCAGATGTTAAAACAGTCTACTCCACTGTTGATTAAAGATAAACATTAAAATGACTCTGGATGACTTAGAAAGGTTATGTCCATCTGCATAATATTTGTGGAACATAATAATGTAAATACTTTCATTAATTTATAATTCTAGCCAAGACATTTTAAAATGCATTAATTATATTTTAGTCTGTTGTGATAAAATATGGTCTTTTAAATTACTTACATTTTTTTTGTTTCATTAACTTTTATTGATTTAAAACAGTCCAAAGGATATTTAAATTATAATTCATACAAAAATTTTACATTAAATATAGTTTGAATATTATTTCCCTGGAGAAGGGAATAAAATTAACATGTTAAACCATCCTTATTACATATCCAAATTATATTTTGTGACCTTTGTCACTGTTTGGAAAAAAATACAAATATATATATATTCTCTGACAGAGCTCAAAAGACCATCTTAATAAATGGCCTCAATATTTCTTATTGATGTTTTGTTTTGTGAACTTTAGTCATCATCTTATTTTTCTCCTGCTGTGTGTTACATGGTGTTAGAAGAGGTGATCAAGAGGATGTAACCTCCCCTTGGCCCTCCAGCTGGACCCAGGCAATCGAAAGCTCCCTCCTCTGTCCTTGGAATATATATTCTGTCTACTGTTCCCACATCAGGAGCTATTCCAAGGACATAAGAAGGTGATGTTTATAATATCTGAATGGAGTAGGTGATTGAACCTATTGAAGTGTCTATAAAAACTTTTAAGATTCTGGCAGATGAGCATGGAGATACTCATGTTGTGGCCTCTCAAGACAAACCTAGTAGGTAAATTTCCCTGCTTGTTAACACTGCTGCATACCAATCTGGAGTGTTACCTCTTTTGTAAGTCCCTCCATATCCTCTGTGTGAGAGACCAGTTTGTGAAAGGACGTATCAGTTTACTTAAACAATGTGTGATTTTTTTTTAAATCTCTATCCTTGCAAGAAGCAAAAAGAAAATATCATTACAGACCCTTCAAGAATTAATAAAATATTTGGAAACAAAATGATATATGAGTTATTCTTTAAGATAATAAATTAACATTTGCTAATTTTATTTCTTGTGGGCTGTATATGAGATCACATAACATGAAATCCTGAATTTAGGAGCATCATTAAATCATTTATCTTAATCAAACCTTCAGAGCCAAAAATATAAAATAAGCTTTTAATATTTATATATTTCAATGTTTTATTAGAATCCAAATACATTTAACAGAAATTAAGAAAAAGAGAGAGATACTCACATCAGAACTAGAAAAAAAAAAAAAAAAAAGAAAAATCAAAGCAACAAAGTAAGGATAGAGCTACAGAGAATCAAAATGAAAAAAAAAATGTAATGGAGAAGGAAGTGAATAAGTTACAGAAATTGACACAGTAGATAAAGATGTACTCAAATCATGATATTATGACTATTTGTACCAGGGACAAATTGGGGTGTACTTTACGTATTTGTAAAATTACTGTCATTTATTGGTAATTGTCTTGTTGCAAAATTAGGTTAAATTAAATTAATTGTTGGGTTCCTTCTATAGTTTTAAGATTTCCTTGTAAGCTAGGAAACATTGTAGATACCTAAGGTTAAAAATTAGTTAAATGGGCTTTCAATTTCAGCTCCAAGATGTAAAGTCTGGAAGCTGACATTAGCAAATGTTGGACAAACTCAGATTCAATGATTTTTCTTGGATTCATCCAAGGATTGAGGTTGCCTGGCCAGCTGCCATCCCAATATTTGGAGAGATGAAGCATACCCAGAGAGATAGACCAATCAAGATCTGCTTACCTGAAGCCAGCACTGCTGTTTCTGATAATTGCCTGTATTGAAGTTGGCTGATACATTCTGCTCAGAATATCAAATGCTACCACACATTCATTGTCAAGTCGGAGCATTCATCAACTCATCCTGTCACAAAAGAAGCAGGAGAGACAAATATCAATACAACCGCAGGCAATATTTTCTGAACAGTCTTCTGATCAGCAAAATTTAGGCAATGATGGAGCTCTTTATATCATAGATTAATGTCCTGCAGCCCAACTTTATTTGTCTGGGTGGAAAAAGGAGGGGGAGGATATAAAAAAATACAGTTCTGACAGTCAGGAACTGGCCTGTTGTTGCCAGGAGCTAACCTGTCAGTCACAGCTATGTAATTATAGCTAGTCTTTGTGTTCTACCGAATATAAAAATTTTCAGAATACAAACAGTAGTTAAGACCACTCTTTGATCTTGATATATTAAGACAAACATAAGACTGCTCCACAGTCATGAAGTGAACTTATATAAAACAACCGGAATCATATAAAAATAAACTATCCTAATGTGAATGACTACTGTTTCTTTACCAATTAAAGATCCATCTGTCTATAGCTCTCTGTACACAGTTACCTACAGTCATTCCTATCATTTTCTGAATAACAATTTTTAAGATTCCCAATCGTAGAATCAAAACCATTTCCAGACAATACCTATTCCAGAGCAAAGCATCACTTTTTCTAAACCTATAAATCTAACAATACCTTTTATCAAGGAGACTTACAATGCTTCACAATGTTTGATTTCTTTCTTTGCAATGAGTCAGTAGTCAACTTTTTAAAATTTTGCAGTGTGTGTTCATGGGGATCTCTAGCTAAAGAGCACTGACACCTGGGATAAGAAAGATTTTACTCTGATATGAATAGCACGTTATTATTTTATTGTGAGGAAGTAATCTTCCAGCTTGAAGGCCATTTCCACTTCAATTGTCTTCTTTTCTTAAAGTTATCTATAAATCTTTTATTGTTTTTAAAATTTTATGCTTCCTGGAAGTGTCTATGTGTGGTCAGGCCATGCTTGCCCAGACCCAGAGACCCCAGGGATCCTGGCTGTCAGGTTGAGGTGGGGGTGGGGCATGTGCAAGCGCAGTTCACTAGCAGTGCATATGCCCTGTGGCATCCAGGCCCTTGCAGCCTTTGTGCACAGGAAATCACCCCAGCCCTAAGGTCACTTTTTGAGAATGTGGATTTTGCACACTGCACTCCAGATGCAGAGATTTGTAGGTCCTTTGAGCCAGATCCTTTAAGGCCTTCTGCGGGAAAGATACACAAGGTCTCCTTGGGAGTCTATTTCCCAAGTGTATCTAATAAGTGGATTTGTTGGCATTGCCTTGGTTGGCAGGGCTAAGGAGTTCCTTTGGGGTCTGGCTGCAGGGGAACAAAATTCTGACTGACAGAGGGCTGGACCTTAAGAGAACTGTGTGTCTTCCCCTCCAAAATCCCATCTCTGGCCCAGTATATCCCTACAAGCACAGAAGCCAGGGACACGTCTTCTGAAGTCTAGAGTCTGGGTCATGTGTGTATATGTGTTAAAACGGGTTTTCCTTTTCTCTATCAGTTTTTAGCATTATCTTACTCATTTTGTTTTATTTTATTTATTTTCCATATCTTTTATTTTTTTATTTTTATATTTATTTATTTATTTTACTGTATTTTACTTTACAATACTGTATTGGTTTTGCCATACATTGACATGAATCCACCACAGGTGTATACAAGCTTCCAATCCTGAATCCCCCTCCCACCTCCCATCCCATATCATCGCTCTGGATCATCCCCATGCACCAGCCCCAAGATCCTGTATCCTGTATCGAACATAGACTGGCACTTCATTTCTTACATGATAGTAAACATATTTCAATGCCATTTTCCCAAATCATCCCACCCTCTCCCTCTCCCTCAGAGTCCAAAAGTTCATTCTATACATCTGTGTCTCTTCTGCTGTCTCGCTGACAGGGTCATCATTACCATCTTTCTAAATTCTGTATATATGTGTCAGTATACTGTATTGGTGTTTTTCTTTCTGGCTTGCTTCACTTGTATAATCGGCTCCAGTTTCATCCATCTCATTAGAACTGATTCAAATGTATTCTTTTTAACGGCTGAGTCATACTCCATTGTGTATATGTACCACAGCTTTCTTATCCATTCATCTGCTGATGGACATCTAGGTTGTTTCCATGTCCTGGCTATTATAAACAGTGCTGCGATGAACACTGGGGTACATGTGTCTCTTTAAATTCTTGGTTCCTCAGTTTGTATGCCCAGCAGTGGGATTGCTGGGTCATAAGGCAGCTCTATTTGCAATTTTTTAAGGACTC
This sequence comes from Ovis aries, assembly GCF_016772045.2. Classification (NCBI taxonomy): domain Eukaryota; kingdom Metazoa; phylum Chordata; class Mammalia; order Artiodactyla; family Bovidae; genus Ovis; species Ovis aries. The sequence goes on from NC_056070.1 coordinate 22,464,792, forward strand.
TCCACACTGATTTCCATAGTGGCTGTACTAGTTTGCATTCCCACCAACAGTGTAAGAGGGTTCCCTTTTCTCCACATCCTCTCCAGCATTTATTGCTTGCAGACTTTTGGATTGCAGCCATTCTGACTGGTGTGAAATGATACTTCATTGTGGTCTTGATTTGCATTTCTCTGATAATGAGTGATGTTGAGCATCTTTTCATGTGTTTCTTAGCCATTGGTATGTCTTCTTTGGAGAAATGTCTATTTAGTTCTTTGGCCCATTTTTAGATTCGGTCGTTTATTTTTCTGGAGTTGAGCTGCATGAGTTGCTTGCATATTTTTGAGATTAGTTGTTTGTCAGTTGCTTCATTTGCTATTGTTTTCTCCCATTCAGAGGGCTATCTTTTCACCTTACTTATAGTTTCCTTTGTTGTGCAGAACTTTTAATTTTAATTAGATCCCATTTGTTTATTTTTGCTTTTATTTCCATTCTATGAGGCCACCATCACCCTAATACCAAAACCTGACAAAGACACCACAGAAAAAGAAAACTATAGGCCAATATCACTGATGAACATAGATGCAAAAATCCTCAAAAAAAATTCTAGCAATCAGAATCCAACAAAACATTAAAAAAATCATATACCAAGACCAAGTGGGCTTTATCCCAGGGATGCAAGGATTCTTCAATATCCGCAAATCAAACAATGTAATTCACCACATTAACAAATTGAAAAATAAAAGCCATATGATTATCTCAATAGATGCAGAGAAGGCCTTTGACAAAAATCAACATCCATTTATGATAAAAACTCTCCAGAAAGCAGGAATAGAAGGAACATACCTCGACATAATAAAAGCTATATATGACAAATCCACAGCAAACATTATCCTCAACGGTGAAAAATTGAAAGCATTTCCCCTAAAGTCAGGAACAAGACAAGGGTGCCCACTTTCACCACTACTATTCAACATAGTTCTGGAAGTTTTGGCCACAGCAGTCAGAGCAGAAAAAGAAATAAACGGAATCCAAATTGGAAAAGAAGAAGTAAAACTGTCACTATTTGCAGATGACATGATCCTCTGCATAGAAAATCCTAAAGACTCCACCAGAAAATTACTACAGCTAATCAATGAATATAGTAAAGTTGCAGGATATAAAGTCAACACTCAGAAATCCCTTGCATTCCTATACACTAATAATGAGAAAATAGAAAAAGAAATTAAGGAAACATTTCCATTCACCATTGCAATGAAAAGAATAAAATACTTAGGAATATACCTACCTAAAGAAACTAAAGACCTATACATAGAAAACTATAAAACACTGATGAAAGAAATCAAAGAGGACACTAATAGATGGAGAAATATACCATGTTCATGGATTGGCAGAATCAATATAGTGAAAATGAGGATACTACCCAAAGCAATCTACAGATTCAATGCAATCCCTATCAAGCTACCAGTGATATTTTTCACAGAACTAGAACAAATAATTTCAAGATTTGTATGGAAATACAAAAAACCTCGAATAGCCAAAGCAATCTTGAGAAAGAAGAATGGAACTGGAGGAATCAACTTGCCTGACTTCAGGCTCTACTACAAAGCCACAGTCATTAAGACAGTATGGTACTTGCACAAAGACAGAAATATAGATCAATGGAATAAAATAGAAAGCCCAGAGATAAATCCACTCACCTATGGACACCTTATCTTCAACAAAGGAGGCAAGAATATACAATGGAGTAAGACAATCTCTTTAACAAATGGTGCTGGGAAAACTGGTCAACCACTTGTAAAAAAATGAAACTAGATCACTTTCTAACACCACACACAAAAATAAACTCAAAATGGATTAAAGATCTAAATATAAGACCAGAAACTATAAAACTCCTAGGGGAGAACATAGGCAAAACACTCTCTGACATAAAACACAGCAGGATCCTCTATGATCCACCTCCCAGAATATCTTATTCATTTTAATCTCTTTATCCTTACCCTTGTACTTTGAGAAATTTTTCAAAATTTGCCACTTTTTGTTCTTTAGTTTTTCCTCAAATAACAAATATATACTGAGCATCTCTAATATTAATTTAGTTAATTTAGACACATTTTGATGCTTCCTTTTCAACTTCTGCTCCATTTAATTTGTTAGTTTTGTCTTTGTATTTCTTGCTGTTTCTTCCTCATTTCCCTTCTTTCTCTACAACCTGGAATTGTTAATTTATAGTCAAGATTTTTGTTTATTTTTTTTTTTAGAATCTCAACCATTACCTTTTTGTTTTGTTTCTTACAGCAAATCAGGTTAAAGATATTTGTTTGTCTTCCTATAAGTCTTTGGAATGGAATCTCTATTTCCACTGGCCCACTAGTCATTTTCAATTGTTAATTCATACCTTATTTTTCTTCAGTAATATTTGACCTGATACAAATGTTTCAAGAATGTATAAAGGGTTTTTTTTTTTTCTGGCTGTATTCATTGACCAGTGTATACTAGTTGAATTTTCTTTCCGGGGTTGTATTGTAAGTTCTGCTATAATTTGGGGGTATGGGGCATCTATCTGGTCTGGTTCTGCGTATTGATTGTGGGTCCTGCCTTGCCCTAGCTCCCTGTTTCAGTGAAGATTTAGAGTAGATAGATGATATGATATGCTCCATACTCTTGACATGCATCCTATCAGAGACTTTTTGTCACAAATTTCCTAACTGAACAAAATGAACAAAATAAATGGGCTTCCCAGGTGGTGCTAGCAGTAAAGATCCCACCTGCCAATGCAGGAGACATTAGAGATGCAGGTTCTATCCCTGGGTTTGGAAGATCCCCTGGAAGTGGACATGACCACTCACTCCAGTGTTCTTGCCTGGAGAATCCCATGGACAGAGGAGACTGGCAGGCGATAATACATAGGGCTGCAAACAGTAGTACACAACTGAAGCGACTTAGCACACACACATGCAATTTAACTCTATATGTTAGCATTGCACCTTCAAAACTGCATGTTTCATTATTAACATCTCTCCCCATTTCCTGCCTTAGTATGTCTGGGCAGTTTTAACTGTATGCTGTGTGTGTGAGTGTGTGCCTATATACATGTGCCATTGGGAGAAGAATGGTAGGTTGTCTATCAATCATCTGGTTAATAGCCAACTTACCAAAATACAATTTCCTGCACGTCAACTCATTGAAAGGTATTAAACAGTAAATGTATATTTTGTTTAGTAACACTCTCGCTAAATAAAGCTTTTTTTCATTTTATAAACATGAAAATTTATAGCATTTCATGGGGAAAATGTGCTTATTTACAAAATATGTAAGTATCAATTGCTTTTTTTGGCTGTATATTTTATACTTTTGTTCAGTTCAGTTCACTCACTCAGTCATGTCTGACTTTTTGCGACTCCATGAACCACAGCATGTCAGGCCTCCCTGTCCATCACCAACTCCCAGAGTTCACTCAAACCCATGTCCATTGAGTCAGTGATGCCATCCAACCATCTCATCCTCTGTCGTCCCCTTCTCCTCCTGTGCTCAATCTTTCCCAGCATCAGGGTCTTTGCAAATGAGTCAGCTCTTTGCATCAGGTGGCCAAAGTATTGGAGTCTCAGTTTCAATATCAGTCCTTCCAATGAACACCCAGGACTGGTCTCCTTTAAGATGGACTGGTTGGATCTCCTTGCAGTCCAAGGGACTCTCAAGCGTCTTCTCCAACACTACAGTTCAAAAGCATCAATTCTTCAGCGCTCAGCTTTCTTTACAGTCCAACTCTCACATCCATACATGACTACTGGCAAAACCATAGCCTTGACTAGATGGACCTTTGTTGACAAAGTAATGTCTCTGCTTTTTAATATGCTGTCTGGTTTGGTCATAACTTTCCTTCCAAGGAGTAAGCATCTTTTAATTTCATGGCTGCAATCACCATCTTCAGTTAATTTAGAGCAAAAAAAAAAAAAAAAAAAAAGTCAGCCACTATTTCCTCATCTATTTTCCATGAAGAGATGGGACCAGATTCCATGATCTTAGTTTTCTTAATGTTGCACTTTAAGCCAGCTTTTCCAGTCTCCTCTTTCATTTTTATCAAGAGGCTCTTTAGTTCTTCTTCACTTTCTGCCATAAGGGTGGTATCATCTGCATATTTGAAGTTATTGATATTTCTCCCGGAAATCTTGACTCTAGCTTGTCCTTCCTCCAGCCCAGCGTTTCTCATGATGTAATCTGCATATAAGTTAAATAAGCAGTGACAGTATATAGCCTTGACGTACTCCTTTTCCTATTTGGAACCAGTCTGGTGTCCCATATCCAGTTCTAACTTTGCTTCCTGGAACCAGTCTGTTGTCCCATATCCAGTTCTAACTTTGCTTCCTGGAACCAGTCTGTTGTCCCATACCCAGTTCTAACTTTGCTTCCTGACCTGCCTACAGGTTTCTCAAGAGGCAGGTCAGGTGGTCTGGTGTTCCCATGTCTTTCAGAATTTTCCACAGTTTATAGTGATCCACAGAGTCAAAGGCTTTCACATAGTCAATAAAGCAGAAATAGATGTTTTTTTCTGGAACTCTCTTGCTTTTTCAATAATCCAGCAGATGTTGGCAATTTGATCTCTGGTTCCTCTCCCTTTTCTGCGTTTTCTAAAACCAGCTTGAACATCTGGAAGTTCATGGTTCATGTATTGCTGAAGCCTGGCTTGGAGAATTTTGAGCATTACTTTACTAGTGTGTGAGATGAGTGCAATTGTGTGGTAGTTTAGGAATTCTCTGGCATTGCCTTTCTTTGGGATTGGAATGAAAACTGACCTTTCCCAGTCCTGTGGCCACTGCTGAGTTCTCCAAATTTGCTGGCATATTGAGTGCAGCATTTTCACAGCATCATCTTTTAGGATTTGAAATTGCTCAGCTGGAATTCCATTACCTCCACTAGCTTTGTTTCATCAAAATTGGCTAAATTTAGAGCACCTGTATGTTTTAAAAAATCATTGTAGAATGGAAATTTTAAAGTCATAGTAAAGAGAGTTGATTAGACAGTAGTTACATTAGATGGAATTATGAATATGTTCATTGTGTAGATAAATGTGATATGGCCCATAGTGGGATTTTCCTTGTGGATGGTATCTTTTTCTATGTGTCTAAGTACTCCAAAATAGTGTATGCTCAACAATAAAAATAATAACTCTGGTAGATAATTCGCCTTTCCCACAGCACATCCTTTGTAGGAAAATTATACTTCCTTACTTCCTGGAACAGGGTTTAGTTACATGATTTGCTTTGGCCAAAAGAATGTGAATAGATGATTGGCTAGCCCATTCTTAAAGAGGTTTTAACTGATTCATAGGGCAATGAAAAAGAAGTAAATATTTGTTGCTGTAAGTCAGTGAGTTTTGGGGTTGGTTATTTCATCCCATTACTATGTCAAAGGCTGAAAAATACCATAATTCATATATATAATGTTTCCTATAAAGCAGGTACTGTTTATAGTCCATCACATATTTAACATATATATGTATATTATATATCTACACACACATATACATAACTCATATATATATAACACTCATGTATATATATGTGTGTGTGTGTGTGTGTGTGTGTGTGTGTGTGTGTGTAAATATATGCACAGATTTTCAACCTGTTAGTGAGGTAGCTCCTATTATGAGCTAAATTTTAGAAATGAAAAATCTGAGGTACAGAGCTTAAGTAACATACTCAAGTTCATATATACTACTAATTGAAAAGATATGAATTAAGCTTTTTAGCTCCAGAATTAGGGTTGTCAGATTTAGCAAATAAAAATTACAGAATGTTGATTAATTTGAATTTCCTATAAATGATGAAATAGTTTTTTAAATTATATGTTTGTTCCAAATATTGTAAAAGTGCCTTGTATTTATATATAATCTTATCCAGAGTACTTTTTTTTTAAACATATTTACACTTTTTAACTAGTCCATTTAGTACAAACTGGATAGCTTATAAACAACAGAAATGCATTTTTCACTGTTCTGTAGGCTGGAAGTCCAATATCATGGTGGTGGTATAGTCAGTGTTTGATGAAGTTCCATTTCCTTGTTCATAAACGGTCATTTTGTTCTCACATGGTGAACGGGAAAAGGGAATTCTGTGGGGCCTCTTTTATAAGGCCACTAATCATTCAGGTGGGCTACATTCATATGACCTAATGACCTCTTTTATATCCTTACACTATGAATTTTCAAATATGAATTTTCGGGGTGCACAGACATTCAGTCAATAGCACACTTTAAAAAAATACTGCCAAATTTCATAATGAATATCCAATTAATGCTTTCTCATATAGAAAGGAGTAATATTAATTATTCAAGTGTTGTTTGCATTTACAAATTCGAGTTATTTAGCAATACAAAAGTGGGTATAAAAGAAAAAAATGGCATGCACACTTATTTAAGAGCCAGAAAATGGGATTGTGATAAACTGATATTGTTCCTGATTTTTTTCTGAATTTGGGTAACTGTGCAGCTACACTAGCTTAGGTCAAAGTACAAATTATGTACTACATTTACATAAATAAATCTCAATAAAGTGAAAGTGAAGTTGCTCAGTTGTGGCCAACTCTTTGCAACCCCATGGACTGTAGCCTACCAGGCTCCTTTGTCCATGGGATTTTCCAGGCAGGAAAACTGGAATGGGTTGCCATTTCCTTCTCCAGGGTATCTTCCCAACCCATTGATCTAACTTAGGAAGATCTCGATAAGTAATACATAATTATTTATAACTACTTACTATGAAATAAATAAGGAACAGATATAATTCACTTTCATTTTTCATTGAAAACATACTTTCAGAAAAGTGTTTCTGTGAGTGAGGCACTATTTCATATGTTGAAAATAAATCTTTATGTTCTCAGAGAATTATAAAATAATAGTCATATTCAGTTCAGATCAGCTCTGTTCAGTTCAGTCGCTCAGTCTTGTCCGACTCTTTGTGACCCCATGAATCGCAGCACACCAGGCCTCCCTGTCCATCACCACCTCCCAGAGTTCACTCAGACTCACGTCCATCGAGTCCATGATGTCATCCAGCCAGCTCATCCTCGGTCGTCCCCTTCTTCTCCTGCCCCCAATCCCTCCTAGCATCAGAGTCTTTTCCAATGAGTAACTCTTCGCATGAGGTGGCCAAAGTACTGGAGTTTGAACTTTTTGAACTTCAGCATCATTCCCTCCAAAGAAATCCCAGGGTTGATCTCCTTCAGAATGGATTGGTTGGATCCCTTTGCAGTCCAAGGGACTTTCAAGAGTCTTCTCCAACACCATAATTCAAAAGCATCAATTCTTCGAAAAACCATAGCCTTGACTAGATGGACTTTGTTGGCAAAGTAATGTCTCGGCTTTTCAATATGCTATCTAGGTTGGTCATAACTTTTCTTCCAAGGAGTAAGCATCTTTTAATTTCATGACTGCAATCACCATCTGCAGTGATTTTGGAGCCCCCCAAAATAAATTCTGACACTGTTTCCACTGTTTCCCCATCTATTTCCCATGAAGTGATGGGACCAGATGCCATGATCTTCATTTTCTGAATGTTGAGCTTTAAGCCAACTTTTTCACTCTCCTCTTTCACTTTCATCAAGATGCTTTTTAGTTCCTCTTCACTTTCTGCCATAAGGGTCGTGTCATCTGCATATCTGAGGTGACTGATGTTTCTCCCGGCAATCTTGATTGCAGCTTGTGCTTCTTCCAGCCCAGCGTTTCTCATGATGTACTCTGCATAGAAGTTAAATAAGCAAGGTGACATTATACAGCCTTGATGTATTCCTTTTCCTATTTGGAACCAGTCTGTTGTTCCATGTCCAGTTCTAACTGTTGCTTCCTGACGTGCATATAGGTTTATAGTCATATTACCTACCTTCAAATAGTTGGCATGCATATCACTTAGAAAACTGGTGCTTTGAGCAAAATCAGAGTTGAGTTCCATGATGCACATCAACAATCCCATATTTTACTTTCTCAGTTCTCTGAGTTATAGTTGTCTTCTGACTTTAGTTATCAGAATAAAATAGCCCAATATTAATTGCAAATAAAACCATGCTTCAAGTAGGGCATAGGATGGACACTTACAGAAATCTGGACAGAACACAGTGTTCTCATTTTAAAATTATTATATCCCCTCCTTGCCAAGGATTACACAAAGTCTTAGACTTAGAACTTGTGACAGACTACAATAGTACCAAGTAGTTGTAGTTCAACTCAGTCCTTCAACTTTTCAAAAAAGAAGCTTGGCCATAAGCCAGGTTTACTCAGTTCTGCTTCTTTCTATGGGCTTCCCAGCTGGTTCAGTAGTAAGGAACCTGCCTGCCACTCCTGGAGACTTGGGTTTGATTCTTGGGTCAGGAGAATCTCCTATAAGAAGAAATGGCAACCCACTCCAGTATTCTTGCCTGGAAAATCCCAGGGAGAGAAGATATTAGGAGGCTACATTACATGGGGTTGCAAAGAGTTGGACACAATTAAGCACGCATGAGCATTTAATTATATTCAAATGTATCAGGTGGTAAAATGTATTTTCAGAGAAATTTGGAAAATAGAGCAGAACTTACATTATTTTGAATTAGAAAATAATTTACTGATAAGTTGATATTTGAATTTTTATCTTTACAGAGTAGTAGGTGTTAGCAGGCAGACAAACTTGGTTTCCAGAGGTATAAAGAAGTTATTCAGCATGAAATAGTTATAGAACAGAAGTTCATGTCCCCAACTCACAGCAAGGCCAACAAACTGAAACACCAGAGTCTGGAGCAGAGAAAAGTTTTAGTGTAGGGTCAAGCAAGGAGAATGTGTGGCTTATGATGAGGAAAAAAAAAAAAAAAAAAAAGAACTCCCAGATGGTTTTCAGGGAGGTTTTTAAGGCAAAATTTGGAGTGAGGGCTGGAGGAAGTATGACTTTCTTCCAGTTGGTTGGTAGTAAGGTTAATAGGGCTGTGTTCTAGGAATTTTGTGCTCAGCCTGAAGTTACCATCCTCCACTCGGGGTAGTGAAGGTAGAGGGGGGCTTAGTTCCTGCAAAAGAATTAAAAGATAATATTATTTATATCCTTTGAACAAGAACTAGAATCCTGCTTTAAATACTTCCCTGCTGTTCCTTGACTGGCCCTGCCTTTGCTTCTGCATTAAGTCCCTGACTACTAACTGTTTGCATCCTTGCTTTGGTCCTCAGGGACAGTCTGGGAATCTGAAACTTTTACGTTACAAGAAAGAAATGGGGGCCCTGAGAAGCCTTTGGGGCCCTGGAGGGTCCCACAGGGTACTGCTAGAATTCATCACGTTTGTATGTATTAGTCGCTTAGTTGTATTCTTTGCAACCCCATGTATTGTAGCCTGCCAGACTACTCTGTCCATGGAAATCTCCAGACAAGAAAAGAGTGGGTCGCCAGTCCCTTCTCCAGGGGATTTTCTAGACCCAGAGATGGATCCCGCGTTTCCTGCATTGCTGACAGATTCTTTATCCGCTGAGCCACCAGGGAAGCCCACCATGTTTGGGGGATATAAAAGAGCTGGATGTAGCTGCAGTAAAGGAAGTTTCATTTGAATTCCGTCTTTAGAAATTAGGTTCCCTATTGGCTCAGGCGGTAAAGAATCTGCCTGCCAGACGGGAGACTCAGGTTCCATCCCTAGGTTGGGAAGATTCCCTTGGAGAAAGGAATGGTTACCCACTCCAGTATTCTTATCTGGAGAATTTCATGGACAGAGGAGCCTGGCAGGCTACAGTCCATGGGGTTTCAAAGAGTCTGAAGACTGAGCAAATAATTTTCACTTCAGTTTCAGTTTATAAACCATGAAATATAAGAAAGAGAAGCAGCTCATATGTGGCAAAGAAAGACACAGGCCCCAGGCAGCTGGCAGGTGTCCTGTGTGTCAACAAGCTGCGCGAGGTGGACGAATCAGCAGAGAGACAGAAGAGCAGGAGAGCAGGTCAGAGAGTCCTTGGAAGGTGGGGCGTGGCCGGGGACAGGTCCTCCCGCTTCATATTTGGCCACGCCTGCGTAGTCATCCCTCTTGGTTATGGAGCCTCTGAAGCACTGGCATGGGGCCAGAGTGGAGATGGGTTTTGGGGGCTTCCTGACCGGTATCCTGGGCGCCAAAGGTCTGTTGGGCTTGCGTCAAGGCAGGCAGCAGCACTCAGAGACAGTGGTGCAGAGGTGCCTCTGCCAGGTAAGTGGTTACATGGACAATTGTATCTGTGTTGTTGAAACCATTGATAGATTGAATGATTAGACGGTTTCCCCGAGACTTCTGAAACTTCTGGAAAGTCAATACTTTAGCTATTACAAGGTAAACCTGAAAAAAAAAAAAAAAATCCACATCCTTTCTGGAATACAAGCCAGTGTGGCAGTTCCTGAGGGCTTAAGACTGTGAGATACAGTTCAGTTCAGTAGCTCAGTCATATTGGACTCTGCGACTCCGTGGACTGCAGCACGCCAGGATTCCCTGTCCATCACCAACTCCCGAGGCTTACTCAGACTCTTGTCCAGTCAGTCGGTGATGCCATACAACCATCTATCTTCTGTTGTCCCCTTCTCTTCTTGCCTTCAATCTTTCTCAAGCATCAGGATCTTTTCCAATAAGTAAGTTCTTCACATCAGGTGGCCAAAGTATTGGAGTGTCAGCTTCAACATCAGTCCTTCCAATGAACACCCAGGACTGATTTCCTTTAGGATGGACTGGTGGATCTCCTTGCAGTCCATGGGACTCTCAAGAGTAGACTTCAACACCACATTTCAAAAGCATCAATTCTTTGGCACTCAGATTTCTTTATAGCCCAGCTCTCACATCCATACATGACTACTGGAAAAACCATAGCTTTGACTAGACGGACCTTTGTTGGCAAAGTAATGACTCTGCTTTTTAATATGCTATCTAGGTTGGTCATAGCTTTTCTTCCAAGGAGTAAGTCTCTTTTAAATTCATGGCTGCAGTCACCATCTGCAGTGATTTTGGAGCCCAAAAAAATAAAGTCTGTCACTGTTTCTACAGTATCCCCATCTGTTTGCCATGAAGTGATAGGACTAGAAGCCATGATCTTAGTTCTGAATGTTGAGTTTTAAGCCAACTTTTCCACTCTCCTCTTTCACTTTCTTTTTTTTTAAAATTTTAATTTAATTTTATTTTTCCCCCTTCTCTATACAAATTTTTTTTTAAATTTTAAAACCTTTAATTCTTACATGTGTTCCCAAACATGAACCCCCCTCCCACCTCCCTCCCCATAACATCTCTCTGGGTCATCCGCATGCACCAGCCCCAGCACCAGCCCCAGCACCAGCACCAGCACCAGCATGCTGTATCCTGCGTCAGACATAGACTAATGATTCGATTCTTACATGATAGTATACATGTTAGAATGCCATTCTACCAAATCATCCCACCCTCTCCCTCTCCCTCTGAGTCCAAAAGTCCGTTATATACATCTGTGTCTTTTTTGCTGTCTTGCATACACGGTCGTCATTGCCATCTTCCTAAATTCCATATATATGTGTTAGTATACTGTATTGGTGTTTTTCTTTCTGGCTTACTTCGCTCTGTATAATCGGCTCCAGTTTCATCCATCTCATCAGAACTGATTCAAATGAATTCTTTTTAATGGCTGAGTAATACTGCATTGTGTATATGTACCACAGCTTTCTTATCCATTCATCTGCTGATGGACATCTAGGTTGTTTCCATGTCCTGGCTATTATAAACAGTGCTGCGATGAACATTGGGGTACATGTGTCTCTTTCAATTCTGGTTTCCTCGGTGTGTATGCCCAGCAGGGGGATTGCTGGGTCATAAGGTAGTTCTATTTGCAATTTTTTAAGGAATCTCCACACTGTTCTACATAGTGACTGTACTAGTTTGCATTCCCACCAAGAGTGTAGGAGGGTTCCCTTTTCTCCACACCCTCTCCAGCATTTATTGCTTGCAGATTTTTGGATCGCAGCCATTCTGACTGGTGGGAAGTGGTACCTCATTGTGGTTTTGATTTGCATTTCTCTAATAATGAGTGATGTTGAGCATCTTTTCATGTGTTTGTTAGCCATCTGTATGTCTTCTTTGGAGAAATGTCTATTTAGCTCTTTGGCCCATTTTCTGATTGGGTCGTTTATTTTTCTGGAATTGAGCTGCATAAGTTGCTTGTATATTTTTGAGATTAGTTGTTTGTCAGTTGCTTCATTTGCTCTTATTTTCTCCCATTCAGAAGGCTGTCTTTTCACCTTGCTTATATTTTCCTTTAAATCACAGCAGGATCCTCTATGATCCACCTCCCAGAATTCTGGAAATAAAAACAAAAATAAACAAATGGGATCCAATTAAAATTAAAAGCTTCCTCTTTCACTTTTATAAGGAGGCTCTTTTGTTCTTCTTTGCTTCCTGCTATAAGGATGGCATCATCTGCATATCTGAGGTTATTGATATTTCTCCCAGCAGTCTTGATTCCAGCTTGGGCTTCATCCACTCAGCATTTTTCATGATGTACTCTGCATATAAGTTAAATAAACAGGGTGACAATATGCAGCCTTGATTTACTCCTTTCCTGATTTGGAACCAGTCTGGCAATTTGGAACCTGTTGGCAATTTGATCTCTGGTTTCTCTGACTTTTCTAAATCGAGCTTGAACATCTGGAAGTTCATGGTTTACGTACTATTGCAGCCACACTTGGAGAATTTTGAGCATTACTTTGCTAGTGTGTGAGATGAGTACAATTGTGCGGTAGTTTGAACATTCTTTGGCTCTGCCTTTCTTTGGGATTGAAATGAAAACTGACCTTTCCCAGTCCTGTGGCCACTGCTGAGTTGTCTAGATTTGCTGGCATATTGAGTGCAGCACTTTCATAGCATTATCTCTTAGGATTTGAAATAGCTCAATTGTAATTCCATCACCACCACCAACTTTGTTTGTAGTGATGCTTCTTAATGCCCAGTTGAGTTCACATTCCAGAATGTCTGGCTCTAGGTGAGTGTTCACACCATTGTGGTTATCTGGGTCATGAAGATCTTTTTCACATAGTTCTGTGTATTCTTGCCACCTCTTCTTAACATCTGCTTTTGTTAGGTCCATATCCTTTATCGAGCCCATCTTTGCATGAAATGTTCCCTTGGTATCTCTAATTTTCTTGAAGAGATCTCTAGTCTTTCCCTTTCTATTGTTTTCCTCTATTTCTTTGCATTGATCACTGAGGAAGGCTTTTGTATCTCTCCATGCTATTCTTTAGAACTCTGCATTCAGATGGATATCTTTCCTTTTTTCCTTAGCCTTTCACTTATCTTCTTTCCTTAGCTATTTTAAGGTCTGTCCTCATAGAACCAATTTGCCTTTTTGCATCTTTTTCTTGGGAGTGGTCTTGATCACTGCCTCCTGTACAGTGTCACAAACCTCAGTCCATAGTTCTTCAGGCACTCTGTCTATCAGATATAATCCCTTGAATCTATTTGCCACTTCCATTGTACAATTGTGAGGGATTTGATTTAGCTCTCCTGAAAGGTCTCATTGTTTTCCCTACTTTCTTCAATTTAAGTCTGAATTTGGCTAGAAGGAGTTCACATCCTCATACAGTCATCTCACAGTCTTGTTTTTGCTGACTGTGTAGAGCTTCTCCATCTTTGGCTGCAAAGAATATAATCAGTCTGATTTTGGTATTGACCATCTGGTGATGTCCATGTGTACAGTCTTCTCTTGTGTTGTTGGAAGAGGGTATTTTCTATGACCAGTGCATTCTCTTGGCAAGACTCTGTTAGCTTTAGACCTGCTTTGTTTTGTACTCAAGGGCAAATTTGCCTGTTACTCCAGGTATCTCTTGACATTTTACTTTTGCATTCCAGTCTCCTATAATAAAAAGGACATCTTTTCTGGGTGTTTGTTCTAGAAGGTCTTATAGGTCTTCATAAAACTGTTCAGCTTCTTCAGCATAACTGGTCAGGGCATAGACTTGAATTACTGTGATATTGAATGATTTGTCTTAGAAATGAACAGAGATCACTCTGCTGTTTTTGAGATTGCATCCTAGTACTGCATTTCAAACTCTTTTGTTGACTATAATGGCTACTCCATTTCTTCTAAGGAATCTTGCCCACAGTAGTAGATATAATGGTCATCTCAGTTAAATTCACCCATTCCAGTCCATTTTAGTTCACTGATTCCTAAAATGTCAGTGTTCACTCTTGCCATCTGCTGTTTGACCACTTCCAATTTTCCCTGATTCATGGACCTAAGATTCCAGGTTCCTATGCAGTATTGCTCTTTACAGCATTGGACTTTACTTCCATCACCAGTCACATCCACAACTGGGTGATGTTTTTGCTTTGGCTCCATCTCTTCATTCTTTATGAAGTTCTTTCTCCACTGATCTCCAGTATGATATTGGGTACCTACCATCCTGGGGAATTCTTTTTGCCTTTTCATACTGTTCATGGGGTTCTCAAGGCAAGAATACTAAAGCTATAAGTGTCCTGAAAAAGCCAGAATCTCACTGAAGAATGTGAGCAGGCCAAATGACTTGCAGCTGTGTTTGAATCTCTGCGTGAGAAAAGCCCGAAGGCTGCTATTCATGGGCCTCAGGTGTGATGATTCCTCAGCTTCTGTGGAGCTGATGATATAAAATTTTTTATTTTTTAAAATTGTGCCTCTGGAACAAAAATTATTTTAAACTGTTCTTTACAAAGCCCCCCACTCCCCAATTCTAATAGTTTCACATTTCTTGAAAAAGGCAAACATAGAAGTACCATAAGTCTTAACAGCTCAACTCCTAAGCATATACCCAAAATGAAGACAGGGAAAATGAATATTTACACAGCCATATTCTCAGCAGCACTATTTGTAATAGCAGAAAGGTGGAAACACCCCAAGTATCCATTAATGGATGAATGTATAAACAGTGTGGTATATATATAGAATGAATGGAATACTACTCGGCCATGAAAAGTGAAGTTCTGATATATGTGATAACATGGATAAACATTGAAAACATACAATATTTTGTATCTACTCAAGACAGACACAAAAGGGCAAATATTGTATGATTCCACTTAGGTAATATATATGGGTATTTTGCATAGATAACAAAAAGGTACGTTGCAAAAACCTGCTTTTGTTGTATTGGTGTTGGATTGTTAAATATTTTTCTTAATGATGGTCTGTATTATTTTGGAAAAGAAAATAATGAACCATGGGTTATGTCTGTGACATCTAACACTAAGCCAGAGCACTGGTACTGTTATAATCTAGGAGCCCTTGAACCACTTGATTTATGGATTTATGAATTTAGATTTATGGATTCTCCTATTCTTCCTTTTTAGTATCTCCTTTCGTGTAAGTTTAATTGTTATCCTTTTAATTGGCTAAAGAAAATTAAAGCCAAATTGAGTTTTTGTATCCTTCTTTGGTTCTTTTGGAACAGGTTAAAGATCTTTCAAAATATCAGTATAAAGAATGTTGCAGATCATTTTAATTATAATCAAAAGATGAATCCTGCACCATCTCCCTCCCACAAAAGGAATAAAAAGGGAAGGTACTTATTTTTAATTTAGGTTTCATTTCAGAATTGAAAAAGTACATATAATATCCTTAATAAAAGTAGTGACCATGTTTTGGCAGATATGTATCTATAAGCCATTATTTTTAATTCCCAAACCTGAAAGCAAAAAAAAAAAAAAAAAACAAAAAACACCACATTTCCTCTTCAAATTTAGAACAGATTCATTCAGTGTGTATATGCATGTTTTACTGCAGAAATATTTATTTTATTAAAGTGTGCTCCCCCAATCTCTGCTGTAATAATATTCAGTATATGTGCCATGTACTGTATTACCTTTCTAAAATCTCAAAAGTTTTGAATTCCAAAACACATTTGGGCCTAGGGATGTTGGGTAAGGGACTGTGGACTTATACTTAGCTCTAGGCCAATAAAGAAAAGGGGATGCAACACTCTTCCAACCCCAACTTTGTCGTTTTTTCTGCAAGGATCCTCTGGCCTAACCATTTCTATGGAGAGATAAAATTAAGAAAAAATAAAAAAAAGAAGCAATACTTTGTTTGTAAAGGGATGGATGGATAGGTGGATAGATATATACATTTAAACAATTTTTTTTCTAGAGGTGATGGGAGGCACTATAGTTCCATAAGTAAATATATGTCATTCTTATATTTGTGCTTTGAAGGGAATATGTCAATCTTATCATGGTACCTCATGCTTTCCTTCTGGAGTTATATGATTCTCTGAACATAAGACATACAAGAGTCTTCTTAGTTGTATCACTTTAGTAGCTCTTAATAAAGTTTTATGATGAGATATATATTTCTCCAGCTGATATACAGACTTTAATGCTGTAAAGACTGGAATATACTCCATCTATATCACTAAGAGTAATGCTTTTCATGTAGAGGTAAAGCATAACCATCTCTGGAGTTGAATACATTCCTGTGGTGATACTGGTCTGGAGTGGTAGTTTTAGCTGATCTCAGCTGGTGGGATTTCTTGGGCACTTTTAAACCTGGACATTGATTCGTTGGTGGGTGTTGTATGGTAGGGATGAAAGAGCATCACCTTAAGTAAATGTGAAAAATTCTGTTGATTATTTTGAATATTCAGTTGCTTGGAGTCAGACTATGAAGAATAATAAATAAGATTCTTACCTCATACACATTGTATGCAAACTTTAAAGGAACAATGGAAAAATGTGTTCATTTAGAGTGAGTACTATTATGTAGGAGTAAGTAATAAATGAATCATAAGTAAATTAGACACACTTCCCTTAAACATGCTTAATAAAATTATTTTAAAATGCAATAACAGCCTTTGGGTTGAGAATATAATATTAAAAATATTTGCTATTCAATCTCTTCTCTGAAACCAATTGAAGACAAGAATATCGTAGAAAAGTAAAGGCTAAGGCTAGCTTCAGTGAAACTAGAAAGCATCTCAGATTCCAAATTAGAACACTTTAAATATAATACTTTCTATTTAATAATTCAGTACTTACTTTGAGATACTTTTCTAGCATGGTGGGGGGTGGGGGAGAAAAGTAGGTTGACTCCTATGCTTGCAAAGTTTGCATTTCAATTGAAGCTAGACAAACAATGCAAGTAAACATATACATAAGTAAATTATATAAAATATAAAATGATTAATGATGTGAAACAGAGAGAAAATAGAGCTGGGTAAAACTGGATGGGGGATTCCTAACTGTGTCAAAGAGAAATTGTACCTGATGGAGTAAAATGGTCAAGGAAGACTTTATTCAAAACTATTTCTGTGCATTACATCCCTCATAGTGATGGGAGATTGAACTGAACTGTGCTGAAATAAAAAGTGGTAGAGTGTTGTTTTTTTAGTTGAAGTATAGTTAATTAGTGTTGTTAATTTCTGCTGTACATAAAAGTGATTCAGTTACACATATACGTTCTTCCTCGTATTTGTTTCCATTATGGTTTATCACAGGACACTGAATATGGTTCTTTGTGCTATGCAGTAGGACCTTGTTGTTTATCCATTCTGTATGTAATAGTTTGCATCAAAAAGCATGAGTTTTAAGAGCTGAGATGAGCTATTGGAAAAGTGCTGGAGGATATTAGAGGGGAGGTTGGTCACAGTGATTAAGCCATCTGTGTTTACTAATTGGCACTGATTGAAGTCAGGCTCCTACTCTCCCACAGGGACTGGTAGGTAGAGTCACTATGTTTCTTGATCATCAGTTTTCAAAGTGATGGCCCCCAGGTCCTTGAGAAAGATATTTCTGGGCTGTGAAACTAGGGAGAGTCTGGGTGAAAACATAGTTCAAATGAACAGAGAAAGAATTTACAAATGAAGTTTTTCTATGCTCAAAAGAAAAGGGAGGTTAGAGCCTCTAGTCTGGAACAAAACTGTGTAAAATTTGGTCAAGCTGAGGAAAAACTTAAGGCTGGCTTGGTCAGTGGTGGGGAGGGGGGATGCAGGTTTTAATAATTATTAACAGGAGAAACACTGAGAAGAGCAGAAATAGTGCCCTTGAAAGAGAGGTCTCAGCAGCTGTGGTAGGGAAATTTAGAAAATATCTAAAAGTGTCTGTGGAGACTGCTTCCCCCGCCTCCACCCTGCCAACCCCCTGTCCTACACTTCACTTCATGATGAGCAAACCAGAGGCCCAGGAAGACTTGACCTCAGGCAAGGTGAAGGATAGAGAAGAAACAGCAAGGGCCACATGCATAGATCCATAAAAAGGAAATGAAAGTTATAAAAGAATATAGCAAACAATGCTGGTTAACACACACACACACATACACACACACACGGAGATCTTAAAAATGCAGAAAATTTTTCAGACAAAAATCCTTGGTATTCTCAAGGAAATATTGTGATTTGTTAGCTCATGGACATGGTGCAGTCAAAAAAGAAATGAAAGAAAAATCACTAGTTTACCTCATTCCGTAAGTAAGGAAACAATTTAGGATCAGTTCAGTTCACTTCAGTCACTCAGTCGTGTCCGACTTTTTGCAATCCCATGAATCGCAGCACGCCAGGCCTCCTTGTCCATCATCATCCCCCGGAGTTCACTCAGACTCACGACCATCGAGTCCGTGATGCCATCCAGCCATCTCATCCTCGGTCGTCCCTTTCTCTTACTGCCCCCAATCCCTCCCAGCATCAGAGTCTTTTCCAGTGAGTCAGCTCTTCGCATGAGGTGGCCAAAGTACTGGAGCTTCAGCCTTAGCATCATTCCTTCCAAAGAAATCCCAGGGTTGATCTCCTTCAGAATGGACTGGTTGGATCTCCTTGCAGTCCAAGGGACTCTCAAGAGTCTTCTCCAACACCACAGTTCAAAAGCATCAATTCTTCGGTGCTCAGCCTTCTTCACAGTCCAACTCTCAGATCCATACATGACCACAGGAAAAACCATAGCCTTGACTAGACGGACCTTAGTCGGCAAAGTAATGTCTCTGCTTTTGAATATACTATCTAGATTGGTCATAACTTTTCTTCCAAGGAGTAAGCATCTTTTAATTTCATGGCTGCAGTCACCATCTGCAGTGATTTTGGAGCCCCTCAAAATAAAGTCTGACACTGTTTCTACTGTTCCCCATCTATTTGCCATGAAGTGATGGGACCAGATGCCATGATCTTTTTCTGAATGTTGAGCTTTAAGCCAACTTTTTCACTCGCCTTTCACTTTCATCAAGAGGCTTTTTAGCTGCTCTTCACTTTCTGCCGTAAGGGTGGTGTCATCTGCGTATCTGAGGTGATTAATATTTCTCCCCGCTATCTTGATTCCAGCTTGTGCTTCTTCCAGCCCAGCGTTTCTCATGATGTACTCTGCATAGAACTTAAATAAGCAGGGTGACAATATACAGCCTTGATGTTCTCCTTTTCCTATTTGGAACCAGTCTGTTGTTCCATGTCCAGTTCTAACTGTTGCTTCCTGACCTGCATACAGATTTCTCAAGAGGCAGGTTAAGTGGTCTGGTATTCCCATCTCTTTCAGAGTTTTCCACAGTTTATTGTTATCCACACAGTCAAAGGCTTTGGCATAGTCCATAAAGCAGAAATAGATTTTTTCTGGAACTCTCTTGCTTTTTCCATGATCCAGTGGATGTTGGCAATTTGATCTCTGGTTCCTCTGCCTTTTCTAAAACCAGCTTGAACATCAGGGAGTTCGCCGTTCAATATTGCACAAAAAGGATTGATTTTATCTTATGAAGTTAAAAATCCATAGCCAGTGCTCTAAAGCACTGTTCTGGAGAGATTCATCCAGTTTTTTTCTGATGAAACAACTTGATAAAATGCATCCAATAAAAAAGTGAATTAAAACAGCTCAAGATTGGAGAGATTTGTAATGACCAATAGTATTAAATATGTTTACATATAGAGCTAAGACTAATATCTGAAAATGATTGTGTAGAAAGAAGTTACTATAGCAGGCTTAAGACTACTAGTCTTAGAAAAGCCTGCTTGCCAGTTTGACCCTTGGTTGGCAAATGAAAACTTGCATTTCAGAAGAATTCTGACTATTCTCCAAACAGAGGAATATACTTGAACTTTGTCTAACCTGTTCATAAGCAATACGGTTTTATAGTGAACACCTGCTTTTCTTCTGGGAGTCTTGATTTTTGGTTCTTGCTAGGCAGATTGCCTATGTGATCAGATCTCAAGAAAAACCTTGGACTTTCAGACGCTTGTTGTGTTGTCACTACTTCTAGCTGGCAGAATTAAGCATTTCCTTTGTGACTCAGCTGGAGAAAGCTGACACTAATTTCCTGTGGACGTTGTTCCACATGTCTTTGCTGATTTGGCTTTATAATAATATCATTTCACTGTAATGAATCTTAGCCATGAGGATAACTATATGCTGAGTCCTCTGAATCCTTCTAGCCAATCATCAAACCTACAGTTGATTTTCAGGACCCCAGGCACACTATAGTTTATCTAATAGATTGCTAATGCAATAAATCTTGAAACTGTAAAAGAAAAGTGCATTATTAAAAACAGTGAACACAAATAATATTTGTGAGGCTACATCACATTCTTTTTGAGAGTTGAGACCTCCTTCTCCTTATGATACATACAGGTTTATCAATCACAACCTTCTCTAACTTGTTCTTGTCAAATAAATGTGAAAGTAACCTAGAGCAAGCCAGTTACAAAGCTGTATGAATGACTATTAAATCATATCAATGACAAGAATTCAGCAATTTCCCACAATTTCTTATTTATCCATTTGGAGATATGAGACTGTCTTGCATGTATCACAATGAAAAGTCTGAAGAAGCAGACAAATAATCCACATTTAAAAAAAAAAAAAAGGGCTTCCCTGATAGCTCAGTTGGTAAAGAGTCCCCCTGCAATGCAGGAGACCCTGGTTTCAATCCCTGGGTTGGGAAGATCCCCTGGAGAATGGAAGGTTAGCCACTCCAGTATTCTGACCTGGAGAATTCCATGGACTATATAGTTAATGGGGTCCCAAAGAGATGGACACAAATGAGCAACTTTCACTTTCACTTAAAAAATAGATAATAATCAGCCAATATAGAAAGAGCAAGAGGAGTAAAGATAAAGATTGTTTGAACTTTTAATTAAAATAATAAAATTTTAAAAATGCATGTTTGGGGAAAGAGGTGAAAGAAATGGAGACAAGCTAATTGCCTCAGGTTTTCACTATAGGGAATCAATAGATACTTTATGAAACTTATAAATAAAACATGAGATTTAAGATATCAATCTAAAGGCAAAAAATCAAGCACTAGATTATCTTGAAAACCAAGCTTGTAGGTTTCAAAAGAGAAACATACTCAGGAACACATAGTACACAAATACACAAACGCATAAAGTTAAAGAAAAGATCATATTGCAAAAAAGAATCCAAAGAAATGTTTAAAAACTTATGTGGTATATTGAACACATTTGCTTACCTCTACTTCCTCTGTACAATTCAATGAAATATGGAAAAGTCATTTAGCATGTGGAATAGAATTGATTATCTTCAGTTACCTGATTAATCAACTGATAATACATTTGTATAATCAACTGATTATACAACAATATCATACCTGATAATACACCAAGAATGAAAATACATGAAATCCACAAATATTAAGAAAATTGAAGAGAAAATTATATGAGATGAATAACATCAATAATTGTTAGAAATAATTTGAAGGAACAAATAGTAATTTTGCAGAATGAAAAAAGTGACTTTATGTACTACAGAAAGAAACCAAGAAGACTTAAACTGGAGTAAAAAATGTCAAGAAGGCTTAAAATATGAAGGTAAAGTGTGGCTTTATTTTTATTTTTTATTTTTTTATTTTTATTTTTTAATTTTTATTTTTACTTTATTTTACTTTACAATACTGTATTGGTTTTGCTATACATTGACCTAAAGTGTAGCTTTAAAAGTGAATGATCTATGAAGTTAGCAGCAGAGTTGAAATTACAAGGAACGCTTAGATCTTTGGATTTTCTTTTGTGTCAATTCTAGTTTAAGGTAAGACGTTTCTGGAGATACTAACCCATGAAAGTTAAAACAATATTTTAGATTTAATACTAAGAAAAAGGAGAAGCTAGATCTAAGTAACATTTTAAACACCTGTAGGATATTATTTAGTAAATTTAAATCTGCATACTTATTCCCTTTCTTTCCACTGGCCCCAGAATTGGGCAGCCAGTTCAAACTGGCCAATTAAGAGGACACCCTTCTATAGTGAATTCCAATGAAATAGTCACTACTTTTTTGAAAAACAAGATTGCACCGTCTAGCCACTGTGTCCTTCTCATTCTTTGAAACAGTTTTTAAGGCTCTCAACTGAAAATTTTAAAAAAGGAAATAATGAGAAAACAGGAGGACTTTAACATGAATTAACAGAGAGCAAAACAAATAAAATTCCAAATGCAGAGTTAAACTTAAAAAAAAAACCCTATAATTCATATTAGAGTTATTGGTTGATACTGTAACCATGAATAAAAACAACAATGTATAAAAAGGAAAGAAATTTCATGAAATAAATACTGCTTGAAAACTACTTGTGATATTAATACTTTTGAAAGATCACAATAATAACTGAAAGCTACTTGCAAATAAGAAGATAAGATTGAAGATATTCTCAGCCATGGAAAATGCTTCATACTTCTGTTCATTGAAAATTACTGAAGGGTTTTAGTAAAAGAAATAAGAAAAAATAAATAAGAAATAAATTTTATTGAAAGAAATAAGGAAAAAGAACTTATGTGATTCCAATAAGGAAATTTAGAATATAACAGGGTCAAGAGTATTTCTTAGTGGAAAACTTGTGTGTGTATGTACAAATATCAGTATCTGCAGAATTGTGCTATGTAAACACTGAAGAGTAATTTAACCAAATATCATGATTAAAGTCTTTTGAGAGGTTTAAAGAAGTACAAGTGTTTCTTCAAGTGAGAGTGAGAGTTTTAAAAACTTACATACTCATTTAACATACTAGGAAAATATGTATCTAAAATAGAAGAAATAATGTGCATTGCTCTACAAATGTATTTTTAAAAATACACTTAAAATGTAAAAGAGAAAACACAATGTTTGAAGTAAAATTATAATCTTGCTTCTAAATTTAAGTAAATTGTTCAGTTCTTTTCAGCCGCTCAGCTGTGTCCGACTCTTTGCGACACCATCGACTGCAGCACACCAGACTTTCCTGTCCATCACCAACTCCTGGAGCCTACACAAACTCACGTCTATTGCGTTGGTGATGCGACCAAACCATCTCATCCTCTATCATCCCTTTCTCCTACTGTGTTCCATACTTCCCAGCATCAGGGGCTTTTCCAATGAGACGGTCCTTTGCATCAGGTGGCCAAAGCATTGGAGTTTCAGCTTCAACATTAGTTCCAATGAATATTCAGGATTGATTTGCTTTAGGATGGACTGGATGGATCTCCTTGCAGTCCAAAGGACTCTCAAGAGTCTTCTCCAACACCACAGTTCAAAAGCATCAATTCTTTGGTGCTCAGCTTTCTTTACAGTTCAACTCTCACATCCATACATGAATACTGAAAAAACCATAGCTTTGATTAGATGGACCTTTGTTGGCAAAGTAATGACGCTGTTTTTTAATATACTGTCTAGGTTGAGTAGTAGAAGCCAAAAGTCACAACATGGTTCTTTAAGGTTAAGATAAAGCAATTTCTTATACAATGACTGCAATATCTTCAACTTAATAAATATCTTCAGCTTAAAAAATAATATTCCTGCAAACTCCTAACAAAAAGTTACTGATATTTACCATTTGCACTGAGGAATAATCAAAGGGAAGGATCAACTCACAACTGAATCAGACATTTACTGTTTAATATGTGCAAAAAACAACTGTACTTCTCACTCTAGAAAATTTTTTCAACCAAATTCTACATTTACAGTCTTACAAGTAATTTGTTGCATTCTAATTTAATAATGTTTTGACTTCTACATGGCCACTTCTGGTATTATGTCATTTTATCCTAGATCTAACACTGTATTTTAAAGGTTGAGTATATTGATGCACGTCTAAAATGCTATTTTTTTCTAGTGGTATTGTCCAAATAGGACATATGGATTTCTGTGTTATTTCTTATTTTATGATCATTGCCAACTTTTACAGCATTCTGAACACTTATTTCTCACAATACTAATGTAAAGAATTTAATAAAGTCACCTAACAGTGACTTTTGTATTCTATTTGAAAACATCTCATGTACTCAAAGTTGATTTAGTTTCATGCTGCTGCTGCTGCTGCTGCTGCTACATCGCTTCAGTCATGTCTGACTCTGTGCGACCCCATAGACGGCAGCCCATCAGGCTCCCCTGTTCCTGTAATTCTCCAGGCAAGAACACTGGAGTGGGTTGCCATTTCCTTCTCCAATGCATGAAAGTGAAAAGTGAAAGTGAAGTCGCTCAGTTGTGTCCAATTCTTAGTTGCCCCATGGACTGTAGCCCACCAGGTTCCTCCATCCATGGGATTTTCCAGGCAAGAGTATTGGAGTGGGGTGCCATTGCCTTCTCCAGATTTAGTCTCATAGAGCATGGTAAGTCTTTAAGATCATTTTAACTAGTCATTTTTTAGAGATACATTGATTGGAAATACCTTTTTTTGTGCAGTGTAAGTATGATTTTGAGGAAATTCCACTGATGTCAATGATACTAAAGGATTATGTACTAACTTTACTATTCAAACTTCATTGTTTTTTTTCTCTAGTTTTATAGAGGTATAATTGACATTTGTTATGCTTTAGTTGCTAAGTCATGTCCAGCTCTTTCGCGGCCCCATGGACTATAGCCTGTAGGCTCCTCTCTCTCTGTGGAATTCCCAAGCAGGAAAACTGGAGTAGGTTGCCTCCCATTCCTTCTCCAGGGAATTTTCCCAACCCATGGGTGAAACTCATGTCTCTTGCATTGACAGATGTATTCTTTATGACTAAAACACCAGAGAAGCCCATTGTGTGTATATAAATGGTATATATTTGTGTGTGTGTCTGTGTTTGTATATATTTCATATCTTCTTTACCCATTTATCTATTGATGGGCAGTTAAGTTGCCTCCATATCTTCGCTATCGTACATAATGCTGTAATTAGCATAGGGGGTGCATATATCTTTTCAAATTAGTGCTTTTATTTCCTTTAAATACCCAGGAGTAGAATTGTTGGATTGTATGGTAGTTCTATTTTTAATTTTTTGTGAAATCTCTATATTGTTTTCCATAGTGCTTATAACAATTTACATCCCCAGTGTACAAGGGCTCCCTTTTTTCTACATTTTAATCAACATATATTTCTTATATTTTTTATAACACCCATTCGGGCAGATGTGTAGTGATCTCATTTCATTGTGTGGTTTTGATTTTCATTTCCATAATTAGTGGTGACACTGAAAATCTTTTCATGCCTGTTGGTCTTCTATGTGTCTTCTTTAGCAAATTTATACACAGGTCCTCTGCCCATGTTTTAATCAGGTTCTTTGTTTTTTGCCCTTGAGTTGTATGAGTTCGTTTATCTTGGATAATAACTCTTTATCAGATATATTATTTGCAAATATCTCTTCCCATTCAGTAGGTACATTTTACTTATGTTGAGTGTTCTTTGCTATGCAAAAGTTTTAGTTTGATTGATGTAATTCATTTGTTTATTT
Organism: Ovis aries; assembly: GCF_016772045.2. Taxonomy (NCBI): domain Eukaryota; kingdom Metazoa; phylum Chordata; class Mammalia; order Artiodactyla; family Bovidae; genus Ovis; species Ovis aries. Next base: position 22,490,372 of record NC_056070.1, read on the forward strand.
TCACTTTCATTTCCCTTGCCTTAGAACACATATCCCCCCAAAATATTGCTAAAACTAATGTCAAAGATCATAGTGCCAATGTTTTGCTCTAGGATTTTCATAGTTTCATGTCTTACACTTAAGTCTTTAATCTGTTGTGAGTTTGATTTTGTATATGGTGTAAGAAAGTCATCCACTTTAATTCTTGTTTATGCAGATACACAGTGTTTCTAGCACCAGTTATTTAAAAGACTATCTTTTCCCCATTGTATATTCTTGTATATGTTGTCATAGATGAATTGCCCATATAGATATGGTTTCATTTCTGGGCTGTCTAGTTTCATTTATCTGTCTGTTTTCTTGCCAATTCCATGCTATTTTGATTACTGTAACTTTGTAGTATATTTTGAAATCAAGGAGTTTAGTATCTTCTGTTTTACTTTTTTCTTAAAATTGTTTGGAAAACTTAGGATCTTTTGTATTCCCTTAAGTTATTTGTGTTCTAAAATAAATCTTAGAATTATTTATTCTAATTACATAAGGAAATGCCATTACTGTTTTGAAAAGGATTGCATTAAATCTGTAGATTGCCCTGGATAGTATGCTCATTTTGACAATATTAATTCTTCAAATCCATGAGCATAGTGTATCTTTCCATCTTCAGCTTGTATCATATTTAATTTCTTTTTTTTAATTCTTATTTTAAAAATTTTACTTTATTTTACTTTACAATACTGTATTGGTTTTGCCATACATCAACGTGAATCCGCCAAGGGTGTATATGAGTTCCCAATCCTGAACCCACCTCCCACCTCCCTCCCCATATCATCTCTCTGGGTCATCCCAGTGCACCAGCCCCAAGCATCCTGTATCCTACATCGCACCTAGACTGGCAATTCGTTTCCTACATGATATTATACATGTTTCAATGCCATTCTCCCAAGTCATCCCATCCTTTCCCTCTCCCAGAGTCCAAAAGTCTGTTTGATACATCTGTGTCTCTTTTGCTGTCTCACATACAGGGTTATCATTATCATCTTTCTAAATTTCATATATATGTGTTAGTATACTGTATTGGTGTTTTTCTTTCTGGTTTACTTCATTCTGTATAGTAGGCTCCAGTTTCATTCACCTCATTAGAACTGATTCAAATGTATTCTTTTTAATGGCTGAGTAATACTCCATTGTGTATATGTACCACTGTTTTCTTATCCATTCATCTGCTGATGGACATCTAGGTTGCTTCCATGTCCTGGCTATTATAAACAGTGCTGTGATGAACATTGGAGTACACGTGTCTCTTTCAGTTCTGGTTCCCTTGGTGTGTGTGCCCAGCAGTGGGATTTCTGGGTCATAAGGAAGCTCTATTTCCAGTTTTTAAAGGAGTCTCCACACTGTTCTCCATAGTGGCTGTAGTAGTTTGCATTCCCACCAACAGTGTAAGAGGGTCCCCTTTTCTCCACACCCTCTCCAGCATTTATTGCTTGTAGATTTTTGGATCGCAGGCATTTTGACTGGTGTGAAATCGTACCTCATTGTGATCTTGATTTGCATTTCTCTAATAATGAGTAATGTTGAGCATCTTTTCATGTGTTTGTTAGCCATCCGTACGTCTTCTTTGGAGAAATATCTATTTAGTTCTTGGCCCATTTTTTGATTGGGTCGTTTATTTTTCTGGAATTGAGCTGCATGAGTTGTTTGCATATTTTTGAGATTAGTTGTTTGTCAGTTGCTTCATTTGCTATTATTTTCTCCCATTCAGAAGGCCATCTTTTCACTTTGCTTATAGTTTCCTTTGTTGTGCAGAAGCTCTTAATTTTAATTAGATCCCATGTGTTTATTTTTGCTTTTATTTCCAATATTCTGGGAGGTGGGTCATAGAAGATCCTGCTTGATTTATGTCGGAGAGTGTTTTGCCTATGTTCTCCTCTAGGAGTTTTATAGTCTGGTCTTACATTTAGATCTTTTATCCATTTTGAGTTTATTATTGTGTATGGTGTTAGAAAGTGTTCTAGTTTCATTCTTTTACAAGTGGTTGACCAGTTTTCCCAGCACCACTTGTTAAAGAGATTGTCTTCACTCCATAGTATATTCTTACCTCCTTTGTCAAAGATAAGGTGTCCATAGGTGTGCGGATTTATCTCTGGGCTTTCTATTTTGTTCCATTGATCTATATTTCTGTCTTTGTGCCAGTACCATACTGTCTTGATTACTGTGGCTTTGTAGTAGAGCCTGAAATCAGGCAGGTTGATTCCTCCAGTTCCATTATTCTTTCTCAAGATTGCTTTGGCTACTCGAGGTTTTTTTGTATTTCCATAGAAACTGTGAAATTATTTGTTCTAGCTATGTGAAAAATACTGCTGGTAGCTTGATAGGGATTGCATTGAATCTGTAGATTGCTTTGGATCGTATCCTCATTTTCACTATATTGATGCTTCCAATCCATGAACATGGTATATTTCTCCATCTATTAGTGTCCTCTTTGATTTCTTTCACCAGTGATTTGTAGTTTTCTATACATATAGGTTTTTAGTTTCTTTAGGTAGATATATTCCTAAGTATTTTATTCTTTTCATTGCAATGGTGAATGGAATTTTTTCTTTAATTTCTTTTTCTACTTTCTCATTTTTAGTGTATAAGAATGCCAGGAATTTCTGTGTGTTGATTTTATATCCTGCAACTTTACTATATTCAATGATTATCTCTAGTAATTTTCTGGTGGACTCTTTAGGGTTTTCTAGGTAGAGGATCATGTCATCTGCAAACAGTGAGAGTTTTACTACTTCTTTTCCAATTTGGATTCCTTTTATTTCTTTTTCTGTTCTGATTGCTGTGGCCAAAACTTCCAGAACTATGTTGAATAGTAGCAGTGAAAGTGGGCACCCTTGTCTTGTTCCTGACTTTAGGGGAAATGCTTTCAATTTTTCACCGTTGAGGATAATGTTTGCTGTGGGTTTGTCATATGTAGCTTTTATTATGTTGAGGTATGTTCCTTCTATTCCTGCTTTCTGGAGAGTTTTTATCATAAATGGATGTCGAATTTTGCCAAAGGCTCTCTCTGCATGTATTGTGATAATCATATGGCTTTTATTTTTCAATTTGTTAATGTGGTGAATTACATTGTTTGATTTGCGGATATTGAAGAATCCTTGCATCCCTGGGATAAAGCCCACTTGGTCATGGTGTATGATCTTTTTAATGTGTTGTTGGATTCTGATTGCTAGAATTTTGTTAAGTATTTTTGCATCTCTGTTCATCAATGATATCGGCCTGTAGTTTTCTTTTTTTGTGGCATCTTTGTCAGGTTTTGGTATTAGGGTGATGGTGGCCTCATAGAATGAGTTTGGAAGTTTACCTTCCTCTGAAATTTTCTGGAAGAGTTTGAGTAGGATAGGTGTTAGCTCTTCTCTAAATTTTTGGTAGAATTCAGCTGTGAAGCCATCTGGACCTGGGCTTTTGTTTGCTGGAAGATTCCTGATTATAGTTTCAATTTCCGTGCTTGTGATGGGTCTGTTAAGATTTTCTATTTCTTCCTGGTTCAGTTTTGGAAAGTTGTACTTCTCTAAGAATTTGTCCATTTCTTCCACGTTGTCCATTTTATTGGCATATAATTGCTGATAGTAGTCTCTTATGATCCTTTGTATTTCTGTGTTATCTGTTGTGATCTCTCCATTTTCACTTCTAATTTTATTGATTTGATTTTTCTCCCTTTGTTTCTTGATGAGTCTGGCTAATGTTTTGTCAATTTTATCTATCCTTTCGAAGAACCAGCTTTTGGCTTTGTTGATTTTTGCTATGGTCTCTTTTGTTTCTTTTGCATTTATTTCTGCCCTAATTTTTAAGATTTCTTTCCTTCTACTAACTCTGGGGTTCTCCATTTCTTCCTTTTCTAGTTGCTTTAGGTGTAGAGTTAGGTTATTTCTTTGACTTTTTTTTTTATTTCTTGAGGTATGCCTGTATTGCTATGAATTTTCCCCTTAACACTGCTTTTATACTGTCCCACAGGTTTTGGGTTGTTGTGTTTTCATTTTCTTTTGTTTCTATGCATATTTTGATTTCTTTTTTTATTTCTTCTGTGATTTGTTGGTTATTCAGAAGCGTGTTGTTCAGCCTCCATATGTTGGAATTTTTAATAGTTTTTCTCCTATAATTGAGATCTAATCTTAATGCATTATGGTCAGAAAAGATGCTTGGAATGTTTTCAATTTTTTTGAATTTACCAAGGCCAGATTTATGGCCCAGGATGTGATCTATCCTGGAGAAGGTTCCGTGAGCACTTGAGAAAAAGGTGAAATTCATTGTTTTGGGGTGAAATGCCCTATAATATCAATTAGGTCTAACTGGTTTATTGTATCATTAAAAGTTTGTGCTTCTTTGTTAATTTTCTGTTCATTTGATCTATCCATAGGTGTGAGTGGGGTATTAAAGTCTCCCGCTATTATTGTGTTATTGTTAATTTCCCCTTTCATACTTGTTAGCATTTGTCTTACATATTGTGGTGCTCCTATGTTGGGTCCATATATATTTATAATTGTTATATCTTCTTGGACTGATCCTTTGATCATTATATAGTGTCCTTCTTTGTCTCTTTTTACAGCCTTTGTTTTAAAGTCTATTTATCTGATATGAGTATTGCTACTCCTGCTTTCTTTTGGTCTCGATTTGCGTGGAATATCTTTTTCCAGCCCTTCACTTTCAGTCTGTATGTGTCACTTGTTTTGAGGTGGGTCTTTGTAGACAACATATATAGGGGTCTTGTTTTTGTATCCATTTAGCCAGTTTTGTCTTTTGGTTGGGGCATTCAACCCATTTACGTTTAAGATAATTATTGATAAATATGATCCCGTTACCATTTCCTTTATTGTTTTGGGTTCTGGTTTATACACCCTTTTTGTGTTTCCTGTCTAGAGAATATCCTTTAGCATTTGTTGGAGAGCTGGTTTGATGATGCTGAATTCTCGCAGCTTTTGCTTGACTGTAAAGCTTTTGATTTTTCCTTTGTATTTGAATGAGATCCTTGCTGGGTACAGTAATCTGGGCTGTAGGTTATTTTCTTTCATCACTTTAACTATGTCTTGCCATTCCTTCCTGGCCTGAAGAGTTTCTGTTGAAAGATCAGCTGTTATCCTTATGGGAATGCCCTTGTGTGTTATTTGTTGTTTTTCCCTTGCTGCTTTTAATATTTGTTCTTTGTGTTTGATCTTTGTTAATTTGATTAATATGTGTCTTGGGGTGTTTCACCTTGGGTTTATCCTGTTTGGGGCTCTCTGTGTTTCTTGCATTTGGGTGATTATTTCCTTCCCCATTTTAGGGAAGTTTTCAACTATTATCTCCTCAAGCATTTTCTCATGGTCTTTCTTTTAGTCTTCTTCTGAGATTCTTATGATTCGAATGTTGGAGAGTTTCATATTGTCCTGGAGGTCTCTGAGATTGTCCTCATTTCTTTTAATTCATTTTTCTTTTTTCCTCTCTGATTCATTTATTTCTACCATTCTATTTTCTATTTCACTAATCCTATCTTCTGCCTCCGTTATTCTCCTATTTGTTGCCTCCAGAGTGTTTCTGATCTCATTTATTGCATTATTCTTTATATATTGACTCTTTTTTTATTTTTTCTAGGTCCTTGTTAAACCTTTCTTGCATCTTCCCAGTCCTTGTCTCCAGGCTATTATTTGTGATTCCATTTTGATTTCAAGATGTTGGATCATTTTCACTATCATTGCTTAGAATTCTTTATCAGGTAGATTCCCTATTTCTTCCTCTTTTGTTTGGTTTGGTGGGCATTTCTCCTGTTCCTTTACCTGCTGTGTATTCCTCTGTCTCTTCATCTTGTTTATATTGCTGTGTTTGGGGTGGCCTTTCTGTATTCTGGCAGTTTGTAGAGTTCTCTTTATTATGGAATTTCCTCACTGTGGGCGGGGTTGTATCAGTGGCTTGTCAAGGTTTCTTGGTTAGGAAAGCTTGTTGGTGTTCTGGTGGGTGGAGCTGGATTTCTTCTCTCTGTAGTGCAATGAATTGTCCAGTAATGAGTTATGAGATGTCAGTGGGTTTGGAGTTACTTTGGGAAGCCTGTATATTGAAGCTCAGGGGTGTGTTCCTGTGTTGCTGGAGAATATGCGTGGTATGTCTTGCTCTGGAACTTGTTGGCCCTTGGGTGATGCTTGGTTTCAGTGTAGGTATGGAGGCATTTGTTGAGCTCCTATCGACTAATGTTCCCTGGAGTCAGGAGTTCTCTGATGTTCTCAGGATTTGGACTTAAGCCTCCTGCTTCTGGTTTTCAGTTTTATTTTTACAGTAGCCTCAAGACTTCTCCTTCTATACTGCACCGTTGATAAAACATCTGTTTCGAAGACAATGAACTGCTTTTCTGGGTGCCTGTTGTCCTCTGCTGGCATTCAGAAGTTGTTTTGTGGAATTTACTCAGCGTTGAAATGTTCTTTTGATGAATTTGTGGGGGAGAAAGTGGTCTCCCCATCCTATTCCTCCGCCATCTTTGGTATTGATCTCATCTTTAATTTCTTTCATCAATGTCATAGAGTTTTCTGAACAGAGGTATTTTACCTCCTCAGTTAGATTTATTCCTGGGTGTCTTATTCCTTTTGATGTGATGGTAAATGGATTTGTTTTCTTAAATTCTCTTTCTGATAGTTCATGGTTAATGAATAGAAACACAACAGATTACTGTACATTAATTCTGTATTCTGCAACCTTACCAAATCCATTGATGAACTCTAGTGGTTTCCTAGTAGTATCTTTAGGATTTTCTATGTATAGCATCACAACATCTGCAAGCAGTGACAGCCTTCTTTCTTTTCCAATTTAGATTACTTTTACCTCTTTTTCTTGTGTGATTGCAGTGGCTAGGACTTCTAATACTGTATTGAATAAAAGTGGCACAAATGGACACTTATTCCTGTTCTTGTCTTATTCCTGATCTTAGAATAAAGTGCTTTCAGCTTTTCACCTTTGAGTATGATTAGCTGTGGACTTTTGGACTTTTACTATGATGAGCTATGTTCCATCTATACCCTCTTTGTTTAGAATTTTTATCATAAATGAATGTTGAGTTTTATCAGAAAGTTATATAATAACTTTGATAAAGCATTTAGAATTTGTAAGTTCTTTAATTCATATTGGATGCCCAGCAGGAAATATAAATTTAAATCCCACCAAAAGTTTATAAAGTGTATATTTCCTTAAATCTTTACCAAATAGTTATTATATATATCTCAATTTCTTTAGAAAAAATATAAATTTCAGTTAATGCTTCCTGCATACTTAAATTTCTTTTGTATTTTATTAGACAAGTTTATTTCTGTTCTGTTTCTTTAATCTCACTGTGCTTTTATATTTAAACACTTTTAAAAGTTGAAAGCCTACAAAGTGCCATAGTTCAACAGATATTTATTAACTGCGAAACAACACTCTAATAACTTCTTTTGAATCCCATAAGAATAACTATCTATAACCAAACCCAAAAGCAATGAACTCATCTTAGACTTGGCGAATCAAGCATCTTCAAGCACAGCACACATATATTTTGATTTTATAAAATCTCTCCAAGAATTGGATGTGTCTTAACTTTTAAAAGCCATTTTAATAGTGGATACATTTGTGTGCTGTCTGACATGCACCATTAAGTAAATAACTAATGGCAATAGGTAGGGAGGACTTGTAGTAATTAAAATAGATTCAGTATATTAAACTGCAATCAAATATATGATATGGTTGAATGCATATGTTGAAAGAGGCTTTTGATGGAAATGCAACTCAAAAAATTAAACAATGGAAAATGATGTGATTAAAGAAATATTAATTGTGCAATCAATAAGCATACATAAGCTGTATCTATATTAAGATATATCTAATAGCTGTATCTATATTATGCATAAGGAGATTATTCACTTAGAATTATCTTGGTACAATGATAGTATTTTTCTAGGCAAAATTATGTGTTGTGGTTGAGAGTTACAGATTTCTTTTGATATCAAAAAGAAAATATTAGAAAATTAAAGCAGAAACCATATAGGAAAAGACAGAAATTTTTTAAACATAAAATCTCATGTGAGTGATATCAACACTTCCTTCTATATTTTAGAGCCCCTTAGAGAATTACTGTGGGCAATTTGTAGAAACCATGATTACGTGCCCTATTTAATTCCCATAATGACCATTAAAATACAAGCAAATGATTATGATCATGTAAGCTTTTTATTATAGAGAAGTTACCACACAAAACTATTAGAAAATCTTCCTAATCATTTTATATAAGCAAGTTTTCATAAGATTGTATTTTGATCCTTTGTTTTATGAAAGCAGTTTACTGGTTTTGGTATATTAAAAACTATTATAATAGTCAAAATGGCATATTGAAATCATCTAAAACCATTTTTATTATAACAGTGCATGAAAGAGATCAAGAATTAAAATGCCAAAATGATCATTTTTATAGCTAATAAGCATTTTTGCTGAAGTATTAGACTATATTTTGAGTATACTTTGTTTTCATTGCTTTAAAAGACAATTTGCTACTTTAAGAGTTCTGTTATCTTTTGCTAATTCAGCATTTAGGAATCATGTTAGAGATAAAATATTTTTAAATTATTATTTTATTCTACTATCCCCACGTTATAAAAGTTGCAATAATTACCACATATGAGTAATTTTTATTTGAGGTATAAATGATGTAGATATTATTATCCCATTGTGCCTTGTAAGTAGAAAGCAGGAAAGTCAATAGAAATTTGCGTTATTATTTAAACATTAAGGTGTCCATGGCAAAGAATTTTATCTAAAATAATTTTTATCAGTGAAATAAAAAATTGAATAATTTTTTAAAACTTGTCCTTATCCACTGATCCCTTATATAATTGCATGACTATAGAATCCACTATGGTAAACATGCTTGGATGGATATTTAGCACATACCTGAGCTGATCAAGGAAGGAACTTGCCATTCTTGTCCAAATACAAGCCTCCTCTTTTACCATAATTTTAAAGAAATTTTTTTGCAGTGACTCTGTTAAGAAGGATGTGAATGACCTAAATTTTTACTTATTTTTTTCTTCACTGCATCTCTATTTGTAAACTCTGAATTAGCCCATATATTGCTGTTTTTTTTTTTTTTTGGTACATCAATAACAATTTCTGTATTCATATCATGTATTTCATTCCATTGTTGTCTTTGTCCTCCTAGTTTGAAGAGTTGTTGTTTTTCTTTTAATCTCTTCTCCCCTGAACCATAAGATCTTTTATGTTAAATTTGCCCTCAAACTCTCTTGCTGTCTCTTTCTGTTCAGCTTCTGTCTGCCTCCCAGCTCCTTCTCTCTCAATTAATCAGTAGAAGATATGGCACAGATTGTTTATCCAACAAATGCTATTTACTGATTGCTTACCACTGTTCTAGATGCTAGAAATGCATCCATAGGAAAATGTAAAATAACCATATCTTCATGGAGTATATATTCTTAAAGTGCTGTGCTCAGTCACTTTAATTGTGTCCAACTCTTTGCAACCCTGTGGATTATAGCCCACCAGGTTATGTTCTAAAAGGGAAATAAGCAAAAGCATTATGTTGCATGTGCCTATAGTTTGCATATACTACAAAGATAAATTCAAGGAAGGGAAGGGGGTAGGAATATTGAGGAGGGGAATATTGGTTTAAGCATTGCTTAGGGAAGGCCTGTTTCACAAGGTGCTATATGTAATATAAACACAAGGGTTGCAGTACCACACAACTCCAGAGCATCCTTCACTGTAATCTGCATGAATGATGCCTCCTGAGTTGTGCTGGCCACAAGCTATGTGGCCCTCAATAGTACCCTGGTAAGGACTGGAAGGAGTTAGGGGAGAAAGGTATGCAGTTTTCTCAAGAAGAGAATTCCAGGCAGAGGACAAAGATGTCTTGTTTAAGACAGAAGGGTTTTTTAGATGTTTGTGAATTATCAAAGTTAGTGTGTTTGAAAGATGCTCAATTAATAGCTGAATGTGATTTAATATCATCCCCAATCAATTATGTTGATTATGTATTGATTAAATTGACATTTCTAGTGTTTGAAAACACTAAAGATGAATTTAGTTAACTTTTTTGTATTATATAACTCAAACCTTGTCAAAATTGAACACTTATCATCATGAAGATTTTCATTTTTGAAACCAAATTTAGTTAGATAAAATAAATATTGATGAATAAATACCATGTATTGACTGGCATATATATTATTATTCCTGATATACATATTATTTGAGAAAAAATTTCTGCAGATTAATAATATTCATCTTGTGGTCTGTGCAAGGAAGTTCCTTTCCAGTGGCGAATTTAGTTTAGGCATGCTGAAATAAGTAAGAACACACAATTTGTAAATATTAGTGGCTTTGGATTTCTTTCTAGATAATTACATTGTGAAGAATCTTATTAAAAATATTTCTACATTCTGTGGAAGAATGCCCATACTCAGAAGAAATCCAAAAGCATCTGCGTAGTGATTGAAAAATAAATAGAGCAGTGGTTTCTTTTGAATTGATGCCGAGCTTCTACCCATCTGGGACTCTTAGCTCAATCAAAATGAAAGGGATGTTTTGGACAGAGAATAAAAGAAGTCATCTGAGCTTTTTCAGATACACTGTCTGCTTTAACCATTTTCAAGTTGCAAGTTTTAGATCTTTCCTTCCCCAGCCCCAGAATGTTAGGGAAATTGTAATTCTTTGTTCCAGTCCTAGAATTTTCTGTTTTTCCAAGAGCTTTAAATGTTAACAACATAAACTAAGCCACCAATTTTAAAGCAAAAATAACAGCCAGGCTTCTCTAGCCTACACTTTGGGATATTAAATTCTAAGTGTATTGTGAGCAACTCATTTCAACAACCAATTACTGCTTCAAAGACCCAACGAAGACTAAGTAAGAAAGTATCATCTACCTCACATTTCTGAAGTGTATGTGCTCTGTGTGAGCCAAGCCCCATGAAGCGTTGAACCAAACAACCACAGCAGGTTCCTATCCTCTTGGTTATTCAGCATTAATTTCTTAATGCCTGGTTGGGCTTGCTGATGAGTGGCCTCTATCTCTCAGGTATTCTGCAACATTGATTTCCAGCCTTGGAGTGAATTATTTGTTCGTTTTCTCTTTGCATGATTTAACACAGTTGGATTGCTATGAAGAGAGGGGGAGGGAAAGGAAGCTCTGAAATAGATGTGCCCTACTTGAAGCTTCTGTTTAGTAATACTGATGTGAATGTACTTTTTTAAAAAAAGACTGCTAAGATTTCTTCTAGCTATAAACTTTTAATATTTTGCATTTAACTACGAAGTGCTTATAATTAAACATTTTAATACCCAATATATGATGTTTACAATTAAGATCACTGTAATAAAATGGTTTCAGTGGATATGAGTCCCTCCAATGGAATACTGGTTTCTTTAATTTACTAGCAGAAAAAATGTTTTATTGATGTATCTTCCTGAAACATTTCTGAACCAGTTCAAAGGCTCTTTTGCATGGTTGCTGTTTTATAATTTAGTGCAATTGCTTTGAGCAAAATTGTCATCTTTTCCATTTCTTTTGTATTTTTCTTTAATATAACAGTGAGTCCTCTAAATTTTTGAATACTAAATCTTGGCAGCATTTGGCATCAATAAGAGTTTTAATATCTGAAAACTTGTCTGATATAAAATTACTTAGAAATAAGAACAGTGTGCACACACAAAGCAGTGTGTATTTCTGAGTCATAACCCCTTGTATTATGAATGTTCATGTTTTCATCATCTACTCGCATCTTTATCAATATTCCAAAATAAAAAGTTGCCATTAAAAATAAAGTTACTTATTATGTACTTTAAAATTATCATTTGTGGTTCTTCTGGAAGAAACTCTTTCCTGGAAAATGTAATGAATTTTTATATCAATAATCCATAATTTTCTCAGTATTTCTTCAAATATAATTCTACCTTCAAATATGTCAAATAAGTCCTTAAATGGATACAAACACTTCTGAACACCAGTAATAGTATGATAAAAATTAGGGTATATTTTATATTCAGATGATACAGAGTCTACAGATTCATGCAAAATAATTTGAATTTCTAGTTAAACAAAAATGTTAAATTATCATAATACTTTCTGACATGTGTTTCCATATCTGAATATTCCTCAAAAATGTACTAATATTGCTCTCTAAAGTCAGTGTCAAAATATTTTTAAAAGAATGAAATATCAAAATGTTTCTGATATACCAATTCTACAAATTCACATGTTGGCATGAAGAGATAGAAATTGAATGTAATTGGATATTATGCTGAGCGTATTAGATGCATCATATAGTCAACTGACCAATTAATTCTTTTAAGTTTCAGAGAGTATAATAGTAACCAAAAGATGGAAGAATCTGTCTTCTGGTGAACATTCTAAACTTAGCTCTAAATTTTAAAGCAAAAATGTTATTGTGAACTATAAAAAAGACCAACAAATAAATTATAAGGTTAAGATGTTAAAAATCTATGCATATTTGGCTATTTTGACTAATTTTGCATATTTTATATCATTTAAATAGATCTTATCTGAAAATGTTTAAATGGATATGAATTTTAAATGGCTTATAATATTTTAGACAGTTTTATTCCCTTCAAATATTAGTTAATACTCTTGTGAATACATATCATGACCCAGTTTTTCTCATAATGATTAGAACATTGACAGTAACAAGCAACAACATTATCAAAAACAAGAAGTCCCTAAAATTAAAAGCACCTTTGTTTTTCTATCTGTGAAGGACATGTGTGGATGGGTGGGGAGATGAAAAAGAGGGAGGCTCATAAACAAATCCATCATAGCATAGTACTGTAATTATAGACTTATTAAAATGAATTTAGTCTCTGATGGTCAGTCAATATGCCAAAGAGTAATTCTAATTATCTTCTAAATTGTTTGCATCTGTGACTAATCCTACTATAATACATCTTTGCCAATCAACACATATCATTTCTGAATATGGCTTATTCATATCTGTCAGTTTTCAGTGTAATTTTACACTATATGCACACATTTTTCTCCTTTGTAATTATTTTTCACCTACCTACATAGAAAAAGTGAAAGTGAAGTCGCTCAGTTGTGTCTGACTCTTTGCAACCCCATGGACTGTAGCCTACCAGGCTCCTCTGTCCATGGGATTTTTTTCCAGGCAAGAATACGGGAGTGGGTTGCCATTTCCTTCTCCATGAGATCTTCCCAACCCAGAGATTGAACCTGGGTCTCCCATGTTGTAGGCAGACGCTTTACTGTCTGAGCCACCAAGAAAATAGAAAAGCCACTGCTATTCTATTGAGAAATGAAACAGGATTTGAATCAGATTTTACAACTTCTGAAATAATTAGTTTATGCCTGATTTTTGCTTTGGAAACATAAGTAGAGGCCACTTATGCATATTATTAAAATACAAAAATAGAATTAAAACATCTACTAAAATGGGAAGTACTTGAACATTAAGCCAGCATGTAAGGCAACTGAAAACTTAGAGCTGTGAAATTTATCATCCTCTTCAAGACTCGGCAATGTTCTTTTGGAAGAGAAAGACATTATTTTATAATTAGCTTTCTAATGTCCCTTGCAAACCTGAAATTCAAAAAAAGGAAATGCAAATTTCAGTATTACTATGTAAACAAAGCCTTTGTGTGTATGTGTCTGCTGTCAGAAAAGAAACAAGAGGATAGGTTTGTATCAGGCAAAATGAATCTATGACGTGTTCTCTTATGCTTATAAACATGGATGGGAAAGAAGCCACACTCTTCTCACTAAAAGAAAGACATTTATTTCAAAGTTTCTGCCAGATTTTTGGTATTACTAATAGATAAACTGCCTATCATCACGAGTAAAGAAATAAACTATAGTTAAGCTCTTTAGTAGCATTTGAGATATGTAAAGGAAGATCTGGACCTGTGTGTGACTAACAGCAAAGAGAGACCAAAATAAATTAGTAAAACTGGGAGGAACTTTCAACTGTGGACACAATCAGAACAAAACAGACTGAAAGAACAACAAAAAGAAATTCCACATCAGACACACCCTGTAGTTGGGAGGGCCATGAGACTTTTAAGAACAAGGATATATATTATTCAGTGTTATACTTTTTATAACAGCTGTTTTGATAATATAACCCTTGAATTCAGCCTTGAATCTTGAGCAAAATTTTCTACAGAGAATAAGCGTTAGATGTTTTGTTTTAAAGACTGAATCCAGAGTGGGTTCCATTGGCAAAAAGAAGTGACAAAAGAGTTAGCACGTCTGGAAGTAAGCTACAGTAACTGTGCAATATTTACTAGATAGAAAATTAAAGTTGAGGTGACTGAGAAAAGTAAATACTTTGAATATCCTTTAAAATACTGAAAAATATGAAGTGAAGTGAAAGTCACTCAGTCGTATCTGACTCGTTGAGAGAGTAGGTAGCTTTTCTCTTCTCCAGAAGTAGGTAGCTTTTCTCTTCTCCAGAAGATGATCCCCTGGGTTGGGACCTACGGATCAAACCCAGGTCTCCTGCATTGCAGGCGGATTCTTTACCAGCTCAGCCACAAGGGAAGCCCAAGATACTGGAGTGAGTAGCCTATCCCTTCATCAGTGGATCCTCCAGACCCAGGAATCAGACTGGGGTCTCCTACATTGCAGCCAGATTCTTTACCAACTGAGCTACCAGGGAAGCTCCTCCTCCCCTCAAAAAAGAAAAGGGCTTCCATTAAAAAATAAAGCAAGTGTCTCATGGAGATGAGAAAAGTGATATTGTCTTATAGTTTTAAATCTTCCCTGAGAACAAATAAACATTTTCGTTTATGTTCTGAATAATTTTGAGTAAAGATTCATTAAGAAGCTGCTCAGATACTTTCAAAATCGGGGGTACTAGTGTTTGCCCATTATATATTCTTAATCTTTCAGCTAGGACATTCTGGAATGAGGTTGTAGAATAGGTGTAAAAGAAATTTCAATTCTAGAGAATATTTATAGTTAAAGAGAATTGTAACTGGTAGTGATTTCAAATAGTAAAGAATTGTCTGTGAGATCTAACTCTGTGACCTCATCTCTGGTCAATGTCCCCATTATGGCCCTACTTTTGCTAAAGCTAATTTGTTTCTTTTCTTAAATCACAAGAATATGCACACCGCTACTTCTGGCTGCATGTTGTTGATGAAAGCCAATCGCAAGGTCAAATCAGATAACATGGTGGAAAAGAATACTCCTTCCATGGTGGTGAATTACTGTTTAGTCAACCTTCAAATAGAATATGGATTTGAAGGGTTTCCTTTTAACAATGTATCAGTTCAGTTCACTTCAGTCACTCAGTCATGTCTGGCTCTTTGCGACCCCATGAATTGCAGTACGCCTGGCCTCCCTGTCCACCACCAACTCCCAGAGTTCACCCAAACTCACATCCATCGAGTCGGTGATGCCATCCAGCCATCCCATCCTCTGTCGTCCCCTTTTCCTCCTGCCCCCAATCCCTCCCAGCATCCGAGTCTTTTCCAATGAGTCAACCCTTTGCATGAGGTGGCCAAAGTACTGGAGTTTCAGCTTTAGCATCATTCCTTCCAAAGAACACCCAGGGCTGATCTCCTTCAGAATGGACTGGTTGGATCTCCTTGCAGTCCAAGGGACTCTCAAGAGTCTTCTCCAACATCACACACAGTTCAAAAGCATCAATTCTTTAGCACTCAGCTTTCTTCAAAGTCCAACTCTCACATCCATACATGACCATAGGAAAAACCATAGCCTTGACTAGACGGAACTTTGTTGGCAAAGTAATGTCTCTGCTTTTGAATATGCTATCTAAATTGGTCATAACTTTCCTTCCAAGGAGTGAGCATGTTTTAAAACCCTCCTAATTCAAAAACGATCATGGAATACATAAGCTTCACCTCAAATCAATGACTAGAGAGCAATGTTTTGTAAAATATGTGATTACGGATCCTACTGCCCTTCAGTTCAGTTCAGTCGCTCAGTCTTGTCCAACTCTTTGTGATCCCATGAACTGCAGCACGCCAGGCCTCCCTGTCCATCACCAACTCCCGGAGTTCACTCAAACTCAAGTCCATTGAGTCGGTGATGCCATTCAGCCATTTCATCCTCTGTCATCCCCTTCTGTTCCTGCCCCCAATCCCTCCCAGCATCAGAGTCTTTTCCAATGAGTCAACTCTTTGCATGAGGTAGCCAAAATACTGGAGTTTCAGCTTTAGCATCATTCCTTCCAAAGAAATCTCAGGTTGATCTCCTTCAGAATGGATTGGTGGATCTCTTTGCAGTCCAAGGGACTCTCAAGTCTTCTCCAACACCACAGTTCAAAAGCATCAATTCTTCAGCGCTCAGCCTTCTTCACAGTCCAACTCCCACATCCATACAAGACCACAAAAAAACCATAGCCTTGACTAGACGGACCTTAGTCAGCAAAGTAATGTCTCTGCTTTTGATAATGCTGTCTAGGTTGATCATAACTTTTCTTCCAAGAAGTAAGCGTCTTTTAATTTCATAGCTGCAATCACCATCTGCAGTGATTTTGGAGCCAAAATGAATCAATAAATAAATAAAGTCTGACACTGCTTCCACTGTTTCCCATGAAGTGATGGAACCTGATGCCATGATCTTTGTTTTCTGAATGTTGAGCTTTAAGCCAACTCTTTCACTCTCCCTTTTCACTTTCATCAAGAGGCTTTTTAGTTCCTCATTACTTTCTGCCATAAGGATGGTGTCATCTGCATATCTGAGGTTATTGATATTTCTCCCAGCAATCTTGATTCCAGCTTGTGTTTCTTCCAGCCCAGCGTTTCTCATGATGTACTCTGCATAGGAGTTAAAAAAGCAGGGTGACAATATACAACCTTGACGTACTCCTTTTCCTATTTGAAACCAGTCTGTAGTTCCATGTCCAGTTCTAACTGTTGCTTCGTGACCTGCATACAGATTTCTCAAGAGGCAGGTCAGGTGGTCTGGTATTCCCATCTCTTTCAGAATTCTCCACACTTTATTGTGACCCACACAGTCAAAGGCTTTGGCATAGTCAATAAAGCAGAAAGATATGTTTTTCTGAAACTCTCTTGCTTTTTCCATGATCCAGGGGTTGTTGCCAATTTGAGAACATCCGGAAGTTCACAGTTCATGTATTGCTGAAACCTGGCTTGGAGAATTTTGAGCATTAATTTACTAGCATGTGAGATGAGTGCAATTGTGTGGTAGTTTGAGCATTCTTTGGCATTGCCTTTCTTTGTGATTGGAGTGAAAACTGACCTTTTCTAGTCCTGTGGCCACTGCTGAGTTTTCCAAGTTTGCTCACATATTGAGTGCAGCTTTCACAGCATCATCTTTCAGAATTTGAAAGAACTCAACTGGAATTCCATCACCTCCACTAGCTTTGTTCGTAGTGATTCTTTCTAAGGCCCACTTGACTTCCCATTCCAGGATTATTCATAACCAAATTGACTCTTTCATTTACCACTCCACGTGCAGTTTGATAATAAAATCCCACCTGGAACAAGTCCAAATGCATAGGACAAATGGGATTGACTGGAGTGAGTGGGCTAGTTACTAGTTAGACAAAAATGATAATTAACAGAATTATATCCTTTTAGAGCCAGATGATAAACATATTTCAAATTAAATACAAACTCCAATTAATTTGTAGTGGCTGCCTAGAGGTCTGGGTTGCGAAGATTTACACTTGAAGGCTAAATGAATAAACACTCCTTGGCTAATTATTGATATATGAAAGATCACTAAGTAGAGTAATGGCTGTTCCTGAGCTAGATATTCGCACATTGTGCCCTGGAGAAATTTTAATGAGGGCTATCATGGAACCCATCTACACTATTAAGTAGCTATGTAAACTTGGCCAATTAACACAGATGTGCCTGCTTATTTATACAGAGTATGGGGTTAAATATTAGTACCTACCTAAGGATTTGTGTTTGCTTTATGTTTATTCTGGGAAGGGATGGCACATTAATGAAACTAACAATAAGTTGCTTAGCAGAGTATATAACAAAAATTAAGGAATCAATAAATGCTAATTGTTGTATTTATAACAACCACAACCATGCAAGCCATCAGGCTCATTCACCTGTGTCAGACATTATGCAAAGAATTTTATATCCTTTCTTTCCTCGCAATAATAAAATAAATGTTTACTGCTGTTACATAAATGAAGATAACTAACTGTTGAGAACTTGGGGGCAGCTGAAATAATCCAGATTTGTGATTTATTGACTGTGGCAACCTCTATTATCCTAAGCATGCACATAGTTTTACTTGTAATAATAACTTGTATTAGTAGTATAAGTAAAATTAATATATTTTGCTTGAAAAAGATGTTTCTGAAAGCTCTATTTGTAATTATCCAAAAAGGAATATAGGTATTAGCCTATGACTTGAATTTTTCTTAGGAGAAAAACTTATAGGAAATTTCTTTTAGAAAAAAAAGGAAACAAAGCCATGTTGACCATTCAGAGAGATAGATATTAAGTATGCTCACATTAAAATTTGTAACTAGTCAGAAATATTTTTTACTGTTATTATTGGGCAACAATAAAAATTGTGATATAATAATTAAGTAAATGTTTTTCTCCCAAAAAGCTGATAAATAAATAACTCTAATCTTCCTAAAAGCTTCCCTGGTGACTCAGCAGAAAAGAATTCACCTGCCAATGCAGAAGTTGTAGGTTCAGTCTCTCGGACAGAAAGATCCTGGAGGAGAGAAAGGTAAACCCTTCAATATTCTTGCCTGGGAAATTCCATGGACAGAGATCCCTTGTGGGCTCCATCCCATGGGGCTGCTAAAGACTCAGATATGACTTAGTGACTAAACAACAACAAATCTTCCTGAACAGGTCTTGGGAGTAAATAAGCTAATCATACTACAATTTTCCCTGAAATTTCAACCTTCAGGGAGACATAAAAACGAGTATCACAATAAAATGTATGACCAATCTAGATAGCATATTCAAAAGCAGAGACATTACTTTGCCAACAAGGGTCCATCTAGTCAAGGCTATGGTTTTTCCAGTGGTCATGTATGGATGGGAGAGTTGGACTGTGAAGAAAGCTGAGTGCTGAATTGATGCTTTTGAACTATGGTGTTGGGGAAGACTCTTGGGAGTCCCTTGGACTGCAAGAAGATCCAACCAATTCATTCTAAAGGAGATCAGTCCTGGGTGTTCGTTGGAAGGAATGATGCTAAAGCTGAAACTCCAGTACTTTGGCCACCTCATGCAAAGAGTTGACTCATTGGAAAAGACTCGGATGCTGGGAGGGATTGAGGGCAGGAGGAAAAGGGGATGACAGAGGATGAGATGGCTGGATGGCATCACTGACTCGATGGAGGTGAGTTTGAGTGGACTCTGGGAGTTGGTGATGGACAGGGAGGCCTGGTGTGCTGCGATTCATGGGGTCACAAAGAGTCAGACACGACTGAGCAACTGAACTGAACTGAACTGAACTGGTAGGAAAAAAAAAGTCAAAATATGCTTTTTTTTTTAAAAAAAAAGGTAGAGTGTTTATGGAATTTTTACTAGTCCTAGTTAAAAGAACTAGAAGGGTAAAAAAAAGCCAATCTACAGTATTTGTGCCTAGAAAATAATATTTTTTTTTCAGACAGTCAGACAATTTTGGGGTCAAGCAATGACCTGCCATAGTCACAGAGGAATTGAATCTGTGTTATCTACCAATGCAGTTTTGACAACTACAACCTTGTATGCATATTTTCTTTTTGGCTCAATTTATTCCTGCTTCTTGGGATCATTTCCCAAATAAGGCACTGTTTAAGGAGAATACAAATTAAATCAAAGTATTGTATATTTACTTGAGTAACCAATGACTCTTTTATAAATTTATTTTTCACGTAACATAAAGAAAACTTTTATACTTTATTATCACTGATTTTATTTTCTAATTTCTGTCTAAAATTTGTGTATCATTAAGTACATTGACATAGAATGAGATGTTTGATTTGCATCATTGACTCAATAGACATGAGTTTGAGCAAACTCAGGGAGATAGTGAAAGACAGGGAAGCCTGCTGTGATTCAGTCCTTGGGGTTGCAAAGAGTCAGTAGTGACTTAGCAACTGAACACCAAAATGTACATTGCAATCTTTTTTCTATTAAATATCTTCATTTTAATAGTGCTAAGTCTCTTTAATCATGTCCAATCCTGTGTGTGCCTATGGACCTTAGCCAGCCAGGCTCCTCTGTCCATGGGATTCTCCAGGCAAAAATACTGGAGTGGCTTGCCATTCCCTTCTCCTCATTTCAATAGATGATGTGCTAAAAATAGAAAATACCAGAATATGTTTATATATAACCTCTTTATTTTTCCACCTCTTTTCCACCTCTTCATATGCTTACTTGTTCTACTTAAGCATAAATGACTATATGGCCTTCATCTGACTGAACCTTCTTGTGTGCCCTTAAAGCATAGAACAATTTCATACCAGAGTGGACATGTTTGTGGTGTCCTAAAGATGCTTTCTTCAATGGGCATTATAATTTTTTTAAGAAAACATATGTTTTCCAATTTTGGCTTCTGTAATTCTTAGATGGGAATTGTCATCTGTTGGTCAGTTTCTGCCATTTGTCATGTACACAGGTGACAAACATGCAGATTACATAAATATATTATTCTACATCAGTAGTTGGCGAACTATGGTCTATGGATCAAATATGGCCTACCACTGTTTTTGGGAAATCTTTTATTAGTGTATAGTCAGTCCCATTTGATTATACTGATATATCGTTTATGGCTGCTTTCACACTACAAGGGGGTAGTTGTAACAGAGACTATGTGGCACGAAAGCCAAACATCTAGTTTTTTAAAGAAAAAGTTTGCTGATCTCTATTTTACACTAGAATTCTGAAATCTCTTTTGTTCTTCATTTTGTGTCTACCTGTCAGTTTTTTATGTTGTCTCCACAGAAGTTGTGGATTTGTATCTTATTCTCCAGTTGCAAAACATAAGATCACTTATCTTTAATAATAATTTCCAGGATTGAAACCTTTAAAACATATAGGAGACAGAGGACATTCCAGACAGAAATAAACTGTGACTTTTATCTACACTTGCAAGTTTTACTGTCCTTGTTACAGCAGTTCTGTGAACACTCTGATGAGATCTCTCAAGAAATAACTTGTTTCTAGGAGCATATTTAGCTGACACATTATTCCTGCTAATATCTGAGACCTGACACAGGATACAAGCCAAGCCTATGTTTTCTGCATCAGTGGCTGAACTCACCTGAGTCCTCTGGGACTCCTCTTGGGATTGGATGTGTGTTGGCCAGAATTTCACTGCAGTCTGAGTCACTTTCTACCCAGCCCTTTATTCCTCCCTTGGCCCTTTTATAGAAGCCAGAAGTGCATTGTCTTCTTAAAGGTTTTTCTACCAACCCTGCTTTCTTTGCCTTTTATCTAAAAAACCTTTACTCCCAACAAATATCTTGAATATGTAATTCTGTCTTGGCATCTATTTTTGGAGAACCAAACTTACTTGTTCTGTTCTTTCCATTTATTGTATGTTATCATTCCACTCAAACGAACAAATGAAAACAAAAAGAAAGATATATTAAAAAAGTAATATCAAAAAAGAAAGAAACTAATATAAAAATAAAGCATATCTGGAGAGTGGCAGTTTCTGGAAATTATTTATCTGATTATAACTTGGAAGACCTGTTGAGAGGTAATTTCCATTAACCTCTTGTGTTTCTACATATCTTATAAGCAGGGAATTGACTCTGTTAGAGTTTCCTGAACTACATTTTTCAAGGCTGAAACAGGCATTGTTTCTTCCTGTGGTGGCAGATAACAGGTTTGATTGCTATCCAGGGTAATAATCTGTCCCTCCAGTGCAAACATTTGACAGGTTTCTAGTAGATTCTTTAAAAGACTGGAGTCTTCTAAGTTTTATTTCTTACTTGTGATGCAAATGACCTGTGTGGACAGCATCCATCCTGGTGGCTCCACATTGGCCCACGAAACACAGGGTACAAAGGGAACTAATGTAAAAATCTACTCAAGATATCTATTTTAAATTTAAAATATAAAACAATATTTTACAAAATTACTTAATGCAGAGTAAATAACTGTTGTCTTTTTTCCCAAACACAGGTTTTGCTATCTTAATTCTGTGAAAGGTAAATACTTTTTTATTGAAAATTAGACCTTAAAATTCTGCTGACCTGTGAAAGTCATTTTGATTTGCTACTTGAAAATGCAAGAAATAAAAAAAGTACCCAAAACCCTATAAAGAAATCACTTAGGATTTCAAAATATTTTTATCAAACAGTGTGCCCATTGATTTAGGTGAATAGATCATTTAAGTATTTTTATTCCTTCAAAATCCACACCATTGCTTTAGATGGAAGCAGATTTCTGGTATAAATTATGCCTCTATCAGGCATTGGAGAAATGAATGACAGGACTAAGCACCTCATGTAGGAGTCTCCTCGATTACCCTTCAGCAGTCTAGCTGTCTGTGTGTTCAGTTCATGTTCAGCTATGATGATTATTTTATGCTAATAAAGTAATATTATATAGTTTTAAATTGAGACAGGAATAAGCAAAATGAGCCTGGAGAGGACTTTGCAGCTGTGTAGACTGACTGTATAAGGTCCTTGGGGGATGTGATTATCAGAAGACTGAATCATCATTAGGATAATTAGTGTACTTGGCAACTACATTAGTGGAATTATTGTCATTGCTCACAGCTTGTCAGTGCAGGATTTTTTGATCTGGTAAATTTCACTTTTGCAAATGCAACTGACCATGTGAATGAAATTAAGAGAAGTAAACACTTTTGTTATTTCTATTCAGTTCCAGAACTAACAGATGAAAAGTGAATGTATTTAAGACCAAAAGAGGGTATTTTTTGAATTAAATGGTTATCTTGCAACTGTCCTGGATGTAAACTTAAATAATTAAAATAAAACATGCTGCTATTTATGAACAGATTATCCTTTTAATTTTCAGTGCTTATTATGAGTCAGTTCTTAAAAGATAAATATTGAGGCCATTTTTATAGTTGAATTATAGTAGGTTTACAATGTTATGTTAGTTTCAGGGGTACAGCAAAGTGATTCAGTTATTTCTGTGTGTATGTATATATATGCATATACACATATACATATGTATGTATTCTTTTTCAGATTATTTTTCCTTATAGGTTATTACAAAATATTGAATATTGTTCTGTGTGCTATACAGTGGTCCTTGTTTGTTATCTACTTTATGTATATTAGTGTGTATAAGTTAATCCAAAACTCCAAAAATATGAAACAGTTCACAAATTTGCACATCATCCTTGCTCAGAGGCCATGCTCATCTTTTCTGTATCATGAGGCCATGCTCATCTTTTCTGATTTTTAGTTTGTGTGCTATAGAATCCAACATGAGTCCATTCTTATATATATCTTAGTTATTACTTTGCTATTCTGTGGATCTGCCGTGAGTGTTCACATGTGGTTTCCACTTTGTAGATTCTACTTTGGAATAAATCACACCTTGAAAAAGTACAAAGGAGATGCTCATATATAGTTAGTGTTCAGTGATACTGTTTCTGTTTGCTTGTTAAATAAGTTAAATTTCGTTATTATTATTATTTACTTTACAATATTGTATTGGTTTTGCAATACATCAACATGAACCCGCTACAGGTAAGCTATATTTCTTATTAGTGATAGCTGGCCTCTGATTATTCTATGACCCAATCACAACAGAGCATTGACTGTTCAGGTTTGACAAAATTATCTGTTCTATCCTAGAGAATGACAGCTTTGCTCCACATGATGTTTACGATTGTTTTCACTAGGCTGAACTTTGAAGAACAAAGCTGCCCAATTTATCATGTTTTGCTTATTTCATCAAATTGATTGGGTGAATATTCACTGTGCAGAAACTCTATCTTGTCAACTTCTCACCAAGTTTATCTTTTCTCAATAAGAAAGTGAAGGACCATGTGTCTGTCCTTACTGAAAGAGTATGAAATGTTGTTGGAAGTCTTACTCTTTTTTGTCATGTATATTTGGGGCTTACATTGTTTTTTGGACCCTCTTTTCCTCCTTTTTTTTTTTTTTTTTTAAAATCTCTCCTGTCCCCATAAGAGTAGTCAATCTTGGCAAAAGTCATAGAGTTGACTTGTTTTCAAGAATACAGGGAATGGGAAGAAGCTCCTTGACATTATCTTGGCAATGATTTTTTGGATATGACTCTGAAAGCAAATGCAACAAATGCAAAAATCAACAAATGTGACTATATCAGACTTAAAACTTCTGCACAGGGAAAGAAACAACAAAATGAAAAACAACCTGCAGAATGGGAGAAAGCTTTGGCAAATAGTATTTCAGTTAAGAGATTGATGATCAAAATATATAAAACACTTACACAACTCAATGGGAACAAAAAATCCAATTGAAAACCAAGCAGGGAAACTAAATAGATGTATTTCCAAAGAATACCTTCAGATGGCCAATGGGTACATGAAAAGATGCTCACCATCACTAATTATTGGGAAATGCATATCATCAGTAAGATATCACCTCATACCTCTTAGAATGACTATTATCAATAAGATGAGATAGCAAGTGTTGGTGAGGATGTGGGAAAAAAGAGAACTTTTATATATTGTTGATGGGAATGTAAACTGGTACAGTTACTATGGAAAACAATATGGAGGTTCTTCAAGAATTGAAAGTAGAACTGCCATGTGGTCTAGCAAGTTCACTTCTGGGTATATACTCAAAGAAAATGGAAGCAGGGTATCTAAGAGATATAATCATTTCCATGTTTATTGTAGCATTTTTACAATGCCCAAGATAAGCAAGCAACCTAAATGCCCATCACCAGATGAATGGATCAAAGATGTTTGTGTATGTGTGTATTTGATACTTGAAAAAATAAGGGTTAGAGGTGCTAACCCTCCCTACAATGGAAAAATGGAGGGTAACTTTACAGATTTCCCTGGCTCTATGTCCTCAGGTTCAACCAAACTTGAATATATTTAGTGAAAGAAATATGCTTACAAGTGGACCCAGGCATTTCAAATCCATGTTTTCAAATGTTCACTGTATATACTATACACTGGAATCATATTCAGCCATGAGAAGGAAAGATATCCTGCCTTTCCTAGTATTCTAGTATTCTGGATGGACCTTGAACACATTATGGAAAGTGAGATCCATCAAACAAAGAAACACACATACACAATATCACTTATGTGTGGAATCTAAAAATGCCAGACTCATAAAAGCAGAGAGTAAAATGGTATTTCCAGGGATTGAGGGTAGATGTATAGGACAGATGCTGTTTAAGTGTACAGACTTGGCAGTGAGTGGTAAACATATCCTAGAGGTCTAATGCGTAGTATCATGAACATAGAGAACAGTATTATAATCACCAAACTTGCTGAGAAACTGGAAGTTAATGATTTCAACCACTAAAAAGATATGATATTTATGTAATTCAGTAGTGATTCTAATTATCATTCCAGTGGTAATCACATTACAATGTATTAATGTACAAATTTAACATGCTATAATCTTATACAGCTGGTGGGAGTCTTCCTTGGTGGCTCAGATGGTAAAGAATCTGACTGCAATGCAGGAGACCTGAGTTTGATCCCTGGGTTGAGAAGATCCCCTGGAAGGGAGGGCATAGCAATCCACTCCAGTATTCTTGCCTGGAGAATCCCCATGGATAGAGGAGCCTGACGGCTACAGTCCATGGGTTTGCGAAGAATCAGACATGACTGAATGACAAAGCACAATGTACATAGCACAATCTTATATTGAATCAATGTTATATGTCATATAATTTTAAAAAATGAATTAGGGGAATCTGACAATGGACGTGGAGAAGGCAATGGCAACCCACTCCAGTACTCTGGCTTGGAAAATCCCATGGATGGAGGAGCCTGGTAGGCTGCAGTCCATGGGGTCGTTAAGAGTTGGACATGACTGAGCGACTTCATTTTCACTTTTCACTTTCATGCATTGGAGAAGGAAATGGCAACCCACTCCAGTGTTCTTGCCTGGAGAATCCCAGGGAAGGCAGAGTCTGGTGGGCTACCATCTATAGGGTCCCACAGAGTTGGACAGGACTGCAGCAACTTAGCAGTAGCAGCAGCAGCAGACAATGAATATAGGGATATCAGAACCTACTCCTCAAACACTGTCTTTTTCTATGAAAGATAAAAGATCATTTATTGTGTTTTGTCCATTAAAAGAGGACCCCATATATGTACTTTGAAAAATACTAAAAATTCTTTACCAGCAAACAAATATCACAATCAATAAAAGTATAAAAAGTTAAATATTTAAGAACAAAAATCAGACAATTATAAAAGCTTATAGTCAGAAGTAATTTTTTCAGTTGTGAGGAAAAATAAAAACAAAACATTGTGAAACTAAAATATAACCACAGGTAATAAACATTACAATTCATAATAGAAATGGGTTTGTAAATGAGCATACAACAGTTCTGTATCCCCAAACAGGAAAAGGGGTACATGCCTAAAGAAGACTGTACCTCTCCCTGTTACTTCAGTAACTGTTGACATGTAGTATATTTTTATCTTCTCTTTTTAACTTCAAAACAACAATTCTATCATTCTTTTTCAAAAAACAGTTTTATTTATTTACTTTTGGCTGGACTGGGTCTCCATTGCTTCGTGCAGGCTTTCCTTAGTTGTGACAAGTGGTGGCTACTCTTAACTGCAGTGCATAGGCTTCTCATTGTGGTGGCTTTTTCTGTTGTAGAGCATAGGCTGTAGGTGCAAGGGCTTCAGTAGTTGCAACACATGAGTGGTGGGCCCTTCAGTGTGGGCTCAGTGGTTGTGGCACAGGGGCTAATTTGCTCCACAGCACGTGGAATTTTCTGGACCAGGGATTGAACCTATGTCCCCTTCATTGGCAGACAGATTCTTATCCACTAAGACACCAGAGAAGTACTCTATCATTCTTTATAAAATCTCTGTTCCAACAGCTTTCATAATACTCAATTTATTGCATGTAATAAGAGCTTACTAGAGTCAAGAGACACTAAAGAACATTTAGTAAACAACTAGATGAATATAATTAATTCTGATTCAGTTCTATATAAATTAGTTAATAATAGCTGTGAAAATCCAATTGTAGCTAAAGCACAGGCATTTTCCCCACACAAACTGTTTTAGTAGGAGTATCAATTTTAAATGGTAAATGATTGGAAAATTATACTGACCAAATCACTGCAGGCTACTAAATATTCTACTCAGAATATCTACATGTTTCATTTTAAAACATTTATACTTGTTACCATTAAGAGTCTGCTATTCAAGAAAAGTGTTTTTTCATCAGAGAGAATCCTCTTGATAAATTCCTCCTATATTTCAGGTACTTTGGCACTGTAATTTTTATTTTATCTAATCTTTTCTTTATTGTAACTGTTATGTGTAACAGATGAGGTTAGTTATTTTCTTTGCTTTTTAGTCCGTGTAGATCTAGATGTAAGTAGATGCATGAGTGAATATGCAATAGATATTTCTCTATGTTATTTAATATACTGAAATAGAATGTATGTAGAAGCAGTTTCACAAGTCCATAGTTATCTGTAAAATAAAGTTTAGAGTTAAAATCACAGATATCTACATAATTTATGAGCTTGTCTTTTTTTTCTTTTTTGGCCTTTCTGCAGAGCTTATGGGATCTTAGTTCCCTGAGCAGGGATGGAAGCCATGCCACCTGAAGTGGAAGCAAATCTCTATGAGCTTAATTCAGACACCATTGATAAATATGCTTATATGAAATGCTTTTCTTTTTCATTTTGTCCTAAGAATGCTTTAATATCTGAATAGGCTCAGAATGCCTTGACATTTAATTCCCTGAGTGATTTAACTCATCATCTTATACCTCTGCCCAAAGCCAAAATTCTCTGTTATCAGTGAATTTTTCACATCCGTAGACAAAGACAATAATATGCATCTGTATCTGAGGCCTGGACTCCTAATTATAGGAATCAGAGCCCTTATTTTAATATTTATGCATGTGATTTCTAAGGTGCCATTTTCTTTTTTTTAAATTAGTTTTATTTTTAATTGGAGGATAATTCTTTTATAATATTGTATTGGTTTCTGCCATATATCAACAGGAATCAGCCATAGGTTCCCTCTCTCTTGAACCTCCCTCTCTCCTTGCAGCCAATCGTACACCTCTAGATTCTCACAGAGCACTGGATTTGGATTCCTTGCATCATACAGCAAATTCCTACTGGCTATCTATTTTACATATGGTAATGTATATGTTTCAATGCTACTGCCTCAAATCATCCCACCCTTTCCTTCCCCTGCTGTGTTCAAAAGTCTGTTCACTCTGTATAATAGGCTCTAGATTCATCCACTTCATTAGATCTGAGTCAAATGCATTTATTTTTATGTGTGAGTAATATTCCACTGTTTATATGTACCACATCTTCTTTATTCATTCATCTGTCAGTGGACATCTAGGTTGCTTCCATGTCCTGGTGATTTTCTTAAATACTTGAACTACATTGAAATTAGTCATTGATCATTATCTTAGCCTTATTCTGTCAGTTCAGTTCAGTCGCTCAGTCATGTCTGACTCTTTAAGACCTCATGAATTGCAGCACGCCAGGCCTCCTTGTCCATCACCATCTCCCGGAGTTTAGTCAAACTCACGTCCATTGAGTCGGTGATGCCATCCAGCCATCTCATCCTCTGTCGTCCCCTTTTCCTCCTGCCCTCAATCCCTCCCAGCATCAGAGTCTTTTCCAGTGAGTCAACTCTTTGCATGAGGTGCCCAAAGTACTGGAGTTTCAGCTTTAGCATCATTCCTTCCAAAGAACACCCAGGACTGATCTCCTTTAAAATGGACTGGTTGGATCTCCTCGAAATCCATGGGACTCTCAAGAGTCTTCTCCAACACCACAGTTCAAAAGCATCAATTCTTCAGTGCTCAGCCTTCTTCACAGTCCAACTCGCACATCCATACATGACTATTGGAAAAACCATAGCCTTGACTAGACGGACCTTAGTCAGCAAAGTAATGTCTCTGCTTTTGAATATGCTATCTAGGTTGGTCATAACTTTCCTTCGAAGAAGTAAGCATCTTTTAATTTCATGGCTGCAATTACCATCTGCAGTGAGAAAATCTTAGACCTAATATTACATAACATTTATTATGCTTACCTACTCAGGGCCAGGTACTTTACTCGTTATTTATTTATTCCTTATGTACTGCATTGTTGTTACATCCTTTTTTTCAGCAGTCTCAGAGGAGGAGGCAGTCTCAGAGCATAATTATCTAACTTATGGTCCTGCCACTAAAATTAGTAGAAGTAGGATTTAATCTTATTTTTGTCTGACATCATAGTCCATGTTATATACATTTTGATATTAAACACATTACTACTACTGTAAAGTAGGTTGTGGTGTCCATGAGAATGAGCCTGAAGTGAAATCGCTCAGTCATGTCCAACTCTTTGTGACCCCATGGACAGTAGCCTGCACCAGGCTCCTCAATCCATGGATTTTCTAGGCAAGAGTACTGGTGTGGGTAGCCATTTCCTTCTCCAGGGAATCTTCCCGACCCAGGGATCAAACCCAGGTCTCCCACATTGTAGACAGATGCTTTACCATCTGAGCCACCAGAGAATGAGCCTGGCAGACCTTAATTACAAGGAGTGTCATTGACCAAGGGTCCCAGTCACTGCACTCTGAAAACCATTTACACTAAGGCCAGTCTAAGTATGAGTACAGAAAGGATACAAAGGTGAATCCATTTCTAGGAGACACGGGTCTTTTCTGAAGGCTGATGTTGGCTTGAACATTCCCCACTGCCTTCCTCGTTGGACCTTTTTTAGACTGCACAGCAGCCTAGGACACACACATCCACTTCATCTTCTCTTCCTCTCCTATTCTCAGGGTGTGACTTACACTGCAATCTTACTAGTGGCTCTCACACAGATATTTTCCCTAGTAAAATCCTTTTACATTAAAAAACAAAAATAGCAAGCCATTTCCATGAACTTGTAAGTGATCAGGAGTATGCTAAGATATCCCCTCCAAATGGAAAGAAAAGGGCTAAATCTTGCATTCCCTATCACAAAGAAAGACACAGTGCCTGATAGGCCTTTTTGGGGGGTTCTAGGACTCACAAAGTGCTTTGCTAGAACTTAAAATTGTGTGACAGTCTAGGAAGATTCTTCGCAACCATCTGTCCCTCTCTCCTTCACCTGGAATCACACTTATGTCACTGTCTCAGGCTCTCTCAGTCTTACCTGGTTATTTACATAATTTGTCTCACACAGTCTTTTCTCCTAACATAAAATCTGTGCATTTTAATCCTGTCTTGACATCTGCTTCTTAGAAGACCCTGACTTACATATATGTTAATTAGAAACTATATTATATTATATGATTTTTACTGGTGAAATGATTAGACTAGGCCATATGGGATTAATTATGCTAATAAAAGCAATTTCCTATTTCATATGCTGATTAAAATTTGTTACAAGTGAGTTAAGCAATGTCACTACAATTGTGAAAATGACAAATTAATGAGAACTATGTTTACCATAAGGGTAACATCCAACTAAAAACATTGTTATTAAATAATCTATGTAAATATTGTGAGAACTACAATTAAAGTGTGTAAAATTTCTAAGTAGACAATAAAGGAAACAAAGGGAAAACATTTCTAAGTAGACAATAAAGGAAATAGACTTTTAATTATGGGAGAATCAATTCAATGCATTAGAGATAATTAGAGAAATAATGAAAAGGTCAAGAGACAATTTGTTGACAAACAGTTCATTTATTGACTTTTATTTCTGGCTATCAGGCAGTGAGATGGGCATTCTCATAATATTTATCAGATTGTACTTTCTTGTTAATAATTTTCTTGCATTTGTCAAGAACTAAAAATTATTCATACTCTTTATCCCAACTGCTTTTTTTTTGTTGTTGAAAATCTTTAGAGATTAATAATAATTATCATAGTTTATAGATTCAGGGATGCAGTAATAATTATAATAAAAATATTTTAAAAGATATATCAGGAAAAATACATTTGTATTATATGCAATGAGTTGTCAAGTGTAAATTTCATACTGAGCTGCAGGGTATATGAGGGTTGTCCATGTTTATTCATAACAGAACTACACAATCTGACACAGTGTTATAAGCACTTATTGTTATAAGCAATTATTAAATAATGATGGAGTAAATTTAAAAACTGTTAATGACCAGTTAAGGTGCATGAAATAATAGAAACAAGTAAATATTAGGAAATAGTATAAATTACTAAACATATACGCTATGTTAAACATATATTGTATCTTTAAACATAAAGATTAAAGTGTGAGATGCAGTAACCAAAACTCATTCCAAAGACAACAACCTTTACCTTCCAATATACAGATTATATATAATAATTTTCTTTACACCAGTCAGAATTTCTTTTTCAACAAAATTTTTCTCAAGTTGGGAAATAAAGTATTCAAAGAAATAAATTAAACAGAAGTCTGAGAAACAGCTTTCAGCAGAAAAATTAGGAACAAATAATCTGCTTAGAATATCAACACTAGTTCCTTTGTTAATGACAGAAGCCCGTTTACCCAAACCCCTACAAAAAGCTTTAATCCTTCCAGAGCCCCAAACATAAATGCCCTAACACTGTGGTCTGTTCATGATATGATTTAAAATCCACTGTACTGATACTAGTCTAGCATTGTTATAATAAAATACCAGAAGATTGGGTGGCTTGATCAAAAGAAATTATTTTTTTATAGTTCTGAAGGCTGGAAGTCCAAGATCAAAGTGAAAGAAGGTTTGGTTTCTTCTGAAGTCTCTCTCTTTGGCTTGTAAGTGTCCTCATGTGGCCTTTTCTCTACATGCACACCGTAGGTATGTCTTCCTCGTAAGTTCCACTCATAGGGCCTCATTTAACCTAAATTATATCCTTAAAATCTATATCTCTAAATACAGTGACACTGGGAGTTAGGGCTTCAGTGTATAAATTTGGGGAGAACACAATTCATAATACTTCCTAGTTCTATTTTGTGTGATTGTATATATGATCAATGTTGTTAACTCTTTGATGTGGAACATCAATTCTATGTGAAAGTGGACCTCTTAAAAGTTTTAATGCAAATTTCCTTTCATAACTACAATTCAGACATTATATAAAGATTTTAATCTGTCTGTCCATAGCTTAATCTGCCTACCCATAGAACAACAGACTTGTTCCAAGTAGGAAAAGGAGTATGTCAAGTCTGTATATTGTCACTGTACTTATTTAATTTATATGCAGCGTACATCATGAGAAACGCTGGGCTGGAGAAGCACAAACTGGAATCAAGATTGCTGGGAGAAATATCAATAAGCTCAGATATGCAGATAATGCCACCCTTATGCAGAAAGTGAAGAAGAACTAAAGAGCCTCTTGATGAAAGTGAAAGAGGAGAGTGAAAAAGTTGGCTTAAAGCTCAACATTCAGAAAACCAAGATCATGGCATCCGATCCCACTACTTCATGGCAAATTGATGGAGAAAAGTGGAAACAGTGTCAGACTTTATTTTGGGGGGCTCCAAAATCACTGTAGGTGGTGACTGCAGCCATAAAATTAAAAGACACTTACTCCTTGGAAGAAAAGTTATGACTAACCTAGACAGCACGTTAAAAAGCAGAGACATTACTTTGCCAACAAAGGTCCGTCTAGTCAAGGCTATGGTTTTTCCAGTGATCATTTATGGATGTGAGAGTTGAACCATAAAGAAAACTGAGCACCAAAGAATTGATGCTTTTGAACTGCGGGGTTGGAGAAGACTCTTGACAGTCCCTTGGACTGCAAGGAGATCCAACCAGTCCATCCTAAAGGAAATCAGTCCTGAATGTTCATAGGAAGTACTGATGCTGAAGCTGAAACTCCAATACTTTGGCCACCTGATTTGAAAAACTGACTCAACTGAAAAAAGACCCCGATGCTAGGAAAGATTGAAGGCAGGAAGAGAAGGGGATGACAGAGGATGAGATGGTTGGATGGCATCACCGACTCAATGGACATGAGTCTGAGTGAACTCCGGGAGTTGGTGATGGACAGGGAGGCCTGGCGTGCTGCAGACCATGGAGTCACAAAAAGTCGGACACAATTTGAGCGACTGAGCTGAACTGATCCATAGTTTAACCTTGAACTTTAAAGATTTTCATATGTGACTCATTTTGCTTTCTCAGCAATGACTTAATTTAGGATGTAAATTTTGGAGACTCTGAGGATTTACTTGACCTAATATAGTGTTTTGTGCTCAGTTGTGCCCAACTCTTTGTGCCCCCATGGTATATAGTCTGCCAGGTTCCTCTGTCCATGGGATTCCTCAGGCAAGGATAGTGGAGTGGGTGCCACTTCCTACTCTAAGGAATCTTCCCAACCCAAGGATCAAACCTGTGTCTTTTGGGTCTCTTGTGTCTCCTACATTGGTAGGTGAATTCTTTACCACTAATGCCACCTGGGAAGCCCATATGTTATTTTAGGTCAGTATAATCAGTTCAGTTCAGTCAGTCAGTCAGTCCAGTTCAGTCAGTCAGTCATGTCTGGCTCTATAATATTCATATTTGTTATTTTAAAGATTTGAATAGTCAATAGTGAAAATAAGCATTATTCCAGTTCCAAAATGTTGTTGCCCTTGAGAATCAGAGACTTGAATGAGGGAGAAGCTAAGGAGCTGATCATAGACTAATAGCATCCACCAATTCATGGTAGTTTGTGTAGGCTATTAAAGCTCAGAGCTATAGGGTATGACTTACCACATTATAGGGGCAAAACAATTTTCTCAGTGTAATTTAATATTCTGAATTCCAGCATAATGAGCACAGATTACTGTGTTACTATGCTGTTGGTTTCATTATATTTCAAGTCCTCTAACAGGATCCATAAGAAATAGTCGATTGATAATTATTGACAAATTAAATAGATAAATGATAGATGGGGAAGCACAGAAGGTAATGGCACCCCACTCCAGTACTCTTGCCTGGAAAATCCCATGGATGGAGGAGGCTGGTAGGCTGCAGTCCATGGAGTCGCTAAGAGTTGGACACGACCGAGCAACTTCACTTTCACTTTTCACTTTCATGCATTGAAGAAGGAAATGGCAACCCACTCCAGTGTTCTTGCCTGAAGAATCCCAGGGACAGGGGAGCCTGGTGGGCTGCCATCTATGAGGTCACACAGAGTCGGACAAGACTGAGGTGACTTAGCAGCAGCAGCAGCAGCAGATGGGGAAGAATTCTTTTGGCAGGATTTTTGAAAAATTAGAACTCATATGAAAATCATAGGTTGCCACTAACCATCAGAAAACTGTTGAGGAACTGCATATTTCTTGAATATATCTGAATGAGTAGTGAGTAGTACAGTAATTTAAGTATGTGATGCTACATTTTAATAGCCAATGAGATGGTTATTAGGGCATCACATTGTTTGTATCATCACTGCTATACTGAAGGCTGTTTATATGACAGTTTCTCCAATGAATGCTGTCATTCTAATCAGTTTAACACTATGTGTCCCCCCTTGTCACCCCAGTGGCCCCTTCTATAACCTGTGAGAATAATCAAAAGAACCATTCAATAAATATGTCAAAATAATCTATATGTTCCTTCTCTGCATTGTCCCATGTCTGTCCCTACCCAATAAACTAATGAAAACCAAATTCAATTTAGAAAAAAGCTACATTATATATGTATTACATATATATATATATATATATATATATATATATATATATAAAGCACATATGAAAAGTGAAGTTGTTCAGTTGTATCCGACTCTTTGTGACCGCATGGACTGTAGTCTAATAAGCTCCTCCATCCATGGAATTTTCCAGGCAAGAGTACTGGAGTGGGTTGCCATTTCCTTCTCCAAAAAAGCACATATATATTCATTTTCCCTATGCATCTCTACCAAAATTTTCAGCTTATATTTAGGAGATTGCTAACTTTAATGAAATTTCTAAACCTCCATCTTTTTCTCATCATGGCTTTGAGACAGTCTTTTCCTATGCTCAGAAAACAGCAGTGCTGTTTCCTCTTGATATAAGAGGAAACTAAGAGCATAGAAAGAGACCGTCTCAAAGCCATGATGAGAAAAAGATGAAGGTTTAGAAATTTCATTAAAGTAAGCAATCTCCTAAATATAAGCTGAAAATTTTGGTGGAGATGCATAGGGAAAATGAACTGAAAATGAAAAATAATATAGATTGAAGAATTTATTTTCAGAGGGGAATCTGAAAATTAGAAACAGATCAGTGTGACACAGAAAGTGAAACAGCTGGCTATCTAACTTAGAGAAATGAAAACTTTGTTCACATGAAAATGGGCAGGAATATATCTTTAAATCACTGTAAACTACTCACACAAGTCTTTTAACAGGTGAATGGATGAACTGTAGTACATCTATTCAATGGAATAATACCAAGCAAGAAAAAGGAACAAACTATTGGTAAACCCAGTATTAGAGGTGATTCTCAAAGGCATTTTGCTGAGTGAATAAGTTATTTCCCAAACCTTACATACTATAGGATGCTATTTTATATGATCTTTTACAGAAGGGAAGCACTATATGAACAGAGATCAGTGGATGTCAGAGGTTAGGTTTGGAGGGAATGTTGACTACAGAGGGAGCACAAATGAGTTTTGGGGATGACGGACCTCTTCTGTATCTTTTTATAATGGTCTTTAGATAAACTTATACATGTACCAAAACTCATAGACTTATACACCAAAGTCAGTGAATTTTTGATGCTTATAATTTAATATTAGACATAACACAAAAGGAAGGAATGGACATAAACAGAGGAGAGAAGGAAAGAGATGAAGGAGAAAGGGGAAAATGGGAAGGAACAGTTTCATGCTAATTTGACAAAGTTGTGGAAATCTTTAGCTATTCCAGAAAATTTCTAAGAAAATGAGCACCAGCTTGCTTCATTTGCAATATCCAGTGGTTAAAATAGTTCATTCTTCTGAAGAAGACAGCAACAAAATCTCCATTTTTACTTTACGTATTTGATGAAACCTAAAGTATGTTAGCAACTAAATCCAATATAAAAATTAACAAATAAGTCTTGAATTTTATCAAAATAGTTTGAAATTGACTGATGTACATTCTTAAATTATAAATATAGTAACAAATGTATTTTTAATATTTTATATAACCTTAAAAATTACATAAGCTTTTATTTTAAGATTTCATGCCATTATAATACACAATATTATTTATTCTCATAAAGCATCTTCACCATTTTGATTGATGAGCTAGTTCTTTACATTCTACATTTATATGTATTGCCATTATATTGAGTGTTAATATATTATGAAATAGGTGTTGAGATTTTATGCTCAGGAGACAGAAAACTTGGTGTGAAGTTAGATTTCTTTGTTATGAAATATGAGTTACATATTTTAGGAAAGAAAAAGCTCTAGTAGTAGAGGTCATTATGAGTTACAGTAATGTGAATTGATCTGCTTGCCACAGAGTTAAAATGCTACTGTATGTATGCATGGTGGTTTAGTCGCTAAGTCATGTCCAATTATTGGGACACCATGGACTGTAGCCCGCCAGGATTCTCTGTCCATGGGATTTCCCAGGCAAGAATGCTAGAATAGGTTGCCATTCCTTTCTCCAGTATATATGTATGGTTGGCCAACAAAGTTCACTCGAGTATTTCTAGAACATATTACAGAATAACCCAAACGAACTTTGTTGGCCAACCCAATAAAACAGCACTGTTCTCTGCACATAATAAATTACCAGTTATTATTTTGACTGTTCACAAATACATCTACAGTGAATATATACTTTAAAATATGAATAAATATTCAAATTATTAAATTATCATTATTTCAACAATAATTCATATCCTCTACAGTGAAACATGTTCAGTAACTTTATAACCTATACTTAAGTAGGCACTTTATGTATGTAACAATTGAGTGTATTTTACTGTTTATTTGCATAATTTAAATGAAGGCAATTCAAAAATTGCAATGTAGCATGCATCATAAATTTTATTTTCATTAAAAATATATATTTTTATTTTTTATTTTCATTAAAAATATTTTTAGTTACTGTTTGAAGAATTAAACGTTGGCTTTTTTTCTGTACCACTAGAGGCCATTGTATCCTTTCTTAAACAAATAAGTACATATGCAAATCAAAACCTTAATTTGAGAGGCATTTATAAATAATCTAGAGTTCATATGTCGTATAACAGAATGGACACCATGCGGTTTCAGGGTGGAAAGCTCCTCTCTACTTCACTGCTCTACATACTTGATTTGATTGGTAGCTATAA
This sequence comes from Ovis aries, assembly GCF_016772045.2. Taxonomy (NCBI): domain Eukaryota; kingdom Metazoa; phylum Chordata; class Mammalia; order Artiodactyla; family Bovidae; genus Ovis; species Ovis aries. The sequence continues at coordinate 22,527,695 of NC_056070.1, forward strand.
CTGAAGGAAACTTGATTTTCTACTGGAAAGACTGACTTGTGTTATGGCAAATTCAAAGAAAATTTTTTTTTTTTTCTTTTAGAAACAGTTTATTTCCATCAACCAGATTTCCATTTTGGTGCAAGTTCTACAGGTGTTTGGAAGAACAGCTTACGACCACTCTGTGGTGGTTCCTACCCATTCCGTGGCCTCGGGCAGTGGGGGCTGCAGACCAGTCTTCAGTGGAAGGCTGAGCACTCCAGTCTTCAGTAGGGAACTGCTGAATGGGCATGGAAGGCACCTGCACGCCTTCGGACCAGTCTGCCACCTCAAGCTGGGCAGCCGTGAACTCTGGAGCTGGAGTGGTTCAGTCTCCCTGAAACTCCTCCTTGGTCACAGCCTTCTCAGCTGCTGCCTGCTCTTCCTTTTCAATCTCCTCAGGATCTCTGTAGAAGTAGAGGTCCGGCATGACCTCCCACGGGTGTTCTCGGGAGATGGTGCCACGCATGCGCAGGATTTCCCGGGCGAGCAGCCACCACATCAGACCCACTGAGTGCGCTCCAACTGCATGAGAATATTTCAGAATTCACCGAAGATTTTGTCATGTAAATTATTTTTAGTTACATTCTTTGAAATGTAACTTTGAAGAATAAGATTCCCATCAAGTGAATGAAAAACTTAAGAATTCTTGAAGTGTATTACTTTTTAATGTGAAGTGATGATAAACAACAAAGTTATGGTATTTATTTATCTTTAGGAAAAACTGCGTGAGATATTTTTAAAGAAATACATAATAATATCATGCATATGTGAAGGGGAAAAAGTATGAAAGTACTGAAGTAATTCCAAAAGTTAGCATAAAATTTCCATCTTGTTTTTCATTTTAGTGAATTCAGAGTTTATGATTTGCATAATAATCTCTCAAGCTGCTTTTCTGAGGTTAGAACACCAAATCAGCAAGTTTACTGCTATTGTGCTTTTATCATTAGGTGATCTTCTAGAGTTAATTTAAGATAAATTTATTTAAATAAATTATTGTTGTAATGCATTATTTATTTTTATTATGAAGTTTACTGTTTCCCCAAAAATAGTAATGGGAAAACATTATTAAAATAATATATATGTAGGCTGCAGTCCACAGGGTCGCTAAGGGTCGGACAGGACTGAGCGACTTCACTTTCACTTTTCACTTTCATGCATTGGAGAAGGAAATGGCAACCCACTCCAATGTTCTTGCCTGGATAATCCCAGGGACTGGGGAGCCTGGTGGGCTGCCATCTATGGGGTCGCACAGAGTCGGACACGACTGAAGTGACTTAGTATGTTTTGAAGGTCAGGTCGGTATATGAATTGAACCATAAAATAACCTGTAATAATTACAGCTACCTTTTGAACATGATCTGTATTATTGCCAGAGTATAAAAATAATTTGAAATCACGGTATATTAGCAATTAAAGAGCAATGTTATACCTGAATGGCCCTGATTAAGTGATATAGAAAAATTAAACTCCACCATAATTTTACACTTTATTGTATATAGAACCACTGATTAAAATATCATTGCAATCTTCTTAGATAATTACAGGAGAGGTAGGAGATTTTCAGGTACAAAATGATTTTCCCTTGAATTCTGGAATGTAGAACGAAACCATTTAAAAACAAAAGCTGACCACATATTCTTAGGTTACATAAAATTCAAAAATCCTTATCTGTGTTAATGGGGAAAGGTCTTTAATAAGTTATTTTACATTTCAAAGTAACAAGACTAATACATGCTATTTTATTAGCTGGTAGCTAAGACTTATCTAAATATAATCAATGCGTGTTTATAATGGTGGAATTTTTCATGAAAATGGAACAAATTTCTTATGATTTCACTGAGTTTGATGACCTGTCTAAATCTTAGACACCAGCAAATGTAGTCCATTTAAAATGATACTGAAAATTATGAAGTTAGATCACTTTTGTTTCAAAATTTTAAGAATATCCAAGATAAAGAATATAGCCAAATTAGGTTGTGAATTTTTGTTACTATCAAGAAATACGAAGTATTATTTTACTTTTTCTTTATTCATTCATTGGTGAATACTTAGGTTATTTCCATATCATCGGATATGAACTTGGGTGTATAGATGTCTCTTGATATCCTTGTTTTCATTTTTTGGGGTATATACTCAGAAGTAGAATTGCTGGATCACATGTTCTATTTTTAAAATTTTGAGAGATATCCACATTGTTTTCCATAGTGACTGCACTAATTTACATACCAAACAACAGTGCATGTTAACTTCTTTTCCTGCACATCCCCCACAACACTTGTTATCCCTCTTCTTTTCTATGATAGTCATTGAAACAATATAAGGGAATAACTCACCGTGGTTCTGATTTCCATTTCTCTGATAATGAGTGGTACTGAGCATCTTTTCAGGTACCTATTGGCCATTTGTATGTCTTCATCAATAAATGTCTATTCAGTTCCTCTGCCTATTTTTCAATCAGCTTGTCTTCCTTTTGATAGTATGAATACCTTAGTTATTTTGGAAGTTAACCGTTTATCATAAATGTGATTTGTAAATATTTTTCTCTTATTCCATAAGTTGTCTTTTCACTTTTGATGGTTTCCTTTACTGTGCAGAATGTTTTTAGTTTGATGTAGACCCACTATATCTAAAAAAAGCTGAATCACATATTCTTAGGTTACATGACGTTCAAAAAACCTTGTCTGTGTTAATGGGGAAAGGTCTGTAACAGGTTATTTTACAGCTCAAATTAGCAAAACTAATATATGTTATTTTATTAGCTGGTAGATAAAAACTTTTCTAAGTATAGTTAAATTTTTTAAAAGGGGTCAAAGTAGACATCCTTGCTTTTCTTGACTTTTCTTTTGGTTTCAAATCCAAAATACCATTGTTAAGACCAATGTCAAGGTGTTTAGCCCTTATTTTTCTTCTAGGAGTCTTATGGAAATTCTACCAATTGGGTTAGTACTAGGGTATGTATTTATCAAAAAAGAACCCACATTAAGTGGATCTTTGCATTTCAAACTCATGTTGTTCAAAGGTCAGCTGTATTTTCATTTGTGTCTTTTTCAATTTCTTTTATTAATGCCATATTAATAGTTTTCAGTGCACAGATCCTTCATCTCCTGGTTACATTTATTCCTAGATAGTTTATTCTATTTGATGCAATAATAAATTAATCTCTTTTTCTAATATGTTATTGTTTGCGTATAGACTTCAACTGGTTTTGTATATTAATATGATAGCCTGAAAATTTACTAAATTTATTAGTTCTAGCCCTCTTTTGGTGGAGATTTTAGGATTTCTATATATAATATTATACCATCAGCAAATAAAGACAGTTTTAATTTTTCTTCTCAATTTGAAGATTGATTTCTTGGGGGGGGGGGCGTCTTTTTCTTATCTAATTGCTTTGACTAACAAATACTATGTTCAGTAAAAAAGCAGAGAGTAGACATCCTTGTCAGGTTCCTGATCTTAGAGAAAAAACTTTTCAGTTTTTCACTGTTGAGTATGATGTTAGCTGTGCCTGGGTCATATATTGAGTTATGTTCCATCAATTCCCAATTTGTTAAGTTTCTATCATGAAAGACTGATGAATTTTGTCAGATGCTTTTTCTGCATCTGTTGAGATACTCATAGGCTTTTTATCCTTCTATTTTGTTAGTGTGGTATATCATTTTGATTAATTGCAGATGTTGAACCATCCTTGCATTGCTGGTATAAATCCCACTTGATAATGGTATTTGATTCTTTTAATGTATTGTTGAGTTTGATATGCTAGTATTTTGCTGAGGATTTTTGTATCTATATTTATCAGATACAATAGCCTGTAATTTTCTTTCCTTGTTGTTCCCTTGCCTCATTTTGGTATCAGAGTAATGCTAGCCTCATAAAATGAACTTTGGAGTCTTTCCTTCTCTTTTGTTTTTAGCAGTGTTTGAGAATGTTTGGTGTTGATTTTTCTTTAAATATTTGGTAGAACTCATCAGCAAAGCCATATAATCCTGAACTTTTCATTTGGGGGAAATTTCTGATTGCTGATTCAGTCTCCTTATAGGTAATTGGTGTTCAGATCTTCCTATTCTTAATGATTAATTCTTTGTAAATCATCTGTTTCTAGATATTTATTCATTTTTTATAGGTTGTATAATTTGTCAGTACATAGTTGTTCATAACAATCAGTGTTCTTTTGTATTTCTGTGATATCAGTTGTAATGTCTCCCTTTTCATTTTAAGGAGATTGATGCATAAAATTATTTTGTCTTCAGTTATATGCAATATGAATGATATCCATCTCTCCTTTCACTTGTTCCTTTATTTTAGTGGAACTGGGTATAAACAAACACTGCTGTACTAACTTTATATGTTTAGATAAATATTTTTGACTGTTGATCTAGATCATCAAGATGTGTATGGTACTCTCATATTTATTCTGTGAATCAAGTTGCTAATATACCTGTTACTAATTTCTGGGAGTCTGCCTTTCCTATTCATTCATTATATTAGTTCTCTTTAAACAAGTGGGAAAACTGTTTATATTTTAACCTAATTTGCTGTAAGATTGTAAGTGATTTTTCTCCTCAATATTAGGAAGAAAATCTGATTTTTAGCAGTTGGCCCAACTAAAATGTGGTACAGAAGTCAATGGTAGCTTTAATAGAAGTAATTTAAAATGTTGAATAGTAATTCTATTGATTTCCATCACCTTCTTTAGCCATATATGTGCCTTTCTGTAGACATTTCTATATATTGCTTTGAGTTGGTCAGCCTTAAGCACAAAGAATATAGATCATTTTTTGTGTTATTTTGGTGTTTTCTCATCTAGTAAGGTATAATTTTAGATGCAAAAAGAAATGACCTAGTCACCATGTGCTGCCAGAGCCTTGTCATTCATTGTCTAGGGGGTGGAGTGGTCTATGCTCTTTTATGGATTTGTCTACATGACAGCAAGCTAACACTTTGGAAATTAATTAACATGAGCATATGGAAGTGGGTGTTAATTTCATAACATACAAATTGGTTCAGTTTTACAAAATATTTCATCCAAATATTTTGTATGAATAAAATAGGCTCCTAGAATCATTTGGAAACTTGAGGGAAAATGTGCCTTAGTGATTCATACTGACTAATTTCAATATAAGATAATGCATCTACATGGAAATATTTTTCACTTTAGAAATTAAATAAGAAATTCTAAGACAAAACAAGAGTTTACCTTGAATTACCAAGATTTTTTTTTTTGCGTTCTTTTTTTTTTTTTTAATTGAAGTATAGTTGATTTACACAGTTGTTTTTCAGGTGCATAGCAAAATAATTCATTTATATATCATATTTATTTTTTCAGATTCTTTTCCCTTAAAGGTTATTATAAAATATTAAGTATAGTTCCCTGTGCTATACAATATGTCCTTCTTGAATATCTATTTTTATATATAGTAGTGTGTATATGTTAATACCAAACTACTACTTTAGCCCCTCTTTTCCACTTTAGGCAGCTATAAGTTTGTTTTCTTTATCTGTGGGTCTGTTGCTGTTTTTTATATAAGTTCATTTGTACCATTTAAACATTTTTTTAGATTCCTTGTATAAGCAGTATCATGATATTTGTTTATTTCTGGCTTATTTCACTTAATAATCTCTAGGTCCATCCATGTTGCTGCAAATGGTGTTCGTTCATTCTTTTTTATGGTGGCATAATATTCCATTGCATAAATATATAAACACAAAATTAGTTTTTTAGACCACCTCTCAATTTTTATACTGATAATTTTTTCATGTAAAATAATCTAGATTTTGGTTTTGTCTATTTCACATAGCCAATACTATTCAATTGAATTAAATAAGTATTTTAAACACTGAAATAACTTTGAGATATTTTTGCATCCTGTTGTTTAGTCGCTAAGTCATGTCTGACTCTTTGCAATCTTGTGGATTGTAGCCTGCCAGTCTCCTCTGTCAATGGGATTTCCCAGGCCAGAATACTGGAATGGTTGTCATTTCCTTCTCCAGGGGATCCTCCTGACCCAGGGATTGAACCTGCATTTCCTACAGGCAAATTCTTCACCACTGGACCCACAGAGAAGCCCATTTTTGTGTCTACGTGTTTTCAAATAACTGATTTGATTAATTTTCCATTTAGGCTGAGTATTTATTGGTGAAATTAATAAATGGGGAAATGATAGCAGTAAAGTTATGAAACCATCATAGAATATCATTTAATTGGACACCAGTTCTGTCTGTACTACAGTTAGTTGCATTTACTCACTAGTCTTCCTTAGAACATATTTGTGGGAACCAATCAGTACTCTACCTCTGCATGAATCTAAGTTACATTCATCTATAATGATTCATGGTTTGTCAAACACAAGTTTCATAACAAGGATTGCGCTAATATATTATTTTCAGGTAGTTTCAGAGAGATTTATTTATAAAAATTTGAAAGGGATATATATTTATAGACAGAAATAAATTTTTAAAAAATTCATTTCTATTTTCATGTGTCTTTGTGTATTAGTTCAAATATACTCTTTCAGTGTGTTTTCATTTGGAATAGAAAAGAGTATATATTTTTTAAAGTGGCTATTTTGTCTTGGAAATAACATATTTTAAGTTCATCATTAGAAAAAATGTTTTTCATGTTAAATTCTAAAATCTTTATTTTTAATGCCATTAAAGATAAACATAAACAGGCAGGCTTAAGAAAAATAAAAAACAAAAACAACACTTTTTTGACACTTGATTATTTTGTAGACACCAGAATCTATGTAATATATAAGAATAGTAGTTCAAATAATACTAGTAGTTTACCAGAGACACCAAAAATGGGATTAATTTTAAAGTAGTTAACCTGAGTTGTTTTGTAGAGTGTGCTGTTTTATGCATAACAATTCTGTAATTGTGCATACATAGTGTATTTATTTCTCATTTCATGTAAAATTAATGTAACTGTTGCTGCCCAACCAGTATAATTATGGCAAATTGTTACCCCAAAAGAAGTTTTCAAAGACAGATTCACTCTTGGTGTAATTGAATGACATATGAATCTTTAACAAAGGTTTGGCCCCATAATCATTTTCTGTGAGGAGGACGACATATGTATATAACACAATGGAAATGCAGGTTCTACTATTAAGGGCAAATATCATTAAGCACATTTACCAAGCAAAGGTAATTAAATAAAGATGGGTAAACATTTATTGCAGGTAGAAGTCCCTTGCAGTTTTAAAGCTGTAATCTGACAGACTGGAGGGCACCAAACCCTGGGGCTTCCATATGTTCCAGAGTAAGCATATCTACAGAAACTTGAGGAATTTGTAACTTCAGGCTACAGTCAGGCAGAATATACATCACTCTACCTTTGAGACATATGCATATCTTCTGCCTCACTCTATTGTCCCCCCTCATCTTGTTTTAATTAGTTGTTAAATATTGGTTTTGTTCTCAGAGGTAGATCAATACATATACATATAAGCATGTAAGTAACTTACTATTATTAAGGAAATATTTCTACTGTGTACTTTGAAAGTCATTTTGTTTAAAATAAACTTTATTATTTAGCATTGTTTAGATTTACAGAAAAATGTAAAGGTAATACAGAGGGTTTCCATCTACCTCACACTCAGTTTTCCCTTATTAGCATATTAGTATAGCATATTTGTTTCAATTACTAAACCAATGTTGAAAGATTTTTATTAATTAAAGCCCATAATTTTTTTCAGATTTCCTTTATTTTTTGCATAATATCCTTCTTCTGTTTCAAGATCCCATCGAGGATACACATTGCATGTAGTTATTATGTCTCCTTATGCTAAGTATTCTTGGCAGTGATAGTTTCTCAGACTTCCCTTGCTTTTGATAATGTTGACAGTATTGAGGAATACTGGTCAGATATTTCATAGTTTAGCCCTATATTATAATTTGTCTGATATTTTTCTCTATTTAGACTAGGGTTACTGGTCTTTAGAAGAAAGAACACAAAGATAAAACCTTAGTCTTGTAACATATCACAAATAAATACTATCAACATGATTTTTGCTACATATGTTGACTTGAACACCTAGCTGAGGATTGACAGATTTTTCCACTGTGAAGTTATGGTGGAATCAAATAACTCTGCATCTTCCATTGGAAAGTTAAATATCACATTACCATAGTGTACTTTTTAAAAGAAAGTTACTATGTGTAGCCTGCATTTGTGGAATGAGAAGTCATGGTCCAACTCCTTGAAGGCAGGTTATTAAATAACCTATTTAGAATTCTTCTGCATGGGAGATTTTGTCTCTTCTTCTGTGATGTACTTATTTATTCAATCATTTATTTATGTCAATGTGGACTCATGGATATTCATTTTATCATTGGCTTATGAATGAATATTTCTTTGTTCATATTTTTCTGGCTCTAGACATTAGCAGTTCTGCTCAGCTGTCTGCTCTATGACCCTTTAATATAACCCCTAAATGTAGAATAATCATGAGTTCATACTGATACAAAGAAATTATTGAATACGTTAACAAGTAGGGGAAAAGAGACAATCTTCCTGGTCTAAAGAATTCCAAACAATTTATGGAGATATTTACCTTCAAGGAAATGGAACATTAACTCCCCAGTTCTTAAGTGTGGACTGTGTCTAGTGATCCCCTTCAAAAGATTCACTATGAGAAAGGGAATAAAAGTAATAATTTTACAGTGGAAAACCTGAAAAACACTACTTCACCTAGATAACTAAGGTTAACATTAACAATAATAAGTGATGTTGAATAGTACATACCCTTGATTTTACATGATAAAGACAACAATTTATTTCTGCTCCAAAGTTTATAACCTAGATCTGAACACGAGAAAACTTTAGACAAATTCCAGTGGAGGGTCATCCTGAAAAATGCTTGACCAGTGTTATTCAAAACTGTAAATATCATGAAAAACAAGAAAAGTCTGAGAAACTATTGCTGTCAACAGTTGCTTGCCTAAAAATTCATGACTAAATGTAATATGTCATCACAGATGGGATCTTAGAACACATCCTTTAAGTACCCAATTTACCTGAAAGAGGTTAGGTTTTATCATGTTCTTGGGTTGCAAATAGTTGGACAGAATTGAGCAACTTTGACATTCAGTTAATAATAATAATGTATCTACATTATTTCAGCAATTGTAAAAAATTATCTTCCTCATGTAAGATGTTAATAATAGGAGAAACTAGTGTGCAAAACAGGAAAACTCTATTATAGTCACATTTTATATAAATCTAAAATTATTCCAAAAATAACATTTATTTAAAAATAACACAATGTTCTCTAGTTATAACAGAATTAATATATATGTTAATAATAATCAAATTCTGAAAATTCTTTAAATATTTGGAAACCTAATAACATACTTTTAAATATTTTATGAATAAAAGAGAAAATCACAGGATTTATTGGAATATAGTTTGAATTACAAAAATTGAACACTCAATACACAGCACTCTGTATTCATATTAGAAGAGAATAACGGTGCCAAGTCAATAGTCTAATCCTCCAATGTAAGAATTTTTTTTAGAAAGAACATCATATACATATGTATGTGTATGTATATGTATATATATATACATATATATATATATATATAATGTATTATACATTCTGGTATATAGTTTTGAGTCTCTGACCAGAAGTTGGTCAATTCTTCTCCTTAAGCAGCTAAATCAACAGATGTATGTTTTGTTTTATTTTTTCTCCACACTGACCAATTCTCTAATATCAACTGGGTCTCCTACAATTTATTTTAGCTCTGTAATTATCACCCTGTAGTTAGCATCATCTCACAAGTCAAAAAGGGCTCAGTTCTACAACACTAACCCCACTTCAGATGCCAGTCACAATCTTAGGTTATAGCTTGTAATTTTCACTGACTAGCTAAATCTGGGTTCTCACAACTCCTTCCTTGAGTTCAATAATTTGCTAGATTGGCTTACAGAACTCAGAGGAAATCTACTTACACTTATCAATAGGTATCAGTTCAGTTCAGTCACTCATTTGTGTCCGACTCTTTGCAACCCCATGAATCGCAGCACACCAGGCCTCCCTGTCCATCACCATCCCCCGGAGTTCACTCAGACTCACGTCCATCAAGTCCATGATGCCATCCAGCCATATCATCCTCTGTCGTCCCCTTCTCCTCCTGCCCCCAAACCCTCCCAGCATCAGAGTCTTTTCAATGAGTCAACTCTTCACATGAGGTGGCAAAAGCACTGGAGCTTCAGCTTTAGCATCATTCCTTCCAAAGAAATCCCAGGGCCGATCTCCGTCAGAATGGATTGGTTGGATCTCCTTGCAGTCCAAGGGACTCTCAAGAGTCTTCTCCAACACCACAGTTCAAAAGCAGCAATTCTTCGGTGCTCAGCTTTCTTCACAATCCAACTCTCACATCCATACATGACCAGAGGAAAAACCATAGCCTTGACGAGACGGACCTTAGTCGGCAAAGTAATGTCTCTGCTTTTGAATATACTATCTAGGTTGGTCATAAATTTCTTCCAAGGAGTAAGCATCTTTTAATTTCATGGCTGCAGTCACCAACTGCAGTGATTTTGGAGCCCCCCAAAATAAAGTCTGATACTGTTTCCACTGTTTCCCCATCTATTTCCCATGAAGTGATGGGACCGGATGCCAGGATCTTCGTTTTCTGAATGTTGAGCTTTAAGCCAACATTTTCGCTCTCCTCTTTCACTTTGATCAAGAGGTTTTTTAGCTCCTCTTCACTTTCTGCCATAAGGGTGGTGTCATCTGCATATCTAAGGTTATTGACATTTCTCCCAGCAATCTTGATTTCACCTTGTGATTCTTCCAGCCCAGCGTTTCTCATGATGTACTCTGCATATAAGTTAAATAAGCAGGGTGACAATATACAGCCTTGATGTACTCCTTTTCCTATTTGGAACCAGTCTGTTGTTCCATATCCAGTTCTAACTGTTGCTTCCTGACCTGCATACAGATTTCTCAAGAGGCAGGTCAAGTGGTCTGGTATTCCCATCTCTCTCAGAATTTTCCACAGTTTATTGTGATCCACACAGTCAAAGGCTTTGGCATAGTCAATAAAGCAGAAATAGATGTTTTTTCTGGAACTCTCTTGCTTTTTCCATGATCCAACAGATATAGGCAATTTGATCTCTGGTTCCTCTGCCTTTTCTAAAACCAGCTTGAACATCAGGGAGTTCACGGTTCACATATTGCTGAAGCCTGGCTTGGAGAATTTTGAGCATTACTTTACTAGCATGTGAGATGAGTGCAATTGTGTGGTAGTTTGAGCATTCTTCAGCATTGTCTTTCTTTGGGATTGGAATGAAAACTGACCTTTTCCAGTCCTGTGGCCACTGCTGAGTTTTCCAAATTTGTTTGCATATTGAGTGCAGCACTTTGACAGCATCATCTTTCAGGATTTGAAACAGCTCCATTGGAATTCCATCACCTCCACTGGCTTTGTTCTTAGTGATGCTTTCTAAGGCCCACTTGACTTCACATTCCAAGATGTCTGGCTCTAGATTAGTGATCACATCATCATGATTATCTGGGTCGTGAAAATCTTTTTTGTACAGTTCTTCTGTGTATTCTTGCCACCTCTTCTTAATATCGTCTGCTTCTGTTAGGTCCATACCATTTCTGTCCTTTCTCAAGCCCATCTTCACATGAAATGGTCCCTTAGTATCTCTAATTTTCTTGAAGAGATCTCTAGTCTTTCCCATTCTGTTGTTTTCCTCTATTTCTTTGAATTGATCACTGAAGGAGGCTTTCTTATATCTTCTTGCTATTCTTTGGAACTCTACATTCAAATGCTTATATCTTTCCTTTTCTCCTTTGCTTTTCACCTCTCTTCTTTTCACATCTATTCATAAGGCCTCCCCAGAAAGCCATACTGCTTTTTTGCATTTCTTTTCCATGGGGATGGTCTTGATCCCTGTCTCCTGTACAATGTCATGGAGCTCATTCCATAGTTCATCAGGCACTCTATCTATCAGATCTAGGCCCTTAAACCTATTTCTCACTTCCACTGTATAATCATAAGGGATTTGATTTAGGTCATACCTGAAAGGTCTAGCTGTTTTCCCTATTTTCTTCAATTTGAGTCTGAATTTGGTAATAAGGAGTTCATGATCTGAGCCACAGTCAGCTCATGGTCTTGTTTTTGTTGACTGTATAGAGCTTCTCCATCTTTGGCTGCAAAGAATATAATCAATCTGATTTTGGTATTGACCATTTGGTGATGTCCATGTGTAGAGTCTTCTCTTGTGTTGTTGGAAGAAGGTGTTTGCTATGACCAGTGCATTTTCTTGGCAAAACTCTATTCGTCTTTGCCCTGCTTCATTCTGCATTCCAAGGTCAAATTTGCCTGTTACTCCAGGTGTTTCTTGACTTCCTACTTTTGCGTTCCAGTCCCCTATAATGAAAAGGACATCTTTTTGGGGTATTAGTTCTAAAAGGTCTTTTAGGTCTTCATAAAAGTGTTCAACTTCAGTTTCTTCAGCATTACTGGTTGAGGCATAGACTTGGATAACTGTGATACTGAATGGCTTGCCTTGGAGACGAACAGAGATCATTCTGTCATTTTTGAGATTGCATCCAAGTACTGAATTTCAGACTCTTTTGTTGACCATGATGGCTACTCCATTTCTTCTGAGGGATTCCTGCCCGCAGTAGTAGATGTAATGATCATCTGAGTTAAATTCACCCATTCCAGTCGATTTTAGTTCACTGATTCCTAGAATGTCAACGTTCACTCTTGCCATCTCTTGTTTGACCACTTCCAATTTGCCTGGATTCATGGATCTGACATTCCAGGTTCCTATGCAATATTGCTCTTCACAGCATTGAACCTTGCTTCTATCACCAGTTACATCCACAACTGGGTATTGTTTTTGCTTTGGCTCCATGCCTTCATTCTTTCTGGAGTTATTTCTCCACTGATATCCAGTAGCATATTGGGCACCTAATGACCTGGGGAGTTCCTCTTTTGGTATCCTATCATTTTGTCTTTTCACACTGTTCATGGGGTTCTCAAGGCAAGAATACTGAAGTGGCCTGCCATTCCCTTCTCCAGTGGACCACATTCTGTCGGACCTCTCCACCATGACCCACCCATCTTGGGTTGCCCCACAGGCATGGCTTGATTTCATTGAGTTAGAAAAGGCTGTGGTCCTAGTGTGATTAGATTGACTAGTTTTCTGTGAGTATGGTTTCAGTGTGTCTGCGCTCTGATGCCCTCTCACAGCACCTACCATCTCACTTGGGTTTCTCTTAACTTGGGCGTGTGGTATCTCTTCACGGCTGCTCCAGCAAAGCACAGCCGCTATTCCTTAACTTGGACGAGCGGTATCTCCTTACTGCTGCTGTTCCTGACCTTCAACGTGGGATAGCTCTGCTAGGCCCTCTTGTACCTGCTCAGCCACCGCTCCTCGGGTTGCTCCTCCCTGCTGCCGGCCCTGGCCTTGGGCATGGCTGGTTCCTCCCAGCTGCTGCCCCTGGCCTCGGGCTCAGGGTGGCTCCTCAGGGTCACCGCTCCTGGCCTCGGGAGCGAGGTGGATTCTCCCAGCCGCCCCTGACCTCGGACGTGGGGTGTCTCCTCCCGGCCGCCACTGATCTCGGATGTGGGGTAGCTCCTCTCAGCTGCCACCCCTGACCTCGGACGCGGGGTGGCTCCTCCTGGCCGTTCCTGCACCGTCGCAGCCTGACACTCTGGGCCACTGTCCCTGACTTCAGACGTGGGGTAGCTCTTGGCCGTGTTTAGTGCACCGCCCGGCCGGCCGCCGCCGCCTGCGCTGACTGTGCAAATCACTTACAAAAGAAGTGAAAGATGTATGAAAAGAAAAAAAGCAGCATATAAATAGTGATAAAACAAATGCAGCATAATATAAAAAATTCACAGATGTAATTGGAAGATATAATATAGTTAAGATGCTAATTCTTCTCAAATTGATCTGTAGATGCAGGCAGTTTAAATATCCATCCCAGGTTTTGTTTTTAGAAGTAGACAAGTAAGTTCTAAAATTACATCAAAAGTAATTTTTAAAGAGTAAAACAAATTAGAGATTTAAAAGAACTAAATACATCCATAGTTTTTGGAAAGTAACAAAGTTAGAGGATTCTAACCACCTAATTTACAGAGTTTTTAAAAGGTTTTTTGATCAAGAAAATGTGGCTACATCGTCTAAAAATAGAACCCATACATATATGGTAAATTGATGACAAAATCGTAAGGGCAATTCAACACAGAAAGGATAATCTTTTCTACAATTAATGTTATAATTATTTGACATTAATATGTTAAAAACCTTGGTACATAACTTCAAATTGATAATAGACTAATCCGAATGTTACATATAGAACTTACATATTTCAAAATGTCTGTCAAAATTTTTGTTGCTTTAGGTTATAATTTCTTAGATATGACACCAAATGCATGAGTCATAAAAATGACACATATTGGACATAATCAAAATTCAAAGCTGCTCTTCAAATGACACTGGTAAGAAAATGTAAATTTAAGCCACAGACTGAGATTATTTACGGAATGTGTATCTGGGAAAATAATTGTTTCCATAATATATAAAGAACCCTTCTAACTCAAATACAGATAACTAAATAAAAGAATGGGGAAAAGGTTTGAACAGACACTTCCACAAAGACCATCCAAGGATGGTAAATAAACACACAAAACCATATTTAATATTGTTAGCTGTTGGGAAAATAAGATTTTTTAAAACCCAAACTATTTCAAAAGGGGTTAATGCATACACTACCAAAAGAATGCTTCATGAAATAAATAATTGATAAGTTGTATTTAACTGAAATTGGTAACTTTCACTCTTCCATAAATATTAACAAGAGAATATAATCCAAAATCACTGCAGATGGTGACTGTGGCCATGAAATTAAAAGACGTTTACTCCTTGGAAGAAAAGTTATGACCAAACTAGAAGGCATATTGAAAAGCAGAGACATTACTTTGCCAACAAAGGTCCATCTAGTCAAGGCTATGGTTTTTCCAGTGATCATGTATGAATGTGAGAGTTGGACTGTGAAGAAGGCTGAGCGCTGAAGAATTGATGCTTTTGAACTGTGGTGTTGGAGAAGACTCCTGAGGGTCCCTTGGACTGCAAGGAGATCCAACCAGTCCATTCTGAAGGAGATCAGCCCTGGGATTTCTTTGGAAGGAATGATGCTGAAGCTGAAATTCCAGTACTTTGGCCACCTCATGCGAAGAGTTGACTCATTGGAAAAGACTCTGATGTTGGGAGGGATTGAGGGCAGGAGGAGAAGGGGACGACAGAGGATGAGATGGCTCGATGGACGTGAGTTTGAGTGAACTCCAGGAGTTGGTGATGGACAGGGAGGCCTGGCGTGCTGTGATTCATGTGGTCACAAAGAGTTGGACATGACTGAGTGACTGAACTGAACTAAACTGATAAGCCACAAGTTGGGGAGAAAGTATTTGCAAAAGACACATTTAATAAAAGACCATTATTCAAAATAGTGAATACTTCAATTGCAAAATAAGAAAGAGCTCATTTAAAAATGGACAAAGACTAACAAATACCTCACAAAAGAATATATAAAGGCAAATAATCATATGTAAAGAACTTCTACATCATGTGTCATTAAAATGCAAATTGAAGCAATAATAAGATACGACTTGGTGAAGGGCATGTGAGCTCACTCCAGTATTCTTTCCTGTAGAATCTCATGGACAGAAGAGTCTGGTGGGCTACAGTCCATGGGGTCACAAAGAATTGGACATGACTGAGTGACTAACATTAAGACACCACTAAACAAGCATTAGAATGGCTAAAATCCAGAATGTTGTCAACACCCAAGTACTGGCAAGGATATAGAGCAATAAGAACTGCTGTGGGGAATACGAAATAGTATATACACTTTGGAAGACAGTTTGGACTTTTCTTAAAAACTAGTCATACTCTTACTGAAAGATCCAGCAACCACACTCCATTGCATTTACACACAGAAATTGAATACTTCTGTCCACACAAAAAACTGTACATAGATATTAATAGCAGTTATATTCATAATTGACAAAGTCTGGAAGTAATTAAGATGTCGTTTAGTCAGTGTATAAACTGTGGTATAACCAGACAATGGAATATTATACAATACAAAGAAAAATTAGCTATCTCGCAAATGAAAAGACATAGAGGAACTGTAAATACATAGTTCTGTGTGAAAGAAGCATCTGAAAAAACTGCATAGTGTATGATTTCAACTATATGATATGGAAAAGGCAAAACTAAAAGGCAGTAAAAAAATCAGTTGTTCCAGAGGTTGAAGAGGATGGTTAGGATACATATAGCAGTCGACTTTAAGGGCAGTTGAAAATACTGCATATGATATTACAGTGATGGATATATATCATTATACATTTGTCCAAACCCATAAAACATTGAGTTGGCTCTCTTGTAAACTATGGACTTTGAATGTTTCTAATCTGTCAATGTTGGCTCATTTGTGTTAAAAAGTTACCATTCTGGTGAGCGATGTTGATAATGGGAGAGGTTGTACATGTGTGCGGGATAGGAAATATGTGGAAAATCACTACTTCGACTCAATTTTATTGTGAACTTAATGCTTTTCTTGAAAGAGTAAAGGCTATGTAAAATAAAAGTAACCACAAGAGCAAAATGATTGCAAAGTGTGTTATGCTAAGAAAAATAACTTTTTTAGAAAGTGCTAAAACTTACAGTTTTAGAGACCTTTAGCTCACAAACATCGGAGAAGGCAATGGCACCCCACTCCAGTATTCTTGCCTGGAAAATCCCATGGATGGAGGAGCCTGGTAGGCTGCAGTCCATGGGGTCACTGAGGGTCGGACATGACTGAGCGACTGCACTTTCGCTTTTCACTTTCATGCATTGGAGAAGGAAATGGCAACCCACTCCAATGTTCTTGCCTGGAGAATCCCAGGGACGGGGGAGCGTGGTGAGCAGCTGTCTATGGGGTCGCACAGAGTCGGACACGACTGAAGTGACTTAGCAGCAGCAGCAGCAGCAGCAGCAGCAGCAGCAGCAGTTCACAAACCTAATCATTGGAAATGCTAGTGGTAATGATGTTACTGATGTTCCAGATATTCAATGTCAGATCAAGGTCCTTTGGTAAACACTAATAATAATAATAGGTGAATAACTTTTTCAATGTTGGAGTCAGTAGCAATATATAAAATGTGAAAAATTAATAAAATGTGATGAGTTACTAATTTACCATGATTATTTAAATTCAGCACAAGAGACGACTATACATATGAACATCACCAGATGGTCAATACCGAAATCAGATGGATTATGTTCTTTGCGGCCAAAGGTGGAAAAGTTCTTTACAATAAGCAAAAACAGGACCAGGAGCTGACTGTGGTTTAAATCATGAACTCCTTATTGCCAAATTCAGACTTAAGTTGAAGGAAGGAGGGAAAACTACTAGACTATTCAGGTATGACCTAAATCAAATGCCTTATGATTACATAGTGGAAGTGGCAAATAGATTCGAAGGATTAGATCTGGTAGAGTGCCTAAAGAACTATGGACAGAGGTTTTTGACATTGTACATGAGGCAGTGATCAAGACCATCTCCAAGAAAAAGAAATACAAAAAGGCAAAATGGTTGTCTAAGGAGGTCTTACAAATATCTGACAAAAGAAGAGAAGCAAAGGCAAAGGAGAAAAGGAAAGATATACCCATAAAATGTAGAGTTCCAAAGAATAGCAAGGAAGATAAGAAAGCCATCCTCAGTGATCAATGCAGAAAAAGTGGAAAACAATAGAATGGGAAATACTAGAGATCTCTGCAAGAAAATTAGAGATACCAAGGGAACATTTCATGCAAGGATGGGCACAATAAAGGACAGAAATGTTATGGATGTAACAGAAGCAAAAGATATTAAGAAGAGGTGGCAAGAATACACAGAAGAACTATACAAAAAAGATCTTCATGACTCAGATAACCACCACGGTGTGATCACTCATCTAGAGCCAGATCCTGGAATGACAAGTCAAGTGGGCCTTAGGAAGCATCACTACAAACAAAGCTAGTGGAAGTGATGGAATACCCATTGTGCTGTTTCAAATCCTGAAAGATGATGCTGTGAAAGTGCTGCACTCAATATGCTATGCCAGCAAATTTGGAAAACTCAGCAGTGGCCACAGGACTGGAAAGGTCAGTTTTCATCCCCATCACAAGAAAGGTGATGCCAAAGAATGTTCGAATACTGCACAATTTTATTCATTTCACATGCTAGCAAAGTAATGCTCAAAATTCTCCAAGCCAGGCTTCAACAGTATGTGAACCATGAAATTCCAGATGTTCAAGCTGTATTTAGAAAAGGCAGAGGAACCAGAGATCAAATTGCCAACAATCTGTTGGATCACTGAAAAAGCAAGAGAGTTCCAGAAAAACATCTACTTTTGCTTTCTTGACTATGTCAAATCCTTTGACTATGTGGATCACAACGAACTGGAAAATTCTGAAAGAGATGGGAATACCAGACCACGTGACCCGCCACCTGAGAAATCTGTATGCAGATCAGGAAGCAACAGTTAGAACTGGACATGGAACAAGAAACTGGTTCCAAATTGGGAAAGGAGTACATCACGGCTGTATATTGTCACCCAGCTTATTTAACTTATATGAAGAGTACATCATGAGAAACACTGGCTGGAGGAAGCACAAGCTGGAGTCAAGATTGCTGGGAGAAATATCAATAACCTCAGATATGCAGATGACACCACCCTTATGGCAGAAAGTGAAGAAGAACTAATGAGCCTCTTGATGAAAGTGAAAGAGGAGGGTGAGAAAGTTGGCTTAAAGCTCAACATTCAGAAAACTAAGATCATGGCATCCGGTCCCATCACTTCTTGGCAAATAGATGGGGAAACAGCATAAACAGTGGCTGACTTTATTTTTCTTGGCTCCAAAATTCGCTGTAGATGATGATTGCAGCCATGAAATTAAAAGATGCTTACTCTTTGGAAGGAAAGTTATGACCAACCTAGACAGCATATTAAAAAGCAGAGACATTAGTTTGCCGACTAAGGTCTGTCTAGTCAAGGATATGGTTTTTCCAGTGGTCATGTATGGATGTGAGAGTTGGACTGTGAAGAAACCTGAGTGCCAAAGAATTGGTGCTTTTGAACTGTGGTGTTGGAGAAGACTCTTGAGATTCCCTTGAACTGCAAGGATATCGAACCAGTCCATCCTAAAGGAGATCAGTCCTGGATGTTCATTGGAAGGACTGATGTTGAAGCTGAAACTCCAATACTTTGGTCACCTGATGAGAAGAGCTGACTCATTTGAAAAGACCCTGATGGTGGGAAAGATTTAGGGTAGGAGGAGAGGGGTATGACAGAGGATGAGATGGTTGGATGGAATCACTGACTCAACGGACATGGGTTTAGGTGAACTCCGGGAGTTGGTGGTGGACAGGGGCCCTGGCGTGCTGTGGTTCATGGGGTCGCAAAGAAATGGACCCGACTTAGTGATTGAACTGAACTGAAGGTTATTTTATTTTATTAACCTTATCTTGTAAAACAATAGCTTGTTCCACTTTTGGCTATATAGACATAATGCATAGTTGTATATTATACATAATATCTACATTATGTATTTTTTATTTCCAAAGTTAGCCTTATTCCTTTTGTTGACAAATCTGTCCTTAGAAGCACTTTCTATCTCATCAATAGTTCCTTAATACATTTTTATTTCTCTCAAGAATATTGTGACAACAATGATCAATGGAATTGCTTACCTTTAAAGTCATTTAAGTAATTTTATTTCCTCAAATATTGATATTACATTATAATATTAGAGAGTATATGACTACCATAGTGAACTGGGTTTTAAAAGACTACTAGTGATACTGATAAAGTTTTTTAAAAATTAATCTCTGGTACATTATCTATTGTAACTCTCTGAAAATTATCCAATCTTTAAAGAAAGATGACTGACACTTAAGAATACATTTTTAAAATTAGACTGTTGCAATTTTTTTTCTTTTTATTGATATTTTAAGATTATGCCCTCCCTTTAAAATTAGAGATTTGTTATTTGAATCATGACAAAAGGAGAAATTGATTTTAAAGAACCTCAATGTCATTTTTATTTAATATGATATTTTACTTGAGTTTCATAAAGTTGTTTAAAATGCTCAAAATATTATTAAGCATATCATTTAAAAAACTCAAATGAATCTTTAAAGCACTAGGCTTATGAGATTTGCAAAATTAACTTTGTAATTACTGTGTGTCACAAACACAGTGCTGACAGGCATTTTCCAACTGAATGAAGCTCACTTTAAAGGTGTGAAAGCTCTGCACAGCAGAATATCAGTAAATAATTTTGGCATCACCAAGCCTTGTTTGTATGAATGCATCAGAAAATAAATATTCAAAAATTTTGTGAAAAATGTATAATTTATTTATTACCTGATTTGGATATTCCAGTGAATTATCTATAGTAATTAAATAAAATTTATTATGTATGCTTTGTATAACAAGAAAGTTTCATTTTCTTTTTGAGACTTATTTTTCTATGAATTTCGATGCTAATACTATCTCTAAACATGCTCTTTTCTATATTGATTAGTATATTATTTATTAAGCAGATAAACAAATACATACAGTTCGATAAGATTTGCTTCATTACTGTTTGTTTAATCCTGTAATAAGCTTGACATAAGCAATAATTATATAATAATTGTAACTTGAATCAGTTGGTACAAATGTCATTACAGTATCAGACTGTGAATTTTAAATCATTGTAAATAGGTTTAAACACATTTTTATTAATCAAAATAGGAACCATTACAGTCAACACATTTTGGCCAACCGAAATAAGCATGTTTATTTCTGTAGCATGAAAATCAGTGCTTTACGATTCAATCAACTCTTGGAAAGCATTTTCTGCCTCCTGCTGTTTATGGAAGCATTTTCCTTGCAAAAAGTTGCTGAGACGCTTGAAGAAGTGGTTGTCATTTGGCGAGAGGTCAGGTGAATATGATGGCTGAGACAAAACTTCATAGCCCAATTTGTTCAGTTTTTGAAGTGTTGGTATGCAATGTGTGGTTATTGTCCTGGAAAATATTTGGGCCCCTTCTGTTGACCAATGCTGGCTGTAGGCAATGCAGTTTTCAGTGCATCTCATTGATTTCCTAAGCACACTTCTCAGATGTGATGGTTTCACTGGTATTCAGAAAGCTTAGTGGATAGATGGGCAGCAGACCACCAGACAGTGACCATTTTTTGGTGTAAGTTTGGCTTTGGGAAGTGCTTTGGAGCTTCTTCTGGGTCCAACCATTGAGTTGGTTGTCACCAATTGTATAAAACCTACTTTTCATTGCACATCACAGTCATATAGAGAAATGGTTCATTGTTGTTGCATAGAATAAGAGAAGATGTCACTTCAAAATGACAGTATTTTTGATTTCCAGTCACTCATGAAGCACCCATTTACTGAGCCTTCCCAATTTGCTTCAAATGCCAAATGACCATAGAATGGTTGATGGTGAGATTTTTGTCAGCTTCTCAGGGTAGTTGTAAGAAGATCAGCTTTGATAATGCCTCTTAGTTGTTGTCAACTTTCAGATGCGCTCATCTTCAGGACTCATTGTCTTCGCAAAACTTCTTGAACCGTCACTGTACTGTACTGTTCATTAGCATTTCCTGGTCCAAATGCATTGTTGATGTTGCAAGTTGTCTCCTCTACTATACAACCTATTTTGAACTCAAAAAAATAGCTCAGATTTGCCTTTTGTCTAACACCATTTCCATAAGTCTAAAAAATATACAGCAAACAATGTCATTGTCAAAACAACATAAAGCAAGAAATATGCATTAGAATGATGTATAACATAGCATTTATTTAGACTGTATTCAATACCAAATGGCAAATTCCAACAATGCAAGAACTGCAATTACTTTTGCACCAATCCTATGCTTTATTTTGTTTCTGAAAACATTGTATTGTTTATAGAAAAATACTTTTTCTGTGTCACTGTACTATACTACTTATTTTCTAAATGTCATAGTCAAAAAGCTATTTTCCTTTTCATAATCTTGGTTTTTAATCTTACACATATTAAAGTGGGAAATCTAATAGTATGACCTGAAAATAATTAAATTTTAAAAATTAGTCATGAAATGCAATTTAAATTGGGTTATTGAAATGAAATAAAGCGATTTAACATTATTTTTAAGACATACCTTATTTTACCTTGTTTTATTTTTGATGTTTCAAAAATAAGCTATAAAGAAAGAGTTCTCCACATATTTTCACTATCAGTTTCTCCCTAAACAAGTCAGATTATATATTTTAGTAATGGTTACTTACATAGATAATATCTTTATATTTATGATATGAGCTCTGTAGATGTTTTATGTGATCCTAAAAAATATTATTAGATACCAGAAGGACTGAAATAAAATACTGATGAATAGTTCTCACGAGAACACCATAAATAATGTTATTCTATTTTGACTCCCATTAGAAAAATCTAAATACACCACATCTTTGATTAAAGGCTCAGGCAATTTCTGGAATAGAGAAATGTGCCTAACTTAAAAGAATTAAAATATCCTGAATAAAACTTTAAGTCCTCAGGCTTTCTCCATTACTCCTTGTAATTTACAGACCTAAACTTTCTAACTGATATAATAAAGGTTAGAGGTATGTAGTTCAAAACTGAGTTGGCATAGGTTTAATATGTGGACATAATGTGTCCCCCCCCCAGCTAAAATATATCTTATTTCTTAAAAAAACAGCTGCTAAAAGATATGTTGCTCTTAAGTCCAGACCTGTAAATTCAAACAAATGCATATGGAGAAAAGTTATATTTAAAAAGAGGGGAAAAGTTGGGTGGACATTGTTTATAAATGTGAAGTTCATTTTGACATATGCCTTTCCACTAGTCAGTAATTACCTCTTTGGATATTTTCTTTAGAAAACACTGCTACACAATGAATAGAATGAACTGTAGAATTAACTAATTTTACAACATTCTTCTCTTCTAATTTTTCTCTTTTCTAAAAGCCTTCTGCTTTTTTAATAAGCCCTAACAGATGCAAAGTTGCAAAAAAATGTTCCTCAAACAGATTTTTGTAAAATTCAGTGACTGAAACAGTAATTCATCTACTTAGAGAAACTTTTTTATTAGTTGGGATTTTAAATGTATTGTTCTCAGCATGTCCCTTAAGAGCTGCTGCTAGGACCAGGTGTCAGAAAGACTTCTGCAAAGTCAGAAAACATAGGTTAAGGAGTAGAACTTTTTGAAATAGGAGAAAATCACAAGTACAGAATCAGCAAGACAAAGAAGGGAGCAGTGTGCCAAGGCCACATTCCCAGCTACAGCTGGCCATGGAAAAACCCCATGTCACTCTGTGAGTCTAATTTTTAGAGTTTGAGAAAAAAAAAAAAAAAAAAAAGGCCTATGTGGCCGCTTGGTGCCATTTAGTGTGGATTTCTCGCTTTTTACAGGAGTTGCCTGGGAACACCAGCTATAGTACATCTGAAGTACTAGATCTGGGTTGCCCAGGGAATGTCTCAGCCCGTCCATTTTAGCATCCCTGTATAAATAAGCCATAGCTGGGAAATGTCGTGTTGTCTAGACCACCCGGGGTCATTCTTAGGCAGTTCTACTCCTAGCATAATCAACATTTTTCCTTGCTTAACTAATTAATGCAATGACTATTCAGCACATTGGGGCTTCCAGGGTCATTCTCTATGACTATAAGTTTTAGTTAAGAAATTATGATTCGTAAGAGGCATCATTACAATTTTATACGCACTACAACCTCTGCTTCAGAAGTTAGCATTTTATTTGATGCTCAGAGAGCCAGTGGTGCTTGCAACATTTTTAGATAGCATATCCTTCTCCTTTTACATTTAGCTTAGGCTCTTGTTCTGCTTGTTTTGTTCACTGGAGAGGGGGTCTATTGGCTCACCATGTACAATCTGGGGTACACAGGACCTGAAGCAGAACAAAACAAACAAATTAGACTGCTTTTCTGTCTGGTCATATTAACTATGCTATAGCTTCCTGAAACCATCTGCTCATAAATCTACTATTGATCCAGGACAGGAGTGGGCCAACAACTCCTTGGCCTTTCCAGAATCTCCTCTTCTCTTTTACTAAGAAACACCTAAGCACCATATTTTTTTTCCCCTTTCCCAAATCTCCCCCAATGCATTTTATGTGCTCGTAAGTAATGAATTTTCCCAGCAACTTTTATGAAATGCTGACATTTCACATGCACTTAGTGTTAGTCAGTCAGTCATGTCCAAGACTTTGTGGCCCATGGACTGTCACTCACCAGGTGCCTCAGTCCATGAAAATCTCCATTCCCTTCCCTAGTGGATTTTCTTGACCCAGGGATTGAACTCACTTCTCCAAATTGTAGGCAGATTCTTTACTGCCTGAGCCACCAGGGAAGCATTTAATTCAGTTCAGTTCAGGCACTCAATGGTGTCCAACTCTTTGTGACCCCATGGACTGCAGCATGCCAGACCTCCCTGTCCATCACCAACTCATGTCCATTGAGTCAGTGATGACATCCAACCATCTCATCCTCTGTCGTCCCCTTCTCCTCCCACCTTCAATCTTTCCCAGCATCAGGATCTTTTCTAATGAGTCAGTTCTTCGCATTAGATGGCCAGAGTATTGGAGTTTCAGCTTCAGCATCAGTCCTTCAAATGAATATTCAGGATTTCCTTTAGAATGGACTGGTTGGATCTCCTTGCAGTCCAAGGGACTCTCAAGAGTCTTCTCCAACACCACAGTTCACAAGCATCAGTTCTTCAATGTTCAGCTTTCTTTATAGTCCAACTCTCACATCCATTCATGAATACTGGAAAAACCACAGCTTTGACTAGATGGACCTTTACTGGCAAAGTAATGTCTCCACTTTTAATATGCTGTCTAGGTTCATCATAGCTTTTCTTCTAAGGAGCAAGCATCTTTTAATTTCATGGCTGCAGTCACCATCTGCAGTGATTTTGGAGCCCAAAAGAAAGTATCTTACTGTTTCCATTGTTTCCCCATCTATTTTCCATGAAGTGATGGGATGATCGCTAAGATAAAAACTAAGATGTCATGATCTTAGTTTTCTGAGTGTTGAGTTTTAAGCCAACTTTTTCACTCTCCTCTTTCACTTTCATCAAAAGGCTCTTCAGTTCCTCTTCACTTTCTGCCCTAAGGGGGGTGTCATCTGTGATCTGAGGTTATTGATATTTCTCCCAGCAATTTTGATTTTAAATGGTAACCATGCTGAGCTCAAATGAGACAATTATGGATTTAAGCAGATCTTAGTAGGAATAAGAAAATTATGAATATGGCAGCAGCGTTTCTCATGATGTACTCCACATACAAGTTAAATAAGCAGGGTGACAATATATAGCTTTGATGCACTCCTTTCCTCATTTGGAACTGGTCTCTTGTTCCATGTTCAGTTCTAACTGTTGCTTCCTGACCTCCATACAGATTTCTCAGGAGGCAGGTCAGGTGTTCTGGTATTTCACTCTCTTTAAGTATTTTCCACTGTTTGTTGTGATACACACTTAAAAGAGACAGGAAATAAATAAACGTTAGGAAGAAGAGCCCAAAGTTGAATTATATTTCCTCTGATAGGGTAACTAATTTTTATGTTAGTTACTCTAGTAAGAAAAGTCAGGATAAATCCATTCTTGTTCAGTCATTTTAAGTTAAAAAGAAATGAATATCTAATGGTCAACTTCATTAGAAAACATACTTTAAAAATGTGTAGCATTGTGAAGTTCATGTTTCAGAAAACAGCAATAAAATTCTATGCAACATGACCAAACAGTGGAAAACTGGAAAATTCATGAGGATCAAAGGAACTCATTTTCCTCTGTTGAAAAACCCAAACTCTAGCTTTCTATTGAGAGGCATGAATATTTTCACCATGCTAGTAAAGTAAGTAATGAAAAATCCATTCATACATATAAGATCACAGATATATAAACTTTATCATTAAATGCAAAATACTAAAATTCCAAGAAGAACGAGCAGTAAGTCAACAATACATGTTTTCTCACATTCTCTTTAAAATATCAGTATGCATTTGCTGATCCATATTTGAGAAATGACCTATCAGATAATTTCTAAATCTAATAAAAGAAAGACTAAAGTATATAAATGTGTTAGCAGTAAAATACACACTTCTCATATTCACTCCTTAGAAAGGCTTTTTGGTTTCACTGTTTGCCATATTCATAATTTTCTTATTCCTATTAAGATCTGCTTAAATCCATAATTATCTCATTTGAGCTCAGCATGGTTACCATTTAAAAGCTTTTTTTTTTTTTAAAGTGTCCATACTGCTCTAGTGCATAATAAGCTGTTTGCAATCTTGTGATAACGTGATGAGACCCTTACTTGAGCCTGGAATGATTGGATCTTAGCTCAGTATGAATGCTGTATTGATGCTTTGTATTTCATGCTTTGAAAAGAAGAAACAATAAATTAAAATGGCAATTGAAGGCCAATGTATCATTTCAGATTTCAAACCACAGGTGCTCTCTTTAGATAGAAAGTGATGACTGAAAGTTTTATTTCATGCAGAAAAAAATGATGAAATTAGAAAATGTCTTTCATTAAGACATAATAGTTATTATTTGGTTATATGGTTTAATCAAGCAATTTATTGGTCATTCAATAAAGTATATTTGAAATGTTAACTATAGTTCTAGAGCATTTCAAATTAGCTTTATCATGGAATTTCAAAGTAAATATATTATTAAAACAAATACATGTACTAATGAACTGTGATAGTAAATAAAAACAAGTCAAGTATTTTGTGTTCATATGTGTGATACACTGGGCTTCCCTGGTGGTTCAGATGGTAAAGAATCTGCCTACAATGTAGGAGACCCAGGTTCAGTCCCTGGGTTGGGAAGATGCCCTAGAGAAGGAAATGGCAACCCACTCCAGTGTTCTTGGAAAACCCCATGGACAGAGGAGCCTGTCCATGTAGCCTGTAACAGAGGTTACATATATTTCAGTATAGTTGATTAACAATGTTGCATTAGTTTTAGATGTAAAACAGAGTGATTCAGCTTTACAGATATATGTATCTATTTTTCAAATTCTTTCATATTTAGATTGTTGCATAATATTGAGCAGTATTCCCTGTGCTATACAGTAGGTCCTTGTTGGTTATCCCTTTTAAATAGAGCAGTCTTTATGTCAGTCCCAAGCTCACAATCTATCCCTCCCCAACTCACCCTTCTCACACTGATAACCACAAGTATTTTTCTCTAAGTCTGTGAGTCTATTTCCACTTTATAAATAAATTCATTTCCATCTTTTTTTTTCAGATGCCACATATAAGCAATATCATATGATATTTGTCTTTCTCTGTCTAGCTGACTTAGTATGATCATCTCTAGGTTCATCCATGTTGCTGCAAATGGCATTGTTTCATTCTTTTTAATAGTTGAATAATATGCTATTGGATGTATATACTACATCTTCTTCATCCATTCATCTGTTGATGGACATTTATATTGCTTCCATGTCTTGGTCATTGTAAACAGCATGGGTCTTGTGTGGTTCTATGTATTCTTTTCTGGTGTTCAGGTACTCTTGCCCAGTCTCAGCTGCTGTTATGCAGGAGCTTCTGTGTCTGAAGGTGTATTCTTGATGTATCCATGGAGAGAGATGTACTCTATGTCCACCTACTCCTTTTCCATATTGTTCCACTCTATTAATCTATATTTTAAATTAATTTTAATTTTTCACTAAAATTATTTTCAAGTCAGATAAATTTCTTACAATCTTTTTTACTTTAATCAGTGATAAAAAAACAACACTTTTTTTGTATAATTACTATTCAGAGGATAGGAAAAAATGGGCAATAGGAAAGAGCATATTTCATTACTACTATTGTTTGACACCTTTTAGCTTTGTAATTGACTTGTGTTTCTTAAGTACATACTTTTTCAAAAGTATGTAAATAACATTTTTTAAGACTATGTAAAGATGTCATACAAAGGAAAAAATATATTTATTTTAGATCATTAAAATGGAGAGTCAATGGACGTTATTTAGGTAAATTTCTTTATCTGGACTTTATTTATGGTGTGACTCAGTGTATAACTAAGATGATAAAAATCACCTAAGGAAACTTACTTAACCCAAAAGACTGTTTTTGTTGTGCTTATACTTGTCTCATGCAGTAACAGAATATAGAAATATACTTTCAAAATATAAATGTTATGCAGTATACATGTAAAAAAGTTTCAGCTTATCAAAATGAAAGTATTTAATCATCTGTTTTAAGATATTCAACATACTCAGTAATTTGGCATAGCTTTATATTGGATAGTAAATCTCTTTTCCTCCTGAAATTTCTTTATATTTATATTTTCATAACTCATAACACACTCCTCTTCCATTGTACCCCTTGTGCATTAGGTTGAACTCTTCTTATTTATGAGACTTTTAAATTGCTAACATTTGTTATAAGGGAAAACTCATTATACAATTAATTAACAGTTGTGTTTCTAAACTGTAAATAATCAATTGGTATTTTATGCTGCTGCTGCTAAGTTGCTTCAGTCATGTCCAACTCTCTGCGACCCCAAAAATGACAGCCTACAGGGCTCCCCTGTCCCTGGGATTCTCCAGGCAAGACTACTGGAGTGGGGTGCCATTTCCTTCTCCCAGTATATTATGAAATATATACAAATAGTATAGACATGAGTTCTGAAAGCAGTTTATATTCTAAAATTTCTCAAGGCTGATGATATTTAAACATAAGAAATACTCTCATATATTTGAATAGAAAAAATTAAGATAAATAGTGGAAACTGATTCTTTGCCTTTTTTCCTTTTCAAAAGGTTGCTGTTAATTTAAATGCAACATAGAAGTACTTTTGAAAATTAATGAATGAGACTGTGTATATTTTCATTTGAGTAAATAAAAGATGCTTCACTTTTAATTTCTTTTGCAATTTCAGAAATGTAATGGCCTTCATTCTAAATTAGAGATCACATTTATTAAGTAATTGTTTGATATTAATGCTAGAAGTATACAAAGTATATGCTTTCAAATACATAGTTTGTGCCATAACTTAAAGGAAAATGGAGTTTAGTTTACTTTCTTTCATAATAGATTAGTAGCAAAAAAAAAAAAATAGAGAGAGAGAGAGACATTTTACTATGAAATGGATGATCTTATTTTATCATGGTGTTTTGCAATCTTATATTCATTAAAATTTGTTGAAAGTAAAACAAAGAAATATGTCATTATTTCTGAGAAAAAATTAAAAAACCCATTAACCCCAATGAATCCATTAATATAGTCCAAGCAGGCATCATTTGAAATATTTATTTTTAAAGAAAGTGAAATTAAATGGAAAACAGAAATTTCAGATGCCCTATAATATTTCTTGTTTCAATACCTCATATATAGAATTATTGCCATTTTCATGATAGCAGCTCTTAAGATATATGGATAATACTTAAAATGCATTACTAAATTATTTCAGACTCATAAAAAGTTAAGGATTTTTTCATAAAGTTTGATAGTGATTTATATTTGTGAAAGCTGTTTATACCACAGTTTAGATATGATATTTTCCAGTGATATCACAGATAAGATCATTTTTAAGTACATGCTTCATTATTTAGTTTAATTTTAATTTTAATCCATGGTTTGTATGAGTTTCTTAATGTGTTGCATATA
Organism: Ovis aries; assembly: GCF_016772045.2. Classification (NCBI taxonomy): domain Eukaryota; kingdom Metazoa; phylum Chordata; class Mammalia; order Artiodactyla; family Bovidae; genus Ovis; species Ovis aries. The sequence goes on from NC_056070.1 coordinate 22,557,428, forward strand.
GGATTAAATCTTACACCACACAGCAGATGTAAAGTAGCATTTTCCTCAATAAATCATAGTTTATATGCAGATTTTATTTCCTGATTAATGTAGTACCAAAATTACTATGCATAATTTTTGTATAATATCTATAATTGTATTATTAAAATCTAGCTTAATACCTTTTTATAGCTAAAGTAAAATATAATTCATTTATACCAATGGAGATAAAACTACAGATATTAATTTAGGTGATTTTAGATGGGAAAGAACTATATATAGTCATATTAAAATATAGCCATAACTATTATTTGTATTGAGAAAAGAATTCTTTTTGTATTTAGAGGTATATATCAATAAACCAAATTTTTGCATCAAAAATGGAGGGTCTCCTCCAGTTAGGTTTTAATAGTTGGTTTCAAAACTGTCTTGCTTTTTGATATCCCACAGTTCCCAAAATAACAGTATGCAATTATCTAATATCTATACTTGGAGAAGGTGATCATTTTCTTTGCAAAAGAAAGTGAACTTAACTTTAACTTTAAATTAACTTTAAATAGAATAAAGGTAGCAGTTATTTCCAGCTTTAGATTACCCTTTTTTATGTCTAAAAAAAAAAAAAAACAGAGAGAACATCTGTAAATTAAAAAATCACATTTTTTACATAAATGTATAATATGTAGTTATAACTGCTACATTTATCATGATGTAATATTTGGAAAATATCTTTGTCTGTAATTTCTTACATTAAGCAGACTTGCATTTTGAAAATTTTGATGCCTACTTTTTTTGGATGTCAATTTAAAATTATTTAAATATATGAGTAAACTATGAGGTTTCCACTTCCTAATAAGACAGTAATTTAAACTGAAGTGAGCTGGCAGATTAACATTGGTTTCTTTCTGGTTTTAACATTCTGTTTTCTGAAAATAGTGAAACTAAATAACCTAAGTTGTCTTACTATTGATACTGATCACTTTCCAAAAACAGAACAATCAATGCTCTGAATCCCCTATTGCTTGATCTTCTCTGACAGCATTGTTTCCTACTTCACCCTTCTCCTCAAATCCTCCATTTTAGTGTTTTATATTTCTTCCTTTACTCAAACTTTATATGGTATCTTTTAACATTTTTTTCTCCCATTTTTTGTTTTTGCTCATTTTAATTGTTTTTATTTCATCCATGTGAGTTCACTTAAAGAAGCAAAGTTTCTACCAAGCCCTATCACACAACTCATAAATGAATACAGGTAGAATCTTGCTTTGATACTGAACACATGCTTAATTAAGGTTATATGGAACATATATATATATTATCTTCAAATTTACCCAAACATTTTCCTCATTTTATATTATCCATTTGGGTTGATAAAAACATCATTGGATTGGTTACTAGAGTAAGACACTCACTATAAAAATTAATTATAAAATCACTTCTTTAATACCTACACTCCAATCACTTACTAATCCTTGTTGACTTATTGTTTCTATTTCCTTAACATCTTCCCTATCTGTCCCATTTATTTATAGGTCTACTGATTGTTTTAGATCATGTCTTCTGCCTTTAATAATACAAAAGCAAAATTTCAAAAAAAAAAAAAGCAAAACCAAAAAACTGACTACAGAGTAAAAGCAATGTCTGTTATCCTACCTAAAATTTATTGAGTGTATCTTATGGCTGCAAGCACTGTTCTAATTGCTTTAAACGGATAGTCTTGAGTCATCCACAACACTACTTATGAGGCTTTTCTCATCTCCCTTTCACAGATGAAGAAACTTGACCCTAAGTGATTGGATAACCTGTCCATTTTCTCTTGGATAGTAAGAGGCAGGGCTGAGATGGGAAACCAGAGTTACTGTACTTTTGATATTTTAGTCACATAATATTCTCAGTTAGTGAAAGCAAAAGCTCTTTAGGTGAAAGATTCAGAAGTAGGAAGCTTAGTGGACCTCCCCATAGTAAAATGGATAGGTGAAATCCCACTTCTGACATATTTCTTACTGGGCAAATTCATAATCTACCTTATTTCATTGTTATATGCACCTTAATTCTGATGTGACTTTATTTTGAACCTGTAAGGTGACTTATGGACTTCCCTGGTGGCTCAGTGGTAAAGAATCCGCCTGCCAATGCAGGAGACACAGTTTTGATCCATGGGTCGGGAAGATCCTGGGAAAGGAAATAATTACCCACTCCAGTATTCTTGCCTGATAAGTCACATGGACAGAGCAGCTTGGTGGGCTGTAGTCCATGGGGTTGGAAAAGAGTTAGACATGACTTAGGGACTGAGCAACAAACAAAAATGACTTACTCTTGTTAATGACTATCACATTGATCTGTTCCTTCCCCAGGAAAGTTTCAGGGTTTCATGACTTCAGCCAGCAAACAAAGGTCAAAAATAGTTTCATCTGAAATATACATTCTCATTTATAACACTACTTGAAGCAATTGACAGTTCTATATACTGAATGTCTTAAGTTTCATGAAATTCTGAAGACTCAGGGTCCCAACAGAGAATAAATGACTATATTATGAATAAATAAATGCATATAGAAATGCAAAATTTTGTGCATTAACTGGAAACCCATTTTTTCTAATTAAATTATAACATAAAATTATTGTGACACATTAATGCTTTTATCTCTGGCATGTCAGGTATTTATATATATAATTAATATTGATGAACTAGAAACTATTTTATATAAGACTATGGTTACATATTAAAATTAAAAATAAAGACATCACTCAGATATTGTGTTAAACTGGAGAAGGAAATGGCACCCCACTCCAGGATTCTTTCCTGGAGAATCCTGTGGACAGAGGAGCTTGGTGGGCTGCTGTCCGTAGGGTCGCATAGAGTCAGACACGACTGAGGCGACTTAGCAGCAGCATTGTGTTAAACTACTGAGTTGGTTAAAAAGTTGAGTTTTTCTGCAAGATGCTATGGAAAAACCTGAACCAACTTTTTGGCCAGCCCAGTACTTCCATAAATTAGCTGGAGTTGCAGGTTTGAGAGTCTAATACAATTCATTATATTGTTCCATTAATTTTATCATTTGGATGTGGTATTGTAATATCTATGAAATCAAATGAGTTTTGCTTTGTAATTGTTTTGGTTATTAATTGCTACATGGCAGACTATCCACAAACTTTGAATTAAAATAACAGTCACTTTACTATATTTCATAATTTTATGGGTCAGGAAATTGAGCAGAGCTCAGCTGGACAATTCTGCTCCCAACAGTAAAAGCTGACTTCACTTTGTGGTATTCAGCCAGTGCCTGGTGTGGTCTAAAAGGTCAAAGACAAATTAACCTTCCTGCCCAGCGTCTTAATGGGAATGACTGTACAGTTAGGCTCAGTAGGAACTCTGTCCCTCTTAGCGTGATCTTGGGGTTTCTAGGTGCATTCTCTCCATGGTACTCATGCCTCTGAAACAGCCTGTCAGGAATATAAGAGTGAGCTTTCCAAGAAGGGTAGAGAGAAACTGCAAGATTCTGATGCCATAAGTTCTGAAGCACTATTATCTTACCTACCTCATTCAGCTGGCCAAGCAAATCCCTACCTAAGCTCTGATTAAAGAGAAAGAGAGGAATAGATGCTGTTTCTTGATGGAGAAATGATGTACATGTTTAAGAAAAGAAAGGCCTTATGGCAATCTTGGCTACATCATTGTAGTCAGATACTCACAGCAAAAATGCTTTAATAACCACAACCCAAATAGTCTAAGATTCCACTAAGATTGTCTTAAAACTTATTTTACCTTTATTTTTTTGTGTTCAAACTATGCATGTATTTTATCAGTTTTGTTATATATATATATATGTATATATATAATATGTGTGTATATATACACACACATATTATATGCAGCAGTTATATTAATAGAAAATTTCACAACACATTTATGTGATTTTTCTTCTAAAGAATAAGCTTAAAAAGTGACATTATTTATATGCTCAGTTTCTACTTGCAGCCAAACCTCTTTCTTTGTTATCTTTACTTCTATTCTCCATCTCTCTGAGACACAGATGGCTCAAGTTTCAGGGACAAAGATTTAATTTTTTTCATAAACAAATGTGAACGAATTTGGAATTAAGTCTGGAATAGCAAAAACTTACTTTTTCAACTACTAAGTCCAAAAATATTTTCGGCCACTGAGACTACATTGAGGACAGATAGGACATTACTGGAGTGGCTTCCTTAAACTCTTCTTCTCTCAAGATATGCTTTTCAAACTATCATCTCCCATGGTATTAGGTTCCATTTTCTGTATTCTTCAATATTTTTACCTATAGGTGCTTAGAATCTCTTTGGATTGTTATTGTTTCAGGTAAACATCACTTTATATTTAATATAATTTTAATTTTTTGTCAGGTGAAACAAAACTTTGGCTAGGTCCAGTGTGTTTCTTCATCAATAAATTGCGTGTGAGGAAAAATGGTACCAGAAAAAATTAAGAGTGCATTAAGGTGACTTCCCTGGTGGTTCAGTGGTTCAACCTTCATGTTCCAGTGCAGGGGGTCCAGGTTCAGTCCCTGGTCAGGGAGGTAAGATGTCACATGCCTGGTGCCCAAAAAATCAAAACATCAAACAGAAACAATATTGTAACACATTCAATAAAGGTCTTTAAAATGGTCCATATCAAAGAATCTTTGAAAAATAAAAGAAATTACATGATTTTAAAAATATATAGAATGCATTGATCTTGGATCCTAGAATAAATCAGAGATCCACCATGCAATAACATTGGAAATTTTAAGTACTAGGATGCTTATTTTTGTGGTAAAATGTTCACATTCATAGGATTACTTTAATAAAAATACTTACTGTAATAGATTTTCATTGTTCATCACACTCCTTGAACAAATACAACTTGAGCAATATGCTGTTTCTTTTTAAAATTTAAATAAAAATGATTTCAAGATTGAATAATTTTGTTTAGAACCTTTTAATCCATGCCTCTGAGTGAGATTGTCCTAGTCAGGTTTGGTAGCAAGTTTACATATGCCTCATAAAAGGATTGGAAGTGTTTCCTCCTTTTATCTTCTCTTCAAATGCTTGATAGATATTGGAATTATTCATATACTCTTATATATGTAATAGATTAATGGAATTGCTCTTTAGTCAGGTTTTACTTGTGGATTTTACTTATTGATTTGTTTCTAACGATTATTTTAGGATTTAGATTATTATTATATTTTATTAGTCTATTTTCCATCTCAAAAGGACTTTTTAAAGGAAATTATCCATTTTATATATATATATATATATATATAGTTTTTCATAAGTATTGAATTAAAATATTTCAAACAATCATAGTTGTTCATAAGTGCATGAAATAAATCAACAAATAATCATCTAAAGAAAAATAATAGTGTTTTCCTGGTGACTCGGTGGTACAGAATTTGCCTGCCAATGAAGGAGACATAGGTTCAGTCCCCCATGGGGGAGAATCCCACATGCCATGGAACAGCTAAGCTCATGTGCCGCAACTGTTGAGCCTGTGCTCTTTAGCCTGGGAGCCTCCACTACTGAGCCCAGGTGCAGCAAGCACTGAAGCCTGAGTGTCCTGGAACCTGTGCTCCACAACAAGAGAAGCTACTGCAATGAAAAGTACAAACACGGCAACTAGAGAGTAGCCCCTTATTCTGCAATGAGAGAAAAGCCCTTGTATCAACAAGGATCCAGTGCAGTCAAAAATAAATAAATACTTTTTTTTTTTTTCAAAAGAAAAGAAGAAAATAAGCAGCATGATTCCCATCACCCAGTTAAAGAAATGGACTATCAGTGCCAAAATCTTTGGCGGTACCTTTCTGTCCTTCTTAATCACATGTTCTTAAAAAAGTAATTTTTTTTATAAATTTAGACAGATATATAGCCTTATTTTGTTTTGCAGTATTAGCATATATATATGTAACCATTTAAAATAACAGTTGTTTAGCTTTCCTCGTTTTGGGGCATAGAAATCCCTTGGACAGAGGAACCTGGTAGGCTATAATCCAAGGGGTCATGAACAGCTGGACACAACTGAGCGACTAAAGACACAAGCACATAAATGGAATTGCAGTTTTTGTGAAGCCAATTATAATGCACAAAATTAGCTTTGATTGTGTGACAAGAAGAATGGCACCCCAAAGAGGTCTATAGCCTAGATCTCTGGAACTGGTGAGTATGTTATGTTTCATGGTAAAAGGGACTCTACAGATGTAATGGAGTTTATGGACCTTAAAGTAGAGAGATCATCAGGATTATTAGTGGGCCCAAATGAATTCTGTGAGCCCTTAAATGCTGAGAACTCTCTTTGGCTGAAATAAGAGAGATGGGGACAGAGAATTGAGAAATGCCAAGCATGAGAAGGAGTGAATGCACCACAGCAATTTTGAAGTTATAAGGAGTTTTGTGGAAAGCATGAGAAGGAAGAGAATTCTGTCAAAACCCAGTCATCTTGGAAGAGGATCCTAAGCACTAGATAAGAACTACAGCCTTAGCCTCAACTTGAGTTTAAATCAGTTGGACCCTGTTACATCTAGACTTCTGACCAAGAGAAATCATGAAATAATAAATGGGTGTTGTTTAAGCCACAAAGTTGTGATGATTTTTATGTGAAAATAGAAAATTAATGCAGACTAATTCATGCTAATTTGTATTTCTGTGTGTATTTCATTTCACTGATGAGTAATGTTTCATTTTGACAACCCTGTAATTTATTATCTATTTTGCCATTAGTGTGCATTCCTTCCATTAATTTTTACAAGGAATAATGCATCTAAAAGTATTTATATGTTTACTCATATATATGTATATACACGTGTGTGTGTGTGTATATATATATATATGTAGGTATGTTTTTCTAGGATATGTAGAGGAAGGGGATTATTGATTGTAGATTTTGCTTCTGTTAAACTTTGTATTTCCTAATGGTTTTTAAAAATGATGTAAAAGTTACACTCTCATAGTTAAAATAAGCTTGCTTATTTCTTCACATCTACAACAAACAGCGTCTCAGCTTCATTTTTTGGTGTGTGTGACTCTGATATTATGTAGTACTATCTTGCTATGATATTAATTTCATTTTTCTGGTTACTACTTGAGTTAAAAGTATTCCTGAGAAATGCCTCTATACACAGTTTAATGTCCCTCTTCCCCCTTTCTGGTCTTATTCTTACTGATTTTTATGTGCTTCTAAATATTCTAGGTTAGAATCCTTTTTTTCTTTTTTTCAGATATTATTATCTTCTTCATTTTTGTGGTTTGACTTTTAGTCTGAAGTATTTAATTAACACAGAAGACTAATATTTATTTCACCTTGATAAAATGTATTTATATTTTCTCTAGTGGTTGGCACATGTGTTTTGCAGCCAAAAGATTATTTAAGTCTTCAAAATATTTGTAAATAAATTTTCTTAAAATTTATTTCAGTTAGGAATTCATATATCTGGATATGGATGATTTTTGTGAAGCAGGAACTGATTCCCATTGCTTCTGAATATGGATAAATACTGGTCTCAGTACCATATATACAATTTTAAGTTCTTTTTCCACTAAAGTTGACTGTCACGTATTAATTTTTCATAGCTCTGTGCTAGTCATGTTCATTATTCTAGTTGTCTATCTCTGCAACATCAGTGCACTTTCTTATTTAGAACAGTTTTCTACTTTGTATTAATATCTGGTACAGCATGTATTTATACCTGGCTCCCCTTGTGGCTCAGCTGGTAAAGAATCCACCTGCAATGCAAATGGACCTGGATTCATCCCTGGATTGGGAAGATCCCCTGGAAAGGGGAAGGCTACCTGCTCCAGTATTCTGGCCTGGAGAATTCCATGGACTGTATCGTCCATGGGGTCTCAAAGAGTTGGACACGACTGAGTGACTTTCACTTTCTTTTCTTCTTCAAGAGTATTTTGACTGTACTTATTTACATAAATTTAGAAATCTGTTTCCAACCTCAAGGAAAATTTCTGTTACCATTTTATATATTGCAATAAATTTGATATATTTACAATATTTGCTGTTTTTCCATAAGCTTAATATGTCTTTTCTAAATAAAATCTTTTAATGCAATTATACTTTCCTAAGTACTATATCATTTTTATGCAGTGTTGTTATTTTAAATTTTAAAAGTGCAGGTTATTGCTATTTTTATTATTCAGTAATTTAAAAATTACAACTATTTGAACTAATTATTTTGTCACCATTTTTTCATGCATCTCAGAACATCCTTCTTAGATATCCTAGAGGTAGAATTTAGTGAGATTTTGTTGTTGAAACGTTTTCTGCACGTTGACCTATATTTGAATGATGATTTGCCAGAATTAACATTCTATTTCATGCATCATTTTGAAGATACTTTACTGTTCTATGTGTTTCAATGCTGCTTCTCTGTTGACTGCTGTCAGTTAAACTGATCCTTGAAAATCATATGACCTTTCTGTCTGGATGCTTTTAAAATGTTCTTCCTCTTTTGTGTTTAGCAAATTTCACATGTTGGGTGAAGTTATGGATTTTTTTGGTGGCATACTGGTAAACTAACTTTCCAGATAAAAACCTGTGACTTGTAATGTTTGCTGATTTCCATTGTGTAAATATTTCCATCATGACCCATTCAAGTTACCAGGCTTTCAAACATCAGCAGGCAAATTTCTGAACATTTAACAAATGACTCTGGTGGGACAAAGTAAACTAGCTCCAGCATATCCATGCCCTTTGTTAGTTTATCATGTAATGAGGCCATTTACTTACCGAATCCAAGGTGCCATCAATTTTGAAGTCCTCAGTATCTCTTTGTATTTTTGTCTCTGTCTCATCCTGAAGCTTCAATTAAATACATATTTGATTGTCTCAATCTGTCCTGTACGTTTCCCACACTCCTCCATTTTATCAATTTTTTTCTAAGTAGCACTTTGAATAATATATTTGGACCTCTCTTTCTGTAAATACATTTTTAAAATTCATTTTTTCATTTGGCTTTTAGTCTATAAATATCCCTGGCTTGTAGTCATATTTGCTACTATAGCACCCCCACTAATGATAATGAAAACATTTTATCTCCAATAAATCATTAAAACTCAAGGTTCCAAATTACTGGCATCAGTAGAAACTTGAAAGATAACTTTTGGCTTTCGCTTAAGTGTTTTATTTGCATCCATTTTAGTCCTCACTTACTTTCTTTGATTTACTATTATTGTTTTATTATGATTTCTATCTAAAATGTGAAAATATATCTGTTATATCATAGTCAGCATTCATAAGTGTTCATGAAAGAGAGTTTTAAGAATATTTAACCTGACATATTGTCAAGATACTAAAGTATTTTTATATGCAAATAAAAGGTAAAGTAAATTAGAGAATTACTCAAACGATAAAAGCAAATGCTGTTCATAACACTGTACATTATATATAAACAGGTAGAAATGGTTTACTGCTACAGATCTCTCCTTTCTCCATTATGTATTTATTTTGATATAGTTACAGTTTTGGTATGCCACTTGAATTGAGGATATAATTATTTATTTAGAATAAAACATGCAAATCATTTTTATATCAAAACCCTTTGTATTTTGCTTGTTATATTAAAAATAATGTTTCTTGCAAGCATTATGTAAAGATATCAAGAAACATGTTGTGGGACAACATATAAGTGGTTTATTTTTCTTCAGGGACAGATTCAATTTTGTTTCATAAAACCATTTGCATTCATATACATATATGACGCATATTGGTGAAATGTGCAGGTGTTTTTTAACATGATATATTATTCTGAAACTTTCTATACATTAAGAGTTAGAACTTGTTATTTGCAGTTATGGAAATGTCTGTTTTTTAATTTTTTTCTACAACAACTTTATATGGAGTCCCAAAACTATGCTCAATAAAAAAATATAGTATTATTTGGTATTTAAGTTATATTTAGTGCAATTTAGCATCATTTATTGGAGAAGGCAATGACACCCCACTCCAGTACTCTTGCCTGGAAAATCTCATGGACAGAGAAGCCTGGCAGGCTGCAGTCCATGGGGTCGCTACTAGTTGGACACGACTGAGCAACTTCACTTTCACTTTTCACTTTCATGCATTGGAGAAGGAAATGGCAACCCACTCCAGTGTTCTTGCCTGGAGAATCCCAGGGACGGGGGAGCCTGGTGGGCCGCCGTCTATGGGGTCACACAGAGTTGGACATGACTGAAGCGACTTAGCAGCAGCAGCATCATTTATAGGGAACAAGGGCTTCCCAGCTGGTGCAGTGGTAAAGAATATGCCTGCCAATGCAGGAGATGTGGATTTGATCCCTGGGTGAGAAAGATCCCCTGGAGAAGAAGTGGCCACCCAATTCAGTATTCTTGCCTGGGAAATCCATGGACAGAGAATCCTTCCAGACTACAGTTCATGGAGTCACAAAGAGTCAGACACAATTGAGCAGGACACACACACACACATACACAGGCAACAAACTAGAGAAACAGTTTTTATATAAAATCTAATATTTTATTTCTTAATAACTTGCCATGCATTTTGACAGCATTCAGACAAGTAAACAAGTGAGAGTAAAGCAGTTTTGTGGTCTCTGCTTATAAATTTTCTTTTATTCCTGCATGTAATACACAGATGTCAGGCCATAAATTATTGTGAAAACAAACTGACTTTACAGTCAGCTATTTACAATTTCCTCTTGAAGACAGCCTAATAGTATTTGAAAATGAAGAAAAAGACAAAGATTGTTCTATTTTCTTAAATTATTTGCATGGACCATATGACATTATCAAAATCAGTACTTTGAAAACCTCAGTATTCTTAATTACTAGTTTTTATTTAGTGATTCTTATAGTGAACATATTTAAATCTTTAAAATCAAAATTACAAATGTATGCATAAAAAGTTTCTCTAGAAAGAACACAGAAGTGCCCCAACCATATTTCCAAGTTAGAATTACCTAAGAAATCATTATAAAACAATAACCCCAAAAATCCCTAGTGTGAAAATTCCAGATGGCGCTAGTGGTAAAGAACCCACCTGCCAATGCAGGAGACATAAGAGACACAGTTTGATCCCTGGGTTGGGAAGATCCCTCGGAGGAGGGCATGAACACCCCCTCCGCTATTCTTGCCTGGAGAATCCCATGGACAGAGAAGCCTGGTGGGCTACAGTACATGGGATCACCAAGAGTCAGGTACAATTGAAGCGACTTAGCATGCATATATAAAAGTTGCATTTTTCCTTTCTAGAGTAAAGTACATCAGTCAGATGTGGCCCTCATAATGTAAATTTATTTAAAAACTCAATGTATATTTTCTTATTGCTATTTGAGTTCCCGATAAAATTCTTGTGTACAGATCTCTTTGAAAAGGATATTATTTTTTATCAGTTTCCTAATCCTTTGCATTTTCTTCATGAAATGTCTTTTTAAAATTCAATGGTAAAACCTGTATATTGTGGATATTTACATTGCCTTTATTAAAGATACCCTCTGCATTTTTGAATCTCTTTTACAGTGACAATATGATTTACTGTAGTTATGAGTATATGAACATCTGGATCCAGAATGTAGCTACATATTGCATGACTTCACATTTTCATATATGAGATTACTATTCTAATTTTGAATAGTTTTCTTATTTAGGTGAAATTCACATTATAATTTGATGTACAGTGACATTTAGTGCTTTTGCAGCATTGTACAACCACTGCCTCTCTAGTTTTAAACTTTTCACTGCCTCACATAAACACCCTGTTAAACAATTATTTTTCATCCCCCTCCCCATACTCTGACAATCACCAGTCTACTTTGTGTGTCTATGGATTTACCTATTCTTGATATTTCATATAGCAGTAACCATGCAATATAAGAACCTTTGAAATCTGGTTTCTTTCACTTTGCATACTGTTTGTGAGGTTCAGCCAAGTTGCACTGTGTGTCAATACTTCATTTTTATGACTGAATAATATTTCATCACATGTCTGAAGTGAAAGTGTTAGTAACTTAGTCATGCTTGACTCTTTGCAACCCCTGAACTGTATAGCCTGCCAGGTTCCTCTGTCCATGGAATTCTCCAGGCAAAAATACTGGAATGAGTAGCCTCTCCAGAGGATCTTCTGACCCAAGAATTGAACCCATGTCTCCTGCATCGCAGGCAGATTCTCTACCATCTGAGCCACCAAGGAAACCCATTTATTAATCCCTTTATTTGGTGGATATTTTTGTTGCTTCCACCATCTTGCTATTGTGAATAGTATTGCTATGAACATTTGTAGTTGTCTGAATATTTATTTTCATTTCTATTGTGTATATACCCAGGAATTGAGTTACTGGATTATATGATAGTTCTGGATGTAAGTTTTCCAGAAACCAAAATATAAGTTAAGGAATAAGATTAGCACCTTTATAAAAGATATTCCAGAGAGTTTCTCTTGCTCATTCTGCCATATGTGCATACAGTGAGAAGATGAACCTCTGAATTAGGAAGCAGTTTCTCATCAAACACCTCATCTGTTGTGTTTTTATTTTAAACTCCCTGACCTTTAGAACTGTAAGAAGTTTCTGATGTTTATATGCCATGCAGTCTATGATATTCTGTTGCAGCAGTCTAAATGGAATAAGATAATATTGTTTGATGCATGAGCCTTCAATTTTATGAAGTCCAGCGTATTTATATTTTGTTCTGTCTTGGGCTTTTGATGTCTAACAATCCATTGTCAATCTGATGTCATGAAGACGTACCCATATATTTTCTTTTGAATTATTTTATAGTTTTAGCCCTTATATTAAAGATATTAGTCTATTTTGGGTGAATTATTATATATGGAGTGAGGCAGGGAGTCCAACATGATTTTTTAAGCATATCCCTATCTTATTGTCCCAGCACTGTTTGTGCAGAGAGGATTATTTTACCCCATTGAATTAAAAAAAAAATCAATTGGCCAAAGATCCTTGGATTTATTGTAAATTCTTAATTCTATTCTGTTGCTCTATATGTTTGCTCTTACACCACTATCACACTTTTCTGATGATTGTAGCTCTCTGGTAAGTTTCAAAATCACGCTCTGTATTTTCCTAATTCTTTTTATTTTTTCAGTAGTTTTGACTAACCAGAACTCCTTGTAATTCCATATGAATGTAGGATCAGCTTTTACATTTCTTAAAACAAACAAACACACAAAAAAAGTCATTGAAATTTTCACAGCAATTGCATTTTATGTGTAGATTGCTTTGGGGCATATTGCAGTCTTAAAAGATACTAAGTCCATGCCTCTCCATTTAAGCGTTCTTTATTTTATCACTATCGTACAGTTTTTAGTATGCAGGTGTTTTACGTTATTGATTAATTACTAGAAATTTTATTCTTTGTGATACTGTAAGAAGTAAAGGTATTTTCTTAATTTTCTTTACATTAGTGCATTGCTTGTGTATAGAAGCACAGCTGATGTGAGTTGATTTTGTTTACCCTGCAACATTGCTGAATTTATTAGCCTTAGTAGCTTTCTTTTGCATTCTATGGAGTTTTCTTTATAAAATCATATCATTTGTAACCAGAAATAATTTTACTTAATCTTTTCCAATTTGGATGCCTATTCCTTTTTTCTCTTGCCTAATTGCTCTACTAGAATTTCCAATACAATATTGAAAGGCAGTGGTGAAAGATATTTTTGTCCTGTTCTTAATCTTACTGGGAAAAGCTGTCAATCTTTTCACTATTGAGCATGATGTTAGGTGTTGGTTTTTAATAAATGCCATTAATCACCTTAAGGAAAGTCCTTCTATCCCTAGTTTTCTGAGTGTTTTTATTGTGAAGGGTTTTGAATTTTGTTAGATGCTTTTTCTGCATCTACTGAGATAATCATGTATTGTTTCCTTCCTTAATCCTGTTAATGTGCTTTGTCACTTTGATTTTCCTTCATTGGACCACTTGTGATAAACCTCATATTTTAGATGTTTAACTGTTTTGCATCTATATCCATAAGAGATATTAGCTTGTAGTTTTGTCATCCTAGCTTTCTAATCTTTCACTGGCTTTGGTATCAAGGTAATGCTGTCCTCATGCTGCATGAGGAATTGTTCCTTCATGCTCTATTTCTTGAAAAGAATTCAAGCAGGATTTAACTCTTCTTAGGTGTTTGGCAGATTTCATCAGTGAAGCCAGCTGATCCTTGACTTTTACTTATGGGATGGTTTTCAATTACTGATTTAATTTCTTGTTAAATGTCTATTGAGATTTTCTATTTAGTTTTGATTCAGTTCTTATAATTTTTATATTTTTAGGAATTAAATTATCTAAATTGTCATAAGTTCTTAACAATATAAAATATTCTTTTGTTATCCCTTCTATTTGTGTAAGGTCACTATTTTTACTTCAGTCTTATTTTTGATTTTTGTTTCTTCACTCTTTTTTCATTTTTAACTAGCTAGCAGAAATCAACCATGAGTAAGCCCAATTACTATTTTAAAAAAAAAGTAACTGTATTAAATATACTCAAAGAGGTGTGGTAATGGTAGAAACAGGGAAAATTATATGGATTATTAATAAAGAGAAATTACAAAAAGAAGCAAAAAAGAAATTCTGGAGTTGAAAATTACAATAGCAAACATGAAAAAGTTACCAGAGGGAATCAGCAGCAAATTTAAACAGAAACAAGAAAAAATCAGCAAAATTAAATATAAGGTAGTTGAAATTGCACACTAGAGGAGCAGAAAGAAAAAAAAGAATGAGGAAAAACAGACCCAAGGAAACTATAGGGTATTATCAAGCATACCAAACTATACTTTTCTGTTATTTAGAATATATTAATTTTCTGCTCTAACACTATATTCATATATAAGGAATGATTGCTAGATGAGAGTTCCTAAGTCTGTTCTCTGCACTTTCACCCTTGTAATTTATGTTTACTTTCACTCAGTCAAAGAAATACAGACATGCAGTCAACACAGGCATTATGGTAAATAGAAAAATAATTAACTCTGTTACCTCCTGATAAGAGGGAATAGTATATAATTTTCTATGTTTAAGTAAGCCTAATATTCATAAATAAATAACCTGCACATTTTAATATTTAATAGTTTATTAAAGCTATTCATGAATGTAAGTTTCTGAGACAAAAGTGTAATATAATTAACATACATGACATGGCCTATATAAATAATTAATTTATTATTAATAAATTTTAATTGTTAGTGACACACATTTGACATTTAACATATAAGATAGCATGCTTTTTATATCAATTAACTCACTTATCTAATGTTAATTAGCAGTTCAAGAATTAACTACTATGAAATCAGTTTGTCATAGACTACTGTTTAAGTACTAATGAGTCAAAATCCCTTGCAATTACAAGGGAAATATGCAATTTAGTCAAATAAACATTTTACATTTTGTGTGAAATAACCAATAGAAAAATACTTTTTGAATATATATGGTCCTTTTTAAGGAATCAATATCTTTTTGATAAATAACATTTCAGAACTTCTTATTTATCTACTATATTATATGTCTTTATTACTCTAATTATTCTAAGAATATTTAGAGCAACAGTAAAAACATAAGATGGAGCCAGAAGGTGAGGTTATGAAGACATCAGTTATCAAGAAACAAAATATAACATGAGATTTCTTTCTAATCCTCTTATTGTGTTTATTTATGTCCTCTTAGAAAATAGCTACTCTGTACTGAGATGGGCATTGCATTGAAACTATTCTACTTAGAAAGGGATAAGAATCCCAGTTTAGATTTTCTTAGATGAAAAAGCAGGCTCCCCTGGTGGCTCACATGGTAAAGAAACTGCCTGTAATGCAGGAGACCTAGGTCTGATCTCTGGGTTGGGAAGATCCTCTAGAGAAGGAAATGGCATCCCACTGCAGTATTCTTGCCTGGGAAATCCCATGGACAGAAGAGTCTGGTGGGCTACAGTCCATGGGTTCACAAAGAGTCAAATATGACTGAGCAACTAACACTTTCACTTTTAGGTGAAAAGGCATGTGTTGCCTTACATAAAATATGATGATGTCTGTCATCACACAGTATCACAGCATCAGCAAACTGGTATTCTCTCTCTGACTCTTTCTCCCTCTCTCCTCTTGGTCTGACTTCCCTCTGCTGCTGCTGCTAAGTCACTTCAGTCGTGTCCGACTCTGTGCGACCCCATAGGCGGCAGCCCACCAGGCTCCCCTGTCCCTGGGATTCTCCAGGCAAGAACACTGGAGTGGGTTGCCATTTCCTTCTCCAATGTATGAAAGTGAAAAGTGAAAGGGAAGTCGCTCAGTTGTGTCTGACTCTTCACAACCCCATGAACTGCAGCCTACCAGGCTCCTCCATTCATGGGATTTTCCAGGCAAGAGTACTGGAGTGGGGTGCCATCGCCTTCTCCAGCAGGCTTTAAATTTGATAGCTTTTCCCTAACTCAGGCTTAAGTTTTCCTGAGTTAAAAAATGTGCATTTTCTCCTCTGTCAATTAATTAAAATGTTCCATGTTGGGTATCATTAATGTGGATTAAGTCATATGCCCATCTCTGAAGAAATAATTATGATCAATGAATATAATACTCATATTTATGAAGACTAAATCATATGCTGACTGCCAGTGATGCCTGAAAAATATGCTGTTAAAAATTACAAAATGAAGAAAAAGAGAAAAGGAAATGAGAAAAACAATTATAAAGAAAAAAAAGTCTGCCAATCAGAAAACTCAACTATTGCTTTCCCGCTACATTACATCTTTGGTCTCATGTACTAATCGATTTTTATAACTCACATTGTAAATATCATTATCAATCAAGAGATATGTTCAGGATTTTATACTTTTATCAGAAAAAGGGAAATATGCTGAGCAAAGAGTAACCACAGAAATCCACTATTAGAACAGGTCTTATCTTAGCATTTCTAAAGTCATAATCTAGGAAAAAAACAACAACAACTCAGTTTTAAATTGAAACAGTGGAGAAATACCTGGTAGACTAATAAGATAGAGCTGTAGGCTGAACACACTGAATCGTCTGCCAGTTTGTGATTGTGTCATAAAAATGCTAGAAGAAAAGCATATAAATAAAAATATGAATAACTTTAGTTTTTCTAATACTTGTTGTTCAGTCACTCAGTCTTGTCCAGCTCTTTAAGAACCTGTGGACTGCAGCATGCCAGGCGTCCCTGCCCTTCACCATCTCCTGGAGCTTGCTGACACTCATGTCCATTGAATCGGTATGCCATCCAACCAACTCGTCCTCTGTCATGCCCTTCTCTCCTGCCTTCAATCTTTCCCCAAATCAGGGTGTTTTCTAGTGAGTCGGCTTTTCACATCAGGTATTCAAAGTATTAGAGTTTCAGCTTCAGCATCAGTCCTTCCAATGAATATTCAGGACTGATTTCATTTAGGACTGACTGATTTGATCTCCTTGCAGTGCAAGGAACTCCCAAGTGTCTTCTCCAACACCAGTTCAAAGGCATCAGTTCTTCGGTGCTTAACTTTCTTTTCCATCCATAACTACTGGGAAAAACAATAGCTTTGATGAGACGGACCTTTGTTGGCAAACTAATGTCTCTGCTTTTTAGTGTGCTGTCTAGGTTGGTCATATCTTTTCTTCCAAGGAGAAAGCATCTTTTAATTTCATGGCTGCAATCGCCATCTGCAGTGATTTTGGGCCCAAGAAAAGAAAGCCTCTCACTGTTTCCATTGTTTCCCATCTATTTGTTATGAAGTAATGGGGCCAGATACCATAATCTTGGTTTTTTGAACGTTCATTTTTCAGGCAGCCTTTTGCTTCTCCTCTTTTACCCACATCAAGAAGCTCTTTAGTTCTTTTAGCTTTCTGCCATAGGAGTGGTGTCATCTGCATATCTGAGGTTATTGATATTTCTCCTGGCACACTTGATTCCAGCTTGTGCTTTATCTACTCCAGCATTTCGCATTATGTACTCTGCATATACAAAGAAGGCAATGGCACCCTGCTCCAGTACTCTTGCCTGGAAAATCTCATCGATGGAGGAGCCTGGTGGGCTGCAGTCCATGGGGTCGCTGAGAGTTGGACACGACTCAGTGACTTCACTTTCACTTTTCACTTTCATGCATTGGAGAGGGAAATGGCAACTCACTCCGGTGTTCCTGCCTGGAGAATCCCAGGGATGGCGGAGCCTGGTGGGCTGCTGTCTACGGGGTCGCACAGAATTGGACACGACTGACACGACTTAGCAGCGGCAGCAGCACTCTGCATCTAAATTAAAGAAGCAGAGTGATGATGTACAGCCTTGATGTTCAGTTCAGTTCAGTCGCTCAGTCGTGTCTGACTGTGACCTCATGATCGAAGCATGCCAGGCCTCCCTGTCCATCACCAACTCCCAGAGTTCACTCAGATTCACGTCCATCGAGTCACTGATGCCATCCAGCCATTTTATCATCTGTCATCCCCTTCTCCTCCTACCCCCAATCCTTCCCAGCATCAGAGTCTTTTCCAATGAGTCAACTCTTCATATGAGGTGGCCAAAGTACTGGAGTTTCTTTCAGCCTTAGCATCATTCCTTGCAAAGATATCCCAGGGCTAATCTCCTTCAGAATGGACTGGTTGAATTTCCTTGCAGTCCAAGGGAATTTCAAGAGTCTTATCCAACACAACATTCTTCAGCACTCAGCTTTCCTCAGTCCAACTGTCACATCCATACTTGACTACTGGAAAAACCATAGCCTTGACTAGACTAACCTTAGTCGGCAAAGTAATGTCCCTGCTTTTGAATATGCTATCTAGGTTGCTCATAACTTTTCTTCCAAGGAGTGTCTTTTAATTTTGTGGCTACAATCACCATCTGCAGTGATTTTGGAGCCCCCAAAAATAAAGTCTGACACTGTTTCTACCGTTTCCCCATCTATTTCCCATGAAGTGATGGGACCGGATGCCAGGATCTTCGTTTTCTGAATCTTGAGCTTTAAGCCAACTTTTTCGCTCTCCTCTTTCACTTTCATCAAGAGGCTCTTTAATTCCTCTTCACTTTCTGCCATAAGGGTGGTTTCATCTGCATATCTGAGGTTATTGGTATTTCTCCCGGCAATCTTGATTCCAGCTTGTGTTTCTTCCAGTCCAGCATTTCTCATGATGTACTCTGCATAGAAGTTAAATAAGATGGGTGACAATATATGACCTTGACATACTCCTTTTCCTATTTGGAACCCAGTCTGTTGTTCCATGTCCAGTTCTAACTGTTGGTTCCTGACCTGCATGCAGATTTCTCAAGAGACAGGTCAGGTGGTCTGGTATTCCCATCTCTTTCAGAATTTTCCACAGTTTCTTGTGATCCACACAGTCAAAGACTTTGGCATAGTCAATGAAGCAGAAATAGATGTTTTTCTGGAACTCTCTTGCTTTTTCCATGATCCAACAGATATAGGTAATTTGATCTCTGGTTCCTCTGCCTTTTTTAAACCAGCTTGAACATCAGGAATTTCACGGTTCACGTATTGCTGAAGCCTGGTTTGCAGAATTTGAGCATTACTTTACTAACATGTGAGATGAGTGCAATTGTGTGGTAGTTTGAGCATTCTTTGGCATTGAAAGGCATTGCCTTTCTTTGTGATTGGAATGAAAACTGACCTTTTCCAGTCCTGTGGCTACTGCTGAGTTTTCCAAATGTGCTGGCATATTGAGTGCAGCACTTTGATAGCATCATCTTTCAGGATTTGAAATAGCTCACCTGGAATTCCATCACCTCCACTAGCTTTGTTCGTAGTGATGCTTTCTAAGGCCCACTTGACTTCACATTCTAGGATGTCTGGCTCTAGATGAGTGATCACACCATCATGATTATCTGGGTCATGAAGATCTTTTTGTACAGTTCTTCTGTGTATTCTTGCCACCTCTTCTTAATATCTTCTGCTTCTGTTAGGTCCATACCATTTCTGTCCTTTATCGAGCCCATCTTCACATGAAATGGTCCCTTAGTATCTCTAATTTTCTTGAAGAGATCTCTAGTCTTTCCCATTCTGTTGTTTTCCTCTATTTCTTTTGCATTGATCGCTGAAGAAGGCTTTCCTATCTCTTCTTGCTATTGTTTCGAACTCTTCATTCAGATGCTTATATCTTTCCTTTTCTCCTTTGCTTTTAGCCTCTCTTCTTTTCACAGCTATTTGTAAGGCCTCCCCAGACAGCCATACTGCTTTTTTGCATTTCTTTTCCATGGGGATGATCTTGATCCCTGTCTTCTGTACAATGTCAGGAACCTCATTCCATAGTTCATCAGGCACTCTATCTATCAGATCTAGGCCCTTAAATCTATTTCTCACTTCCACTGTATAATCATAAGGGATTTTATTTAGGTCATACCTGAATGGTCTAGCTGTTTTCCCTACTTTCTTCAATTTAAGTCTGAATTTGAGCCACAGTCAGCTACTGGTCTTGTTTTTGTTGACTTTATAGAGCTTCTCCATCTTTGGCTGCAAAGAATATAATCAATCTGATTTCGGTGTTGACCATCTGGTGAAGTCCATGTGTAGAGTCTTCTCTTGTGTTGTTGGAAGTGGGTGTTTGCTGTGACCAGTTCATTTTCTTGGCAAAACTCTATTATTCTTTGCCCTGCTTCATTCTGCATTCTAAGGCCAAATTTGCTTGTTACTCCAGGTGTTTCTTGACTTCCTACTTTTGCATTCCAGTACCCCGTAATGAAAAGGACATCTTTTTTGGGTGTTAGTTCTAAAAGGTCTTGTAGGTCTTCATAGAACCATTCAACTTCAGCTTCTTCAGCGTTGCTGGTTGGGACATGGACTTGGATTACCATGATATTGAATGGTTTGCCTTGGAGACGAACAGAGATCATTCTGTCGTTTTTGAGATTGCATCCAAGTACTGTATTTCGGACTCTTTTGTTGACCATGATGGCTACTCCATTTCTTCTGAGGGATTCCTGCACGCAATAGTAGATATAATGGTCATCTGACTTAAATTCACCCATTCCAGTCGATTTTAGTTCACTGATTCCTAGAATGTCAACATTCACTCTTTCCATCTCTTGTTGACCACTCCCAATTTGCCTTGATTCATGGACCTAACATTCCAGGTTCCTATGCAATATTGCTCTTACAGCATTGGACCTTGCTTCTATCACCAGTCACATCCACAGCTGGGTATTGTTTTGCTTTGGCTCCATCCCTTCATTCTTTCTAGAGTTATTTCTCCACTGATCTCCAGTAGCATATTGGGCACCTACTGACCTGGGGAGTTCCTGTTTCAGTATCCTATTATTTTGCTTTTTTGTACTGTTCATGGGGTTCTCAAGGCAAGAATACTGAAGTGGTTTGCCATTCCCTTCTCCAGTGGACCACATTCTGTCAGACCTCTCTACCATGAGCCGCCCATCTTGGGTTGCTCCACGGGCATGGCTTGGTTTCATTGAGTTAGACAAGGCTGTGGTCCTAGTGTGATTATGTTGACTAGTTTTCTGTGAGTATGGTTTCAGTGTGTCTGCCCTCTGATGCCCTCTTGCAACACTTACCATATTACTTGGTTTTCTCTTACCTTGGGCGTGGGGTATCTCTTCACAGCTGCCCCAGCAAAGCACAGCCACTGCTCCTTACCTTGGATGAGGGGTGTCTCCTCACTGCCACCCTTCCTGACTTTCAACTCTTTCTCAATTTGGAACCAGTCCAACCTTCCATGTCCAGTTCTAATTATTGCTTCTTGACCTGTATACAGGTTTCTCAGAAGGCAGGTAAGTTGGTCTGGTATTCTATCTTTTGAAGAATTTTCAACAGTTTGTTGGGATCCACACAGTCAAAAGCTTCAGTGTAGTCAATGAAGCAGAAGCTTTTCTGAAATTCTCTTGCTTTTCCTATGATTCAGCGGATGTTGGCAATTTGATCTCTCTCTGCCTTTTCTAAATCCAGCTTGAACATCTGGAAGTTCACATTTCAGGTACTATGGATGCCTTGCTTGGAGATTTTTGAGCATTACTTTGCCAGCATGTGATATGAGTGCAATTGTGCAGTAGTTTGAACATTATTTGGCTTTGCCTTTCTCTGGGATTGGAATGAAAACTGACCTTTTCCAGTTCTATGATCACTACTGAGTTTTCCAAATTGCTGGCATATTGAGTGTAGCACTTCTACAGCATCATCTTTTAAGATTTGAAATAGCTCAACTGGGATTCCATCACCTCTACTAGCTTTGTTTATAGTGATTTTTCCTAAGACCCACTTGACTTCACACTCCAGGATGTCAGGCTCTAGATTCGTGTTCACACCATTGTGGTTATCTGGGTTGCAAAGAGTCAGACATCACTGAGTGACTCCACAACAAAGATATATTTTGAACAGTTCTTCTGTGTATTCTTGCCACCTCTTAATACCCTCTCCTCTGTTAGGTCCATACTGTTTGTTTCCTTTATGATGCTCATCTTTGCATGAAATATTTCCTTGGTATCTCTAATTTTCTGGAAGATCCCTAGTCTTTCCCATTCTATTATTTTCCTCTATTTCTTTGCATTGATCACTGAGGAAGACTTTCTTATCTCTCTTTTCTATTTGAGTACCTTTTCATTCGAATGGGTATATCTTTCCTTTTCTCCTTTGCCTTTCACTTGTCTTATTTTCTCAGTTTTTAAGGCCACCTCAGACAATCATTTTGCCTTTTTGTATTCTTGGTGATGGTTTTGATCACTACCTCCTGTAAAATGTCACAAACCTCTATCCACAGTTCTTCAGGCACTCTTTGAGATCTAATCCCTTGAATCTATTTGTCACTTCCACTATAATCATAAGGGATTTGATTTAGGTCATACTTGAATGCTGCTGCTGCTGCTGCTGCTAAGTCACTTCAGTTGTGTCCAACTTTGTGCGACCCCATAGATGACAACCCACCAGGCTCCCCCATCCATGGGATTTTCCAGGCAAGAGTACTGGAGTGGGTTCATGCTTTAATGGGCTAGTGGTTTTTTCTACTTTCTTCAATTTAAGTATGAATTTGGCAATAAGGAGTTTATGAACTGAGACACAGTCATTTCTTATAATAGAGAAATAGATTTATAGACCTGTAATTATTGCAATGAAATATACTAAAGAATACCTATTAATAAGGTAGTTCAGTTCAGTTGCTCAGTTGTGTCTGACTCTTTGCAACCCCATGGACTGCAGCATTCCAGGCTTCCTTGTTCATCAACAACTTCTGGAGCTTGCTCAATCTCATGTCCATCGAGTTGGTGATGCCATCCAACCATCTGATCCTCTGTTGTTCCCTTCTTCCCCTGCCTTTAATCTTTCCCAGCATCAGAGACTTTTCTAATGAGTTGATTATTCGTAGCAGGTGGCCAAAGTTTTGGAGCTCCAGCATCAGTCCTGCCAATGAATATTCAGGACTGATTTCCTTTAGGATTGACTGGTTTGATCTTCTTGCATTAATAGGGGAAAAGTATAGTAAAATGTTGATGTAGATTGCATGTAGGATATTTCTAAATCTAAAATGGAGTGTACTAGATGCTTTCTATCAAAATAGATAATCTTCAAAATGATTTGTTGAATTTAAAGCAAGGTATGAATCACTGCAGATGGTGATTGCAGCCAAGATATTAAAAGACACTTAATCCTTGGAAGGAAAGTTATGACCAACCTAGACAGCATATTAAAAATCAGAGACATTACTTTGCCAACAAAGGTCTATCTAGTCAAGGCTGTGGTTTTTCCAGTGGTCATGTATGGATGTGAGAGTTGGACTATAAAGAAAGCTGAGCACCAAAGAACTGATGCTTTTGAACTGTGGTATTGGAAGACTCTTGAGAGTCCCTTGGACTGCAAGGAGATCCAACCAGTCCATCCTAAAGGAGATCAGTCCTGGGTGTTCGTTGGAAGGACTGATGTTACTCCTGAAACTCCAGTACTTTGGCCACTTGATGCAAAGAGCTGACTCATTTGCAAAGACCCTGATGCTGGGAAAGATTGAAGGCAGGAGGAGAATAGGACGACAGAGGATGAAATGGTTAAATGGCATCACTGACTCAATGGACATGAATTTGGGCAAACTCCAGGAGATGGTGATGGACAGAGAGGCCTGGAGTGCTGCAGTTCATGGGGTCGCAAAGAGTCAGACATGACTGAGTGACTAAACTGAACTGAACTGAACTGGGAGGCAAAAAAAAAAAAAAAAAAGAAGATGACTAGAGCTAATGGTAGTGATTAGTCTATACCATGTGTAATAGTCTAGTTTTTCAGAAGGACAGCTATTTTTGTATTTAACGTCAACTTCAAGGTCATAAATGGAACAAAAGAAGAATTTGTTGACAAGGAAGAGAAGATAAAGTATAGAAGCTCAAGGAAACTGAGTATGTATGCAAAAGTGAAAGTGGAAAGAGGCACAGAGCAGGCAGGAGAAGTAGCTAAGTGGTAGAGGAACAGAAGGAAGCAGATGCTAGAGATGTAAGAAGTAAGATTCATGAAAGTAGTCAGCAGTAACTTATGTTCTTGAGATTGAAGCATGTGAAAGCTGAAGATCCAGGAGACCAAGGGAAAAATTGGAGTAACAGTGGCAAGTCAGATTACTGGCATTTTTAGATACAAAGGTTGAAAGTAAGATAATAGACTCAGCAACAACACTCTGAATATTTCAATAGTGAGAATATTGTAATTGTCTCTATAGCATTTCATATATGGAAGTCATTAGCCCTCGATTTATCTATATTTAATCCTCACACAAAATTGGGGAGGTTGGTACTATTGCTATCACTTGTTTTTAGACATGTTTTAGATAAAGATACAGCATGATTCATTAACTTCCCTAAGATCTCAGAGCTGGTGCCACATGCAAACTATAGAATCAGTGTTTTATCACCATATTATATTGAAAGATGACAAATGTCAATTGTGATAAAGGAGAATGATTCCTTAATTGGAGTTGAAAATATGTAAATGCCAATTACAGGTCAAAATTAATTTTGTTTTAATTTTGTCTGTTTTTGTGAAGGGGGATTTGATTTTGGGCTATGTGGACTAGAGAAATGATTCAAAGGAGAAACAAATAGAAGATCCAGAACATTTGAATAAACTCTAGGGTGTAGAATAGGGAATGTAATCAAAGGTGTGACTGAGGCACTTAGCTTTGTAGAAGAGGACAAATAAGAAAGGGGACTATGAAATCCATGCAATCATGAGCTCTAAGAAGAGAACACAGAGTTTCACTGCTATCTTCACAAGTGGAAAGCAAATTTGTCTGCATGGAGTGAGGCGGAAACGGTCAAGGAGAATGGTTTATAAGTAAAATTTGTAAAATATCTGTGGGAGCCAATTAGAGATCATTGTCATTTGTTAAGAATAAAAACTCTGGATTGAATAGCAATGAATGTGTAATGAAATCAATCAGCCTCGTTTTGTTATCTTTTGCTAGTATCCTTCCAGAGAACTATAGTGTTAATCTTATAATAATATTCAGTGAGAAACAACAACAAAAAAATAGACTAAATGTATTATTAAACAAGAAGGCTGTCATTTTCAGTAATTTGTAGGTTTTTATGCAAATGATATCTTTTTCATCTTATATGCTTTCTCTTCATTTACTCTATCATTCAGTCTCTACATTCTGCCATATTACTGAACTAAACACATCTTAATTCCTTAATGTTCAATAACATATTTTAACAAGATGGAATTAAAAATTAACCTTGCAGAATGAAGCATTTGAAGTTTTAGCTTTATAATAATGTGTTTAGTTACAGTAAGGGAATAGATTCACATTGTAATATATATTTTTGGAGATATTAAAAAGAAAGATATTTTTAAATGATTTTTGAAGTACAATTAAATTTTAGTAAATATACCTACTTTGTCTCCAGTTCACATCCATATCCACATCCTGGTCAAAATATTATCATAAACATCTTCAGCATTTGCATATTTGATAGGAGAAAAATGATACCCTAACATAGATTAGTTTTAATTTCTCATCTTATGAGTGGTTTTTAATTTTAAAGTTTTTTTAATTCTTTAATATATATAACACTAAGCAAATTTATATCTAATAAATTGAAGATATACAGCATGATAGTAAAGATACTTATCATTAACTGAGGTTTATTATAACTTTAAAAATATGTTGTCAGAAAGCAAAATATAGAATATCAGATTATAAACTTTCTGTAGAATTGTCATTTGTTGTTTAGTCGCTAAATCATATCTGACTCTTTTTTGACCCATGGACTGTAGCCCACCAGGCTCCTCTGTTCATAGGATTTTCCAGGCAATTTGCCAATTCCATCTCCAGAGGCTCTTCCTGACCCAGAGTTTAAACCTGAATCTTCTGTATTGGCAGGTGGATTCTTTGCCGCTGAACCACCAGGGAAGTAAAATCAAGTTTCCTTAAAACTGAGTTTTACCACCTTGAAATCTCGCTGACCCCATGGGATGTGGCCCACTAGACTCCTCTGTCCATGAGATTTTTCAGGCAAGAATACTGGAGTGGTTTGCCATTTCCTTCTCCAGGGGAATTTTCCGACCCAGGGATTGAACCTGTATCTCCTGCACTGGCAGGTGGATTTTTTTACCACTGCACCACCTGTAGGATATCCTTAATTTTATCACATAAATTTTATATTATGCATCATGTGCAGATAGTATTGAAAATGGCTAGCAGGGTAATATGTTGATGTATGAATTGATGCATAATTTTTCCACAAAGTATTTATCATATTATGGAAATAGATAACTTAAAGTATACAAAGACTTGAGTACTATATCTGAAGAAATAATATTAAATATATAAACACTTGTACATTTCAGTCACTGAGCGAAATATTTGATATTTAATTTTCTATTTGTGTAATATGTTTTCTAGTGAAATTCTGTCTCCACGGCAGAGTATATGTACAAATATTTAGCATCAAATGAAGTTAAATCTATCTGTCTATCTATATATATATATATATATACACACACACACACACACACACAGAGGCACAGGCATGCTGTTTCCTGACTGTCTTCATGCCACTGTGAGATTACCCTTAATAAGTAGGTAAGCCAAGCTATGACTGTTCTCCTAGATTTGCCTTTCTAGCCATCGCCTGCTGACACTGTGTGTACTGAATGTTTCACTTTTCTTCTATTCTCTCAGCAGTCACTGCCATGTTAAAACACAATGCTAGCTGCTGTTAATGCAATACTGAGTAAAAACAGAGAGATTCCTACTGAAAAGCAACGTCTATGATAAAATAATTCTGGCCAGTAATTAGAAAAATGGCAGGCTTTGTGTTAAGTGCTTCGCATACAGTAATTCAGGCGTCATTGTAACACGCCTCTGAGTTGTATGCTACTATCACTGTTATTTTACAGCTGAGATAAAGTAAATTCAGTAAGCTGGTACCCTAGAGCCAGGAAATAGTAAAGAGGGGAACCGGGCTGAGATGGCACAAATTCTCAATGGTCTCACATGAAACAAACATTTCACCAATTTTTAATGTCTTTCCTTCTGTCTGGAGTTATTCTACTTTTATTCTCGGCACAATCATTCACATCCTTTATATTGTAGGTTCAATGAATATTATCAAAATGAGTGAAATATGTTTGTTTTTCTTAATGTTTTATCTGTGAAATGAATTATCTAGTTCTGGGCAGTGACTCAGGCTCCCTTGTAAGATTACATTTCGTTTTTGTCCCAAAGGCCTCTCGTGCTTTGTGTCAAAGTACATAGTTCTCTGAGAGGACTGAACTTTTTCAAAGATTTTTCCTATCAGTATAATAAAGTTTGAGCACACCCAGCTAAAATGTATTTTCTTATTATAAATTATATATGTGTTAAAACTATAGTGCAAACCCAATCATTTTCAAAGACATAAAGTTGAAATTCTTAAAAAAAAAATGTTTAAATGACTTGGGGGTTGTGAAGTTTAAAGTCATTATAAACTAATTATCAAGGCAAAATACACTTGGAATAAGATTCAGGAACAATAGTGGATATGTCTCTATATCAAAAATTTCCTTAATTCCCTCATTTCAGATCCCAGTAGATCACCAGTGCTTTTACCTTGTAAAGACTGATTACAAACCCACAGTTTAGAAACAAGGCAACCCACATTGCCTTGATTATTTAAATATTATTATCTTCAGCCCAGAGTTTATTTATAAGAATTTTTGCTTTTTTTTTTGGTTTGCTTTCATAAATTTAAAATAAATAATATAATATATATTAATATTAGAGATGCCATTATAAATATTCCCTTTGAAGAATTCTCACTCTCCTCTCAAAGTTCCTTGCGTACCTTACCTGAGACACAACTGTCTGAAATACAGGTCATATGAGGACATCAGTGCAAATCTGTGTATTAAATGTTGAAAAGATTAGTTTGTTTTTAATATAGAACTTACCAGAAATACAAATTTTTTCTCCTTCATTTTAAACACAGCTTACATATCCCTTGGTGGACATGCCACTTTAAAGTCCACAACTTGAAGAAAGTGCACTCAGGGTTCTGTAGTGGTCGAACATTAGGCCCATTTCTCTATGTTCTGGGCAGCATCCTCATTTTACCAATGAAAAAAATAAAGGAGATTACTTGACCAAATCTGTACTAAGAGTAAAGCTGTTTGCTTAGTGTGTCCATGCTCTGTATCTATGGGACTGTGGCATATTTGTGTCAAAAGCTTATATCAGTATATCTGTTTTGATTCCTTGGGTCTGATTTTATAAATCTGATCCTGGCACACTGGTAGATCAGTGTAGAACCCAAACACTTAGGTGAAGGGGATGTTGGTGGAAGAGCTCTCTACAGCTGTAACTCTTACTGAAATGTTATACTCTCTTTTTTAAACAACCTTTCTGGGTACTCTTTGGGGTGTTTTTGGCATCTATGATTAAAAGGAATTAATAGTTTTAAAAACTCTCCTTTATGTGTTGTCACAAAACAAAACCTAAAATGTTTACAAATTGGTTTAAATCCTTGTAGGATTTACAGGATGTTTTCTAGGGCATAATTCATTTCAGTCAGGCAATGAAATTTAGCTTTGGGGAGATGTCAAAAAAATTTAGTGATATCAGAACTTCATTACCAAAATGTATTCCTTTACAAAACTAAAGCTATAATTATTTCTATTAAATAAACGCAGTATAATTAAGTATACATTTTAAAAATATTTGCAACAAATTAATTTTGACCTATTTGCTTAGGGTATGTATGTGTTGGTGGGTATATTTTGTATACACAGTCATGAAATGTATAATATTTGTGTAAATAAATGAAATTAAATAATATAATTCAAGCTTATACATATATGCATATATAGTTATACAAACATATATATATGAATATGTATGAAACATGAGAAATATATGAATATAGAGAAGGGAATTGTATTTTCACTTTTTAGGTTGATATGGCTTGTCACTTAGCCTTCTGCTCAGTTACACCCTGCTTATTTAACCTATATGCAGAGTACATCATGAGAAACGCTGGACTGGAAGAAACACAAGCTGGAATCAAGATTGCCAGGAGAAATATCAATAACCTCAGATATGCAGATGACACCACCCTTGTGGCAGAAGGTGAAGAGGAACTAAAAAGCCTCTTGATGAAAGTGAAAGAGGAGAGTGAAAAAGTTGGCTTAAAGCTCAACATTCAGTAAACAAAGATCATGGCATCTGGTCCCATCACTTCGTGGAAAATAGATGGGGAAACAGTAGAAACAGTGTCAGACTTTATTTTTTGGGGCTCCAAAATCATTGCAGATGGTGACTGTAGCCATGAAATTAAAAGACGCTTACTCCTTGGAAGAAAAGTTATGACCAATCTAGATAGTATATTCAAAGGCAGAGACATTACTTTGCCGACTAAGGTCCGTCTAGTCAAGGCTATGGCTTTTCCTGTGGTCATATATGGATGTGAGAGTTGGACTGTGAAGAAGGCTGAGCGCCGAAGAATTGATGCTTTTGAACTGTGGTGTTGGAGAAGACTCTTGAGAGTCCCTTGGACTGCAAGGAGGTCCAACCAGTCCATTCTGAAGATCAGCCCTGGGATTTCTTTGGAAGGAATGATGCTAAAGCTGAAACTCCAGTACTTTGGCCACCTCACACGAAGAGTTGACTCATTGGAAAAGACTCTGATGCTGGGAGAGATTGGGGGTAGGAGGAGAAGGGGACGACGGAGGATGAGATGGCTGGATGGCATCACGGACTCGATGGACGTGAGTCTGAGTGAACTCTGGGAGATGGTGATGGACAGGGAGGCCTGGCATGCTGTGATTCATGGGGTTGCAGAGTTGGACACGACTGAGCGACTGAACTTAACTGAACTGAACTGAACACGTGATTAAGGTTGTACCTTATTAGTACATCTATGATAAGAACAACGCATTTATCTTTCACCTGGTCTGAATCCCATTTGGCTGAATTTAATGAGCCAGAGAATTTATCCTGGCCTTCAAAACATGAATACAATCCAAAGACAAATAGAATAAAATACATATGATTAAAGGCAGAATACAGATGATAGAGAGCTGGATTATTTTTTTCTTGGACAGATCAGAAAAGATACCCAGTGTACTTTTATATAGGGACATAATTTCAGGGTAGGTTAGCCTGTTAAAATAATACAGTCAGGGAAGGAAGCCTTTTCCAAAGTACAGCATGTCTATAAGCAAAGCTTCCTTCTGAGTCTTCTCTTTCTATCGTCTGCTTCTTCCTCAGTTTCTTTTCTGTATGTTAGCTCTATCCCCTCTGAGCTTCCTCAAACAAATCATTGTTCTCAATCTCTAAATATTAAACATTCTTGGTGAGAACAGACTCTGTTCTGTCAAGCTCTTCAAGCCTAAGTTTATGAATAGCTCCCTTTCTTACAGTACACACATAATGAAAGTCTGTGTAAGGGATACAGCGTAAATATGTTATTATATTATTATATTTTGTTTTCTTCAAAAGGGGGAATCATGCTGAATCTATTGTCAGAAGTGAAATGAGCCACATGCTATTTCCATGTTGGAAAACATTCTGCCTTCACAATTATGATTTTACCTTTGTGATATTCTTCAGTGGAAATTTTTATTTATATAAATCAATCTCACAACTTTGAGAATTTTCATTGCAGTAGACAGAGTTTGCAAGTCATTCCTCTGCAGGGTTACTGGAAAAAAGAGCTAAAATATGTGTGTGTGTGTGTGTGTGTTGGAGGGGAAGAAAATCATAAAGCTGAACAGAAAGCTATGACTGTGTCATAAAATATGGAAAAATATAAAAGAAGCTGAAAAGGAGGAAATGGATAACTTACCAATTCACTACCTAAACAGCTGAGATGGAGGAAGCCTCTGTTGGCCTTAAAGAGTGCACACGTTGTTTATAAGACCTATATTTCTGAAGTCAGGGGTCTAGGGAAGAGCTTATTAATCGAGTAGATTTCAATCATAGCATCAAACAAGATTTAGATATTTGGTTTAAGGGAGAAACAAATAAGCACAAGGCTTCAACAGAAGTTAGACAACTTGACTAGAATCTCAGTGTAACTGAAAATAAGAGAAAACCTTAGACCAATTTTAGGTGAACCATAAATTATAAATCCGATTGCAGAGTCAAGATGTCAATTTGCTGATTCTTTGGTTACATTATAATAGATTAAAAATCACTTATAACATATTACTGTAACTTTGTGGAAATGATCTGATTCCTTCAACAATGTCTTTAAGAGATTTAAAAAAAAAAATCTTCAGGGGGGCAGTCCTAAAATGGTGGAGGAATAGGACGGGAAGACCACTTTCTCCCTCACAAATTCCTCAAAAGAACATTTCAACGCTAAGCAAACTCCACAAAACAACATCTGAATGCTGGCAGAGGACATCAGGCAACTAGAAAAGCAGACCATTGTCTTCGAAATCAGGTAGGGAAAAAATATAAAAGACAAAAAGAGAGAAAAAGGAGGTGGGGAGGGAGCTCCATCCCAGGAGGGGAAGCCTGTCCAGGGAAGGGAATTTTAAGAAGAGAGGTTTCCAAACACCAGGAAACACTCTCCCTGCCGAGTCTGTGGCGAGCCTTGGAAACACAGAGGGCCACATAACAGGAAGGAAAAATAAATAAATAATTAAACCCAACAGATTACAAGCCCAACAGTAACTCCCCCAGCGGAAAAGCAGCACAGACGCCTGCATCCGCCACTAGCAAGTGGGTGCAGGGCAGGGAAGCGCAGGAGGTGTGGGCTGCAGAGATTTGTAAGAATCGGGCAGGAACACCCCATGTGTAACCAGAACGATCTAACTTGGGCTAGCAAACCAGACTGTGGGATAACTACCACACAAAAAGCTCGAACATAAGACACCGCCAAGACCGCACACAGAACAAAGGATGGAATGGAAAAAGCCGGCTGCAGACCATCCCCTGCCGGGGACAGGCAGCCAGAGCCATAAGGACTGGCAAGGGGCAATTGCAGCCCTGGAGAGACTCTACCTACCAAACTGCAAGCAGGCTTCTTTTCTACGACTTCTGGGGGTGCTGGACAGTCACCATATGCCTCACAAGGGGAGCCAGTGGTACACCCAGAAAACTGAGCAGCAGAGACAGAAAAGACGACAAGTCGCAGCAACCGCGCTCGCCAAACTCCTGAGCTACTTGGACCTGGAAAGGGCACAAAACGCAGTCCCAACTGAATCTGAGCCTCTGAGGGTTACCTGAGCGCCGAACCTGAGCGGCTTAGACAGGGGAGGTGCACGCAGCCTAGGGCTGGCCTCAGATGGTTCCCGGCTGAGCATGATAGAACCGGAGCAGTTTGTGCGCCGCAAGAAGGGACAGGTCTAGCGGGGCAGAGACACTGTGTGCACAGGACAGTGCTATTTGTTTGCAGCATCCCCCCTCCCCACAACACGTCTGAACTAGTGAGCCTAAAAAACCAGCAAACAGAAGAAGTTAAACAGAGGGAACCGCCTTGGAAGTGACCCCCACACTGCCCACAACATCAGAGAAGGGCCAGATATATCTTTACTATTTTTACAATCATTCCTTCCCCCCACCTGCCTCTTTTTTTTCTTTTTTATCTTGCTTTTTTTTTCCCTAACTTTTTTTAAATTGTTAAGTCTTCTATTTCTCCTCTAATTTTTATTTCTATAACCTACTATTACTTTTCAAAAAAAGACTCAATTTTGTAAGGCAAACACCATATATAGTCTTTATGTGGTTGTTGTTGGAGTTTTTAAATAATTCTTGTGGCTTTTTTTTTTTTTCTTTTTTTCCTTCTGCTTCTTTTCTTTAATATTGTATTTTTGAAAATCCAACCTCTACTCTAGATTTTTAATCTTTGCTTTTTGGTTTTTGTTGTCAATTTTGGACATTTAAAAACCCAAACTTCACTACCCAATTTTACCTGAGAGCGAGATTACTGGCTTGACCACTCTCTCCTCCTTTGGACTCTCCTTTTTCTCCACCAGGTGGCCTCTGTCTCTTTCCTCCCCCATCTCTTCTCTATCTAACTCTGTGAATCTCTGTGTGTTCCAGACGGTGGAGAACACCTAAGGAACTGATTACTGGCAGGATTTATCTCTCTCCTTTTCATGCTTCTCTCTTACCCTCCTGGCCACCTCTGTCTACTTCCTCCCTCTCCTCTTCCCTGTATAACTCCATAAATACCTCTGAGCGGTCCAGACTATGGAGCACACATAAGGAAGTGACTACTGGCTAGCTTGCTCTCTCCTCTTTTGATCTCACTGCATCTCATTCCAGTCACCTCTAACTACCCCCTCCCTCTTCTCTTCTCCATGTAACTCAGTGAAACTCTCTGGGTGTCCCTCAATGTGGAGAAACTTTTCATCTTTAACCTAGATGTTTTATCATCAGTGCTGTATAGATGGAGAAATCTAGAGGCTACTGTAAAAATAAAACTGAAAACCAGAAGCAGGAAGCTTAAGTCCAAAGCCTGAGAACATCAGAGAACTTCTGAATTCAGGGAACATTAAGCAATAGGAGCTCATCAAACGCCTCCATACCTACACTGAAACCAAGCACCACCCAAGGGCCAACAAGTTCCAGAGCAAGACATACCATGCAAATTCTCCAGCAACACAGGAACACACCCCTGAGCTTCAATATACAGGCAGCTCAAAGCTACTCCAAAACCTTTGATGTCTCATAACCCATTACTGGTCACTCCACTGTACTCCAGAGAGAAGAAACCCAGCTCCACCCACCAGAACTCCAACACAAGCCTCCCTAACCAGGAAACCTTGACAAGCCACTGATACAACCCCACCCACAGTGAGGAAATTCCATAATAAAGAGAACTTCACAAATTACCAGAATATTAAAAGGCCTCCCCAAACGCAGCAATATAACCAAGATGAAGAGACAGAGGAATACACAGCAGGTTAAGGAACAGGAGAAATGCCCACCAAACCAAAGAGGAAGAGATAGGGAATCTACCTGAGAAAGAATTCCAAATATTGATAGTGGAAATGATCCAAAATCTTGAAATCAAAATGGAATCGCAAATAAATAGCCTAGAGACAAGGATTGAGAAGATGCAAGAAAGGTTTAGCAAGGACCTAGAAGAAATAAAAAAGAGTCAATATATAATGAATAATGCAATAAATGAGATCAGAAACACTCTGGAGGAAACAATTAGTAGAATAATGGAGGCAGAAGATAGGATTAGTGAAATAGAAGATAGAACGGTAGAAATAAATGAATCAGAGAGGAAAAAGAAAAACAAATTAAAAGAAATGAGGACAATCTCAGAGACCTCCAGGACAACATGAAACGCTCCAACATTCGAATTATAGGAGTCCCAGAAGAAGAAGAAAAAAGAAAGACCATGAGAAAATGCTTGAGGAGATAATAGTTGAAAACTTCCCTAAAATGGGGAAGGAAATAATCACCCAAGTCCAAGAAACACAGAGAGTTCCAAATAGGATAAACCCGAGGCAAAACACCCCAAGACTCATATTAATCAAATTAACAAAGATCAAATACAAAGAACAAATATTAAAAGCAGCAAGGGAAAAACAACAAATAACACACGAGGGGATTCCCATAAGGATAACAGCAGATCTTTCAATAGAAACTCTTCAGGCCAGGAGGGAATGGCAAGACATAGTTAAAGTGATGAAAGAAAATAACCTACAGTCCAGATTACTGTACCCAGCAAGGATCTCATTCAAATACGAAGGAGAAATCAAAAGCTTTACAGACAAGCAAAAGCTGAGAGAATTTAGCACCACCAAACCAGCTCTCCAACAAATTCTAAAAGATATTCTCTAGACAGGAAACACGAAAAGGGTGTATAAACCCAAACCCAAAACAATAAAGTAAATGGTAATGGGATCATACTTATCAATAATTACCTTAAACATAAATGGGTTGAATGCCCCAACCAAAAGACAAAGATTTTCCTAATGGATACAAAACCAACACCCCTCTATATGCTGCTTACAAGAGACCCACCTCAAAACAAGGGACGCATACAGACTGAAAGTGAAGGGCTGGAAAAAGATATTCCACGCAAATAGAGACCAAAAGAAAGCAGGAGTGGCAATACTCATATCCGATAAAATAGACTTTAAAACAAAGGCTGTGGAAAGAGACAAAGAAGGCCACTACATAATGATCAAAGGATCAATCCAAGAAGAAGATATAACAATTATAAATATATATGCACCCAACATAGGAGCATCGCAATATGTAAGACAAATGCTAACAAGTATGAAAGGGAAATTAACAATAACACAATAATAGCGGGAGACTTTAATACCCCACTCACACCTATGGACAGATCAACTAAACAGAAAATCAACAAAGAAACACAAACTTTAAATGATACAGTAGACCAGTAAGACCTAATTGATATCTATAGGACATTTCACCCCAAAACAATGAATTTCACCTTTTTCTCAAGTGCTCATGGAACCTTCTCCAGGATAGATCACATCCTGGGCCATAAATCTAACCTTGATAAATTCAAAAAATCGAAATCATTCCAACCATCTTTTTTGACCATAATGCATTAAGTTAGATCTCAATTACTGAAGAAAAACTATTAAAAATTCCTCCAACATATGGAGGTTGAACAACACACTTCTAAATAACCAACCAATCACAGAAGAAATCAAAAAAAGAAATAAAAATATGTATAGAAACTAATGAAAATGAAAACACAACAACCCAAAACCTGTGGGACACTATAAAAGCAGTGCTAAGAGGAAAGTTCATAGCAATACAGGCATATCTCAAGAAACAAGAAAAAAGTCAAAGAAATAACCTAACTCTACATCTAAAGCAACTAGAAAAGGAAGAATTGGAGAACCCCAGAGTTAGTAGAAGGATAGAAATCTTAAAAATTAGGGCAGAAATAAATGCAAAAGGAACAAAAGAGACCATAGCAAAAATCAACAAAGCCAAAAGCTGGTTCTTTAAAGGATAAATAAAATAGACAAACCATTAGCCAGACTCATCAAGAAACAAAGAGAGAAAAATCAAATCAATAAAATTAGAAGTGAAAATGGAGAGATCACAACAGACAACACAGAAATACAAAGGATCATGAGACTACTATCAGCAATTATATGCCAATAAAATGGACAACATGGAAGAAATGGACAAATTCTTAGAAAAGTACAATTTTCCAAAACTGAACCAGGAAGAAATAGAAAATCTTAACAGACCCATCACAAGCACGGAAATTGAAACTGTAATCAGAAATCTTCCAGCAAACAAAAGCCCAGGTCCAGACAGCTTCACAGCTGAATTCTACCAAAAATTTCGAGAAGAGCTGACACCTATCCTACTCAAATTCTTCCAGAAAATTGCAGAGGAAGGTAAACTTCCAAACTCATTCTAAGAGGCCACCATCACCCTAATACCAAAAGCTGACAAAGATACTACAAAAAAAGAAAACTACAGGCCAATATCACTGATGAACATAGATGCAAAAATCCTCAATAAAATCTAGCAATCAGAATCCAACAACACATTAAAAAGATCATACACCATGACCAAGTGGGCTTTATCCCAGGGATGCAAGGATTCTTCAAGACCGGCAAATCAATTAATGTAATTCACCACATTAACAAATTGAAAAATAAAAGCAATATGATTACCTCAATAGATGCAGAGAAGGCCTTTGGCAAAATTCAACATCCATTTATGATAAAAACTCTCCAGAAAGCAGGAATAGAAGGAACATACCTCAACATAATAAAAGCTATCTATGACAAACCCACAGCAAACATTATCCTCAATGGTGAAAAATTGAAAGCATTTCCCCTAAAGTCAGGAACAAGACAAGGGTGCCCACTTTCACCGCTACTATTCAACATAGTTCTGGAAGTTTTGGCCACAGCAATCAGAGCAGAAAAAGAAATGAAAGGAATCCAAATTGGAAAAGAAGTAAAACTCTCACTGTTTTCAGATGACATGATTCTCTACATAGAAAACCCTAAAGACTCCACCAGAAAATTACTAGAGCTAATCAATGAATATAGTAAAGTTTCAGGATATAAAATCAACACACAGAAATCCATTACATTCCTATACACTAATAATGAGAAAGTAGAAAAAGAAATTAAGGATACAATTCCATTCACCATTGCAACGAAAAGAATAAAATACTTAGGAGTATATCTACCTAAATAAACTAAAGACCTATATATATAAAACTATAAAACACTGTTGAAAGAAATCAAAGAGGACACTAATAGATGGAGAAATATATCATGTTCGAGGATCAGAAGAATCAATATGGTGAAAATGAGTATACTACCCAAAGCAATTTACAGATTCAATGCAATCCCTATCAAGCTATCAGCGGTATTTTTCACAGAGCTAGAACAAATTATTTCACAATTTGTATGGAAATACAAAAAAACCTCGAATAGCCAAAGCAATCTTGAGAAAGAAGAATGGAACTGGAGGAATCAATCTGCCTGACTTCAGGCTCTACTACAAAGCCACAGTCATCAAGACAGTATGGTACTGGCACAAAGACAGAAATATAGACCAATGGAACAAAATAGAAAGCCCAGAGATAAATCCACACACATATGGACACCTTATCTTTGACAAAGGAGGCAAGAATATACGATGGAGTAAAGACAATCTCTTTAACAAGTGGTGCTGGGAAAACTGGTCAACCACTTGTAAAAGAATGAAACTAGATCACTTTCTAACACCGTACACAAAAATAAACTCAAAATGGATTAAAGATCTAAATGTAAGATCAGAAACTATAAAACTCCTAGAGGAGAATATATATCAAAACACTCTCAGACATAAATCACAGCAGGATCCTCTATGATCCACCTCCCAGAATTCTGGAAATAAAAGCAAAAATAAACAAATGGGATCTAATTAAAATTAAAAGCTTCTGCACAACAAAGGAAAATATAAGCAAGGTGAAAAGACAGCCTTCTGGGAGAAAATAATAGCGAATGAAGCAACTGACAAACAACTAATCTCAAAAATATACAAGCAACTTATGCAACTCAATCACAGAAAAATAAACGACCCAATCAAAAAATGGGCCAAAGAACTAAATAGGCATTTCTCCAAAGAAGACATATGGATGGCTAACAAACACATGAAAAGATGCTCAACATCACTCATTATTAGAGAATGCAAATCAAAACCACAGTGAGATACCACTTCACACCAGTCAGAATGTCTGTGATCCAAAAATCTGCAAGCAATAAATGCTGGAGAGGGTGTGGAGAAAAGGGAACCCTCCTACACTGTTGGTGGGAATGCAAACTAGTACAACCACTACGGAAAACAGCGTGGAGATTCCTTAAAAAATTGCAAATAGAACTGCCATATGACCCAGCAATCCCACTGCTGGGCATAGACACCAAGGAAACCAGAATTGAAAGAGACACATGTACCCCAATGTTCATCGCAGCACTGTTTATAACAGCCAGGACATGGAAACAACCTAGATGTCCATCAGCAGATAAATGGATAAGAAAGCAGTGGTACATATACACAATGGAGTATTACTCAGCCATTAAAAAGAATACATTTGAATCAGTTCTGTTGAGATGGATGAAACTGGAGCCGATTATACAGAGTGAAGTAAGCCAGAAAGAAAAACACCAATACAGTATACTAACACATATATATGGAATTTAGGAAGATGGCAATGACGACCCTGTATGCAAGACAGGGAAAGAGACACAGATGTGTATAACGGACTTTTGGACTCAGAGGGAGAGGGAGAGGGTGGGATGATTTGGGAGAATGACATTCTAACATGTATACTATCATGTGAATTGAATCGCCAGTCTATGTCTGACGCAGGATGCAGCATGCTTGGGGCTGGTGCATGGGGATGACCCAGAAAGATGTTATGGGGAGGGAGGTGGAGGGGGTTCATGTTTGGGAATGCATGTAAGAATTAAAGATTTTAAAATTTAAAAAATTAAAAAAAAAAAAGAATACAAAAAAAAAACAGTGAAGTAAGTCAGAAAGAGGAAAAAGCAAATATACATTAATGCATATATATGCAATCTATAAAAATGGTACTGATGAACCTATATGCAAGACAGAAAAGATGCAGACATAGAGAACTGACTTTGGACACAGTGGGTGGGGAGAGGGTGGAACAAATTGAGAGAGTAGCATTGAAACATATATATTACCATATGTAAATTAGATAGGTAATGACAGAGGATGAGATGGCTGGATGGCATCACTGACTGAATGGACGTGAGTCTGAGTGAACTCCAGGAGTTGGTGATGGACAGGGAGGCCTGGCGTGCTGCGATTGATGGGGTCCCAAAGAGTCGGACACAACTGAGCAACTGATCTGAATTGAGCTGAACTGAAGGGGAAGTTGTATAACACAGAAAGCTAAATGTGGTACTCTGTGACAACCTAGAGAGGTGGGACAGGATAGGGGGGTTGGGGGAAGGTTCAAGAGGAAGAGGACATATGTATACTTATGGCTGATTCATGTTATTTTATGGCAGAAGCCAACACAATATTGTAAAGCAATTATCTTCCAATTAAAAATAACATTTTAAAAATGGAAAAAAAAAAAAAAAAGAATACATTTGAATTAGTTCTGATGAGATGGATGAAACTGGAGCCGATTATACAGAGTGAAGTAAGCCAGAAAGAAAAACACCAATACAGTATACTAACACACATATATGGAATTTAGAAAGATGGCAATGATGACCCTGTATGCAAGACAGCAAAAAAGACACCAATGTGTATAGCGGACTTTTGGACTCAGAGGGAGAGGGAGAGGGTGGGATGATTTGGGGTAATGGCATTGAAACATGTATACTATCATGTAAGAATTGAATCACCAGTCTATGTCCGATGCAGGATACAGCATGCTTGGGGCTGGTGCACGGGGATGACCCAGAGGGATGTTGTGGGGAGGGAGGAGGGAGGGGGTTCATGTTTGGGATCGCATGTACACCCGGGGTGGGTTTGTCAATGTATGGCAAAACCAATACAGTATTGTAAAGTAAAATAAAGTAAAAATTAAAATTAAAATTAAAAAATTATTTAAAAACAAAACAAACAAAAAAAAAAACTTCATACTACTTGAATTCTGGAGAAGGAAATGGGAACTCACTCCAGTATTCTTACCTGGAAAATCCCATAGATGGAGGAGCCTGGTAGGCTATAGTCCATGGGGTTGCAAAGAGTCAGACATGACTGAGACACTTCACTTCACTCACTTCATACTTTATCACTGGAGAAGGAAATGGCAACCCACTCCAGTATGAAAATCCTGTGGACAGAGAAGCCTGGCGGGCCGTGGTCCATGGGGTTGGAGAGTCGGATACGACTGATGTGACTAAGCACGCACTACTTTAATTCATATGCCTTAATTGACCAGGGCCTTTAGACACATAGCTAGAAAAAGAACAGGATATCTATGGTGATTATTCTATACCTAATCATCTTAAGTTAAAGATCTAAAATTTTCCTATAAATATTTTATTGCCAATACATTTCATGAGATCATTAGATCTTATCTCCAATGCATGTTTCATGTATGCTCTATATCCTGAACCTTTTATAGATTTGGATTTCATTTATTCAGCAAAGAATTGTTCTGGTGAGCTGTGGGCTGTGTACTGGGAATTTCTAGATTCAACACACTAGATGTGTGGCCTGCAAAAAGGAACTTAGAAACTACTTGGGGAATTGTGTCTAGTTTTGAAGTAAAAAGGCAATTACAATACAGGACACTGCTAGTGTTCATAGCTCCCAAGAAGCCCATTTGGTGGTTAATAATGACATTTGAGAGGAAGTGGTATCTAAAATAAGATCAATCTAAGATGAGTAGGGTTAGCTGATAGGTTAGAAGAAGATCAGAATATTTCTACCAAAAGAGTCAGAGCAATATTGCTTGTATGTGGAATCTAAAATATAAGGATAACTAGTGAATATAACAGCAACAAAAAGAGAAGCAGACTCATAGATACAGAAAACAAATTAGTGATTACCAGTGGGGAGAGGAAAGTGGGGAGGGGCCCCATAGGGTTAGGCGATTAAGATGTACAAATTCTCATGTATAAAATAAGCTACCAGGATACACTGTACAACAAAGGGAATATGGTTAATATTTTGTAATACCTGTAAATGAAATATAACTTTTCAAAATGGTGAATCACTGGATTTATACCCTTGTAACATATGAACTGAATATATATTATTGTATATTAACCATAACACAATAAAAATTATAGCAAAAGCAGAAATTATAAGGAAACTCAGCATTTTACCTGGATGAAGCAGAAAGTATGGGCAGTACATGCTAGAGATAAGTAGGAACCAGACTAAGGATGTAAGGGGGAAAAAGGGAGGGATCATGAATAATGCATGCATTTCTTATTTAAGCAATTGGGTGTAATTCATGGGTGCCATTTATTGAGATAGAGAATTTAGAAGAAAGCCTATTTAAAGAGCATGTCAACTTATGATTTGTATATACTGGGATGAAGAATTTTGTGAGCATTCATGCTGAGGTCTTGATGGTTTATGTTGAGGTGCTTAGATATTTCACCCTAGCATACTGATGTGTGTGTGTGCTCAGTCACATCCTACTTTTGTGACCGCATGGACTGTAGCCCACCAGGCCCCTCTGTTTGTGGAATTTTCCAGGTAAGAATACCATATTGGGTTGCTATTTCCTATTCCAGAGGACCTTCCTGACCAAAGAATCAAACCCAGATCTCCTGCATTTCCTACACTGGCAGAGTCATCTGGGGATGTAGGTACATTTCTGTATGGGTGCTATAGAGAATAATAGACAATAGAAATCAAGATATAATTCATAAAACACCAATATTTATATTTGATTTTTCCATACAGTTTGTTTAAAGCATAATTGCAAACATAAGAGATTATATTGTTGACATTCAAGTATGAATTCAAACTTATAATTTTATGCTAGTACTGATAGGCACATAGTCCCACAGTTATTAATAAGCCCTTTTTTGGGGGGCTTCCCAGATGGCCTAGTGATAAATAATCCACTTGCCAATGCCGGAGTCACAAGAGATGCAGATTCAGTCCCTGGGTCAGGAAGATTCCCTGTAGAAGTAAATGGCAACCCACTTCAGTACTCTTGCCTGGGAAATTCTTTGGAAAGAGGAGCCTCCAGGCCACACTCTGTGGGCTCACAAAGAGTCATACATGAATGTGCGCACACCGGTTTACACTAAAAACACAGTGTGTATTTACCAAATATACATGGAATTTTAAGTAGATATTGCTTGACAATGTATATTTTTCATTAAGAATGTTTAAATGTTAAACAGAATTGATTTTAGTTTAGCAAGATGTTAGATTTGATAAAAGTAAATAATAGGAATATCTAAATTTAGGCTTAAAACTCTATTGCAAAATGACAAGGTAATTTCTTTAGCCTAAATCATTCATGTAATTGCTTCATCTCTTCAATTTACCTGTGTAGAAATAGCTTTAGTTTCTCTGTGTGCTAGAGATCTGAGGATTAAGTCAAAGCCTTTTTTCAATTTCAGAAATCTCTAGATACAAATATAGTTTCATTGTATCTGTTAGTTTAGTGAAACAGTTTGATTGTTATAACTGTATCAAATGTATTATTGTGGAAAAGTGCACCCCACTGGTATAAAGTTAAAGAATAATATTAAACCTTCAAATCTGCAAAGCTTTGTGTCCAGCATATTAAAAGTATGTTTCATCTGTAATCTGTGGCATTTTTATTTTGGAAATGAAAAATATTATGTTACAACTAAAATTAGATACATTCAATTGTAAAGATCTGAAAGCTAATAAAGACTAAATAATATAGTGAAGAATCAAGAAATAATTTTTTAAATTCTGAATAAAAAAGGCAGACTAAATAAGCATCAAGTACTAGTTCAGATTTTTTAAAAATAGCATGGTTAATAATATAGAGGTTAAGGCTTCTACATCTAAAACAATATGCTTGTTCATGCTTTTTTCTAGTAAAAAGAATATAAAATATAATTTTTAAATGTAGGATTGCTAAATTTATGCTGCTCCAAAAATATTCAGGTTTTTATAACTACTTGAAGTTATTAGTAAATATTTTATAATATGATGTAACATATATCTTAATTTTCTATATAATTAGATAGGAGTAAATAGAGCAGTGCATTTCCATATATGTAAATTAAAAATTTTCACATTTTGGGCAATATTTGAGTAAAAAATAGTATCCATTACTTTTTATCCATACATTGTACTATAGTTAGAGTACTAGAATTCAAATTTTTAAGTATTATTTTTTGGGAAATTAAGTGTTTGAGTATCAATACGAATTACATTATTCT
The DNA here is from genome assembly GCF_016772045.2 of Ovis aries. Lineage (NCBI taxonomy): Eukaryota > Metazoa > Chordata > Mammalia > Artiodactyla > Bovidae > Ovis > Ovis aries. The sequence goes on from NC_056070.1 coordinate 22,601,106, forward strand.
TAGATAACATTATCTTGAGCATTTAAGTAGAGAAATAAATACATGGCAGTTCTAAACTGTATTTTAATACTATATCATAGTGGTGTGGCACATTAAGAAAAAAAGATGTATGTAATTGATCCACTATCAAGTTTTATTAGTTGAATACAACTTAAAGAATCCCAAATTTCAAAATGAATTGTCTACACTCTTGGTAGAAATGTCATTCTCAAATTCATGAAGTAAGTTGTAAACTGACCAACTGTATTTCCCATTTCTCATAAGTATTTTATTGATCAAATAATTTAAAAAAAAAGAGTACATAAATTTGGTTTTAGTATAGGTTTCCTCAAAGGTATAAAAGTTTATCACTGGATTTAGTAATAAACTTCAAAGTGCTGCAGTATAGAGAGACATCATACACAAACTCGAAGAATCTGAAACTTAAACTTTTATTTTACTGTTTATTCATAGTTGCTGCATAAACAAGTATAGTTGTTCTGGTGGTATCAATGTAAGTGTCATAGACAAATATCCAAAATAAGTTATTTATATTTTTTAAATTATTGAGTCTGCAAACTATGTATAAAACTGTGCCAACTAGTATTGTATATATATCATAGTTAAAGATAAGAGATACAGGTAGGGAACTCATGTATAATATAGTATATATAAATATAAAATATATTTAAATGCATGTGAATGCATTTCATATATTCCAACATATGAATATATATGTTCGTATATATGAATCCAATATATGAAAATATACTTCCAGGCTTCAACAGTATATGAACTGTGAACTTTAAGATGTTCAAGCTGGATTTAGAAAAGTCAGAGGAACCAGAGATCAAATTGTCAACATCCATTGGATCATAGAAAAAGCAAGAGAGTTCCAGAAAAATATCAACTTGTCTTTCATTGATTATGCCAGGACCTTTGATTCTGTAGATCATAGCAAACTGTGGAAAATTCTTCAATAGTTGGGAATACCAGACCACCTGACCTGCCTCCTGAGAAACCTGTATGCACGTAAAGAAGAAACAGTTAGAACGAGACATGAAACACTGTACTGGTTCCAAATTGGGAAAAGAATACTGTATATTGTCACTTTGCTTATTAAGTTATATGCAGAGTACATCATGCAAAATGCCAGACTGGATGAAGCACAAGCTAGAATCAAGATTGCCAGGAGAAGTATCAATAACCTCAGATATTCAGGTGATACCACCTTTAGGGCAGAAAGCAAAGAGAAACTTAAGAGGCACTTCATGGAAGTGAAAGAGGAGAGTGAAAAAGCTGGATTAAAACTCAACATTCAAAAAATTTAAGATTATGGCATCTGGACCCATCACTTCATGGCAAGTAAATGGGGAAACAATGGAAACAGTGAGTTTCTAAGGCTCCAAAATCACTGAAGATGGTGACTACAGCCATGAAATTAAAAGACACTTGCTCCTTGGCAAAACAGCTATGACCAAGCTAGACAGCGTATTAAAAAGCAGAGGCATTACTTTGCCAACAGAGGTCCGTGTAGTCAAAGCTATGGTTTTTCCAGTAGTCATGTATGGATGTGAATGTTGGACTATAAAGAAAGCTGAGCACTGAAGAATTGATTTTGAACTGTGGCGTTGGAGAAGACACTTGAGAGTCCCTTGGACTGCAATGAGATCCAACCAGTCCATCCTAAAGGAAATCAGTCCTGAATATTCATTAGAAAGACTGATGCTGAAGCTCCAATACTTTGGCCACCTGATTCAAAGAACTGACTCATTGGGAAAGATTGAAGGCAGATTGAAGGCAGGAACAGAAGGGGATGACAGAGGATGAGATGGTTGGATGGCATCACCGACTGATTGGATATGAATTTGAGCAAGCTTCAGGAGTTGGTGATTGACAGGGAAGCCTGGTGTGCTGCAGTTCGTGAGGCCGTAAAAAGTCGGATACGACTGAGTGACTGAACTGAACTGATTGCATAAGTAAACTTGAAATTACTGAAATCTTAAACCAGGCATGTAAAAGGAGCTTAAGTTTTCCTAAAGTTGACAACATTACTAAACATTTACCAGTTGCAACTTATGAAAACAAAAAAGAGTGATGAAGATAGCCATTTAATAAAAAAATCAAATTTCAAATTAAGTGGTAGAGGTAAACAAGTAGTCTCTTTTTTCTGTCTTCACTTTATAGAAAATATCAGAAAATCTTTGTCTTATCATTAAACTGTCAAAGAATATGTACCTGGGAATAAATGTAGGCAAAAATAAAATAGTGTCAAGTTTAAATATTGGTTCAGCTCCTAATTCCTTCAGAGCAATGGATGATTGATGCTATATGTGATCTGTCCAATCCTCAGTTTGAATGAGACAGGATTTGTTTTAATTAGCCTTCAATTGTTTTAATTATCATCAGTGGGTTGTTTTGCGACAGTTACATAAGGTAATATATGTATGTAAAATAGAGAGCTCACTGGTATCTGTCAAGAGAAGAGGTTCTCTAAATGACAGTACATACCTTCTATTCAGTGCCACTTTTCATTTCACCTGCTGTTGAAATGTGCCTGGGATTGTGTCCCTTTTCGTCAGGTTGTAAATGGTGATCGCAGTTCAGTGATGGCAGGCACTCAGCTCACTGGGATTCCTCTCTTCAGAATGTGCATTTGAGAGGACTAGTTCAAGAGGATACCCATTCATTCCTGCCCTACCCTACCCTAGGTTGGAAGTCAAGTTCAAAATTTTGTTGTTATAAAAGCTTCAAGGGTCCTAAATCATGTTTTTAACAACTGAAGAACAATAGTTCATTGCTAAAAACTGGTGAGAAATAGTTCACTGCTAGAAATAAAACCAACTCAAAGAAGGATAATATATGTTTATTTGTCCTTCATTAGATAGGTGAAGAGTCTCTCTATACACAAAAGGAAATTGTTGGCCTTTCAAAGTTTTTTTTACATAATCATATTTTATAATAATTACTTTACAACACTCTGAATGCTTTGAACCCTGGAAAATAATGGGCAGCTAGAAGGTTCTTTTCCTGAAGTGTTCCTAAGCTTGCTGCTGCTAAGTCGCTTCAGTAGTGTCTGACTCTGTGCGATCCCAGAGACTGTGCCACCCGAGAGACAGCAGCCCACCAGGCTCCGACATCTCTGGGATTCTCCAGGCAAGAACACTGAAGTGGGTTGCCATTTCCTTCTCCAATGCATGAAAGTGAAAAGTGAAAGTGAAGTTGTTCAGTCGTGTCTGACTCTTCACAACCCCATGGAATGCAGCCTACTAGGCTCCTCTGTCCATGGGATTTTCCAAGCAAGAGTACTAAGCTTAGGGCTGCCAAAAACCAGCCAGTTTCTACATATGCCCACCAGGGGGAAGATGCAAGTGAAACAAACTTTGGACTTTGCCTGATTTTCCAGATTCCAAGGAAAATACTTTGCTAAACAGGCCTAATTGCCTATTTGATAGCAGCAAAAGAGAGGAAAAGAAGTTGAAGCAAAAATTTAGAGTTTAGAAAACTCACAGATTATCTTGGAAATGTATGAATTTCCAGGTACCTAAGGTAACATTAAATTAGCAGAAAGGAGACATGAATGGGAATTTGAAACATTGCACTGGAGAGGCTGAGATCACAGATTCTGATTCTAGACTGTGATTCAAATCTGGTTGTCCTGCTCAAAATCATTGAGATTTTAGCAAGTTTCTTTAGATTTGGGTGTCAGTATTCTCACTTTAAAATGGAATCATTAATAGTACCAACCTTGCTGTTCAGTCGCTCAGTTGTAGCCGACTATTTGTGATGCCATGCACTGCAGCACGCCAAGTTTCCCTGTCCTTCACTATCTCCCCGAGCTTGCTAAAACTCCTGTTCATTGAGTCGGTGATGCCATCCAACCATCTTATCCTCTGTCACTCCCTTCTCCTTCCTTCAGTCTTTCTCTGCATCAGGGTTTTTTTTCCAATGAGTTTTCTCTTCACATTAGATGCTTCAACTTGAGCATCAGTCCTTCCAGTGAATATTCAGGGTTGATATATTTTAGAATTGACTGTTTGATTTCCCTGCTGCCCAAGGGATTCTCAAGAGTCTTCTTCAGCACCACAATTTGAAAACATCAATTCTTTGGTGCTTAGCCTTCTTCATGGTCCAACTCTCATATCCACATGACTGCTAGAAGAACAATAGCTTATACTACACGGACATTTGTTGGCAAAGTAATGTCTCTGCTTTTTAATACAATGCCTGGATTTTCTTCTAAGGAGCAAGCATCTTCTAATTTCAAGGCTGCAGTCACTATTTGCATTGCTTTTCTCTTGCTTGAGAAAGTCTGTCACTGTTTCCATTGTTTCTCCATATGTTTGCCATGAAGTGATAGGACTGGATGCCATGATCTTAGTTTTTTGAATGTTGAGTTTTAAGCCAGCCTTTTTATTCTTTTCTTTCACTTTCATCAAGAGTCTCTTTAGCAACAAGCTTATAGGGATGTTATGAGGATTCAGTGATTAATATTTGAAATTAAGGGAACAAACCAGCTTAGTACCATTACTTATCTCATGCAAACATTCTGTAAGTATTAGTTGTTATTAGGTCCATAATTAACCTTGTGGCTAAAGATGGCAAACAAAACACAGTAAAATAGCTCAGAAGATGATTCATGGATACACAACCATTGGTAAAGATCCCTATCCCCCTCCTGTACTCTTGTAAATAAAGATATGGCCTTAAGTGAAAAAGAAGGGAAACCCCTATACCAAACTAAAGTTTCTAGTATTTTTATGGAATGAAGTCTTAAAAAATTCAATTCATTATATAAATAAAATCTACTTACCCTTAACTTTAGGGACAAAATTAGTACCCACCAAAAGATTTATGAGAATTATAGGATACATATGAATTGCACATCAGGGAAACCTAACTTAGTTTCTGGTACCAGAGACTGTTTCACAAAGGAAATTATTATACGCTGAGTCCTAGAGGATGAGACTAAAAATTCTCAAGGCAACAAGAGATTTCTTTTTTCATCAAAGGAAACCTGTAAGTTCTTGCCTAGATAACAGCAAAAGAATTATAAATCCTAATAGCTGAATCCAGAGTGTTTTGAGCCTCCAGGTATTCACAGAAAAGTCCTATCATTTCTATATCCAATATTTATTTTAAATGCACCAAGTTATTTCCATTTTCACTGCTACCAAACTGGTTTGTGACCTAGATTTCTAGAACAACTGTTAAATGGTTCTCATTCCTACAGAACTGCTCTCATCAAACCCCGTTCTCAAATTATAGCCAGGCAAGGACTTTGCGGAATAAATGACTGATGCCTTTCTCTTTTAAAAAATTCAACAGCTTCCCAATATATTTAGGATAAGTTTCCAAAGTTTCAGTATGGCATAAGAAGTTCTCAAAATGCTGATCTCTTGTGTGACTCTCCATCTCTGTCTCCCTGTGTGTCTCTGAACCAGCCCCAGTAGAAGGTCTCTCCTATTAAGCCTGCTGTCAAGGAAGTCAAAGACTTAGCTCATCCACTATATCTCAGGGACTGTGGCTCATGCACTGTATCATCAATGATCAACATATTCTGGCCTAATGACATGATGGATATTTTTTTCTTGAATTTATGTAAGATGTTCATACCTCCATGAAAGTTCCTGTGCTCCTCTTCATTTAAACGTTAGGAAAAGAGGCTCTGTGATACTCTAAAGACACTTAGGTATTTTATATAAAGAAATTTGAATGAAGAACACTGATATAATTTATTAAATGCAAAGAAAAATATAATAAATGTAATAAACTCAACTACCGATCTTTGCTGTTAGGGGCAGAATGAAGGGAAAAGGGACTGAATTACTCATGTTCTGGGTTAATTGGTGTTGCGCTTAGTCTACATTAAGTAGGAATGACAACAGAGTTTATCACACTTTATTTTTCCAGTTTTCAACAAGTGTAACTGTTTATTTGTATAAAAATTAATTTCAACTGTCAGTAAGATATTTAATGATTGATTTGAAAAAAACCATGGTAATTTTCACAGTGGATGACTGAGCAATATAAACATTCATTTATTTACTTAGTTAACATAAAATAATCAGTATGTGCCATAAACTATAGTATATTAAAAGAATATAAAACAGATGAAGTAAGGATTCATCCTCCATAAACATTATTTGGTATGTTGTGATCATTTTTGAAATTATAAAATACATGTAGTTTATAGTCTTTTAATGAGAACTTATTATGTAAAGATAATTTTCTAATTCTCTAATCTGAATAATACAATTGTTAAATTTTATCCACATTATTTGTAAAATAAGTATAAAATATTCATGTTTAGTCAGTAAAAGTGTTTTTTTTTTTAAGTGATAGCAAAGAGTCATGAATACAGGGGAAAAAGAAACTGTGCATTAAAATAATTTTTGGTCTATTTGATATTTTCCCCTGCCTGTGATTTCAAGCTCTAGCCACTCTTTCTAATTTAACTGTTTGGAGATGTGTACAAGCACAAAGTTTCAATTATCCGAAGTGAAAACTTTTCACATGTTGAGTAACAGCCAATGTCCAAATAGAAGGATGCTTTCTCGTATATCTCACAGTGACTTGGACATACATGGAGCATTTCAGGCTCTTAGGAGAGGAAGAAAGATCTGTGAATCCCAGTGACATGGAAGTAGCAGGAGGTCCTGCTACTTAGTAGGTAAAATACAAGACACTCTTTAATTCAAGACACTTGAATTAAACTTGAATTCAAAATAAATAGCAGATGATATCTTTAGTATAAGGACGCCCCAGTCCTTATACTGGGACATCCTTATAATACAATGTCATCTGTTGTTCAGTAAAATTCAAATATATCTGGATGTCTTGTGTGTTACCTGGCAAACAGATCATGCTTCACTTTGGAAATTCGATCCTAGACTACTGAGAGTTCTTTCAGCAAAGAATTACATATTCCAAATTTGATAAGAGCAGTATTGAAAATTCATAAACACTTTTATCCTGTGAACCATTTTTTAAAGCCACATGTTCATTGTATCCTTCATCCTCACAGTAGGTAAAAACTAGGAAACTTAGCAAAGATCTTAGTGCAATCAGTATTGTATGCACTCCCAAAATGTCCAGTAGTTTTGAGCAAGGGAAAGACTCAGGGAACTGACTAAGCAGTCTGATTACAAAGGGTGCTCTTGTAAGCAGGCTTGAGAATTGGGGATGCAGGTGAGTTCCTGGACATGAGAGACCTGTGAGTTGCGAAGATGCCCAGTTCAGATTACTAAGTGATGACGGTAGGGCCCTTCCTTAAATCTTTGAATTTCCTGTGATTCTGACATCAAGACATAGTTGGAGAACTTACCTGTGATTGCTAGAAATTTTCTATTATGGACTGTTAACCTGGTATTGGAGTGTGCACTTTCTCAAGTCATCATCAGGCCCCTGTCAATGAATTATCTGCAGATAACATATGATTGTGGAATCTCAGAAGGCACTGTTGATGTTAGATATCTCAGCAGATTGTGAAAATACTTAATTTAAATATACCCTTAGACTTTGGAAGGCAGGACAAATAGAAGATAGCCAATGACAGTAGGAAGCTTAAACTTGGTTGACTCTGCTGGCACATGTGGTTTCTCTGAGATTCCTAAAAGATCACTTAGAAATAGATTGAGCATTTACCATTCAGGTGCCTTCCTCCAATTCTTAAAAAAAAAAAAAAAGCCTCAAATCTGTCAATAGACTAAAGTTGGACATATCTCTGGAGGTTGGACAACCATGCTGAGACAGACTGTCAGACTGACAAATTGCCTATGCTGAAAGAGCAATCTACCAAAATTGAGTTTGTATTCTGCCCTTGTGGCTCAGCTGGTAAAGAATCTGCCTGCAATGTGGGAGACCTGGATTCAATCCCTGGGTTGGGAAGATACCTTGGAGAAGAAATGGCTACCCACTCCAGTATTCTGGCCTGGAGAACTCCATGGACTGTATAGGGTCACAAAGAGTCAGACATAACTGAGCAACTTTCATTCACTCACTCACACACTCTGCAGTAGAATAAGAGATGTCCTTCCCTCCCTCCCCCGCACCTTCTTCCCCTTTAATGCTCTTTTGTTTTTCCTCATCTGCCCTCCCTCTTTTCTCTCAATCCTTTCCTTTCTTCTCTCTCTCTTCTTCCCTCCCTCCCTTCCTTTCCCTTTCTTCATTTCCTTCCTTTCCAATCTTTTGTTTATTCAGTAAATATTGACCAAATTCCATCCATAAATTAAACAACATTTTAAGTGCCTGAAATAATCTATCCAAAGAAATAGTCCAAAATTTCTGAATGTGTGGAGTTTACATTTTAGTTGATAGACACAAGAAAAAAAAGGGGGGGTATATATCAATAGTATTCAAAACTAACATAAATTCTAAAAAAGCACATACACAGAAAATTGTAGAGCAGTTTGCATTTCTTAAAAGGGAGGTACAAATAGGCTTCCTTGTGAAAATCATATTTTTATATTTAAACTAGGACTAGAAGGAGGTGAAGAAGTTAAGTAATTAATGGTGTTTTCAGTTTCATTTGTCCGCTTCAATTAATTCTTACTCATTCCTTCCTGATATTTTAATTCTAACCAGAAATTATTCAGAGGTAAATTTCAATTGAAATTACCTTGAAGTGATTTTTAAAAAAGCTAACAAATTAATTTTATTTTGCCATCTAACCTTTTTATCATAAAATTACCAATCTTATTCATAGCTACAAGCTTAAGATATTGCTGAAATTCATTATGCATTGTGAGAGTACCTTTCAAGTAGAGTCAGGTACTCTAATTTATAAAGCCGTGTGTTCTTTCTTTGAATTTTTTCTCAAGTAAGATCAAAATACGTATAGTTTTAAAAGTAAGTTTTACTTCAAAAAACAACCTAGATGTCCATCAGCAGATGAATGGATAAGAAAGCTGTGGTGCATATACACAATGGAGTATTACTCAGCCGTTAAAAAGAATTCATTTGAATCAGTTCTGATGAGATGGATGAAACTGGAGCCGATTATACAGAGTGAAGTAAGCCAGAAAGAAAAACACCAATACAGTATACTAACACATATATATGGAATTTAGGAAGATGGCAATGACGACCCTGTATGCAAGACAGGGAAAGAGACACAGATGTGTATAACGGACTTTTTGGACTCAGAGGGAGAGGGAGAGGGTGGGATGATTTGGGAGAATGACATTCTAACATGTATACTATCATGTGAATTGAATCGCCAGTCTATGTCTGACGCAGGATGCAGCATGCTTGGGGCTGGTGCATTGGGATGACCCAGAAAGATGTTATGGGGAGGGAGGTGGGAGGGGGGTTCATGTTTGGGAATGCATGTAAGAATTAAAGATTTTAAAATTTAAAAAATAAAAAACTAAAATAAAAAAAAAGACATTAGAGTGATAACTACCTAATGCACACTCACACATACTTTTTGTTAATTATTTTTTCTCTGTTTAATAAAGTAGTGCAGAGAATGAGGTAGATTTAACCACTGAATTTAATAATTATAAAAATTCAGACAAATGCTCTTCTTTCAAACTGTGCCCTTTAAAATGCAAAAATCAATCACTTCCCTCCCTCCCCCAACTTGGATGGTGATTGGGCTTTGGTTCTTTCACCTGAAAACTTCCTTATTGTCTCATATTGAATTTGAACTTTTATAACCAAATAAGGATCAAAAGATAGTGGGAGGAGAAGAAACACATGGTTGTAAATACATACATATCTACATACATATGTAAATAAGAACTCTCACTCCATTTAGTTAATGAGAATGTAAAATATTAAAATCTCTAAATTTTAAATATGTATCTCTAATGGAAGGATAATATATAAGAAAAATAAGATTGTTTTTTAAAGAAGAGAAAATCAAATATAGGTAATTAGGGAAATTAATGATTGCAGTATAACAACAGATAGGGTATATCTAACAAACTCATGATATTAAAATACTTAACACTGAGATTCAAGTTTAATTTAAAACATGTCAATGTAGATGATATGGTTTATGGAAGATGGAGCAGAAACATGAAAATGTAACCTTAGAATTTTCATGAAGGCTCTGGTTTAGAATATCCTTTGTTTAATTGCCTAATATTGTTTTTATCACAGCTTTTCACTAAAATATTAATAAAAGAAGACAATGATGTCAATCCATAGAAATCTTTAATGTCTTAGACTATATAGAGATAGTCCTCACAATCAGAAATAAATATGTAAGAGAATTCAATGGGTAGTTGTTTTACTGTTTGATGACTTTTTTTCCATAGGCAATACAATGCTAAGTTAATGCTTTCATTGTTGGCCATATGGCTGCCAAAAATGTAGACTGTCATATTTCTAATCTGTGGACACTGCTTCAGTTTAGACTGCATTATTGCATATCACCTTCTCCACATACTTAACCTGTGTTGTTATTTTTATCTCTATTCAGAATTCAGAGACAGCAATGACTTAAAATGTTGTGGAAAAATAAGCTTTGGACTTGAAATTTCTAGGAGTAAAACTTTAAGACAAAGAGCCCTGAGCCCACAGAGGAATGTTCCTTAGAGTTGTGGATTGACAAGTGTTTGGCCAGTTCAAAGGGGCAGTCTTTAAAACATTTGGTATATGAAAAAATTGGAACATGAGTCCTAAAGCAACTTATTGAATGGATTTTTTGTTAGATAGTGGAAATTAGTCTAGAAATTATTCACTACAAGTTTCCTTTCAGCTATAGATGAGAAAAGCACCTTTAATCAGTACTGAAATATAAGGCGACCATAACAAACACCTGAAAGATTTTAAAGCACAATAATAAATAAACATACATAGAATCCAGATCAAGGTTATATCATCACTCCCCAGAGGCCCCCAATATATTGTTGTTTTTTACCTTGGGATATTTTGGCTTTTGTACTTTCATAATAAATTTATCTTGCTCCCTAGAGTTGTGATTTTATTTGAAATTATATTGATTTACTCATCAAATTGAGAAAAAAACTAATATAATAGTATTACTCTTCCTAAAGATACATTTCTATTTATCGAAATCTTTTTTTAAAACTGACTTTCAATTATAGGAAAATATGTATTTGATATAAAGTTTTTACATTTCATTTTCTTATTTTTCTGTATCATATGGATTTTGCAGTTGTTAAAAAAATTAATAAGGATTCTGTTTGTTGGTGTATAGAGAGTGTGTGCAAGTGTGTGCACATGTATTATTAAATTCATATGTTCTGAGAGCACTTTTATCACATTGTTAAATTATTAATGTTATAAAACATAAGAATTACAAGCAATGTATTAGTAACCTCAAATGAGGATACTTTATTCATGTCTAGTAAGATAACAAATGCACATATCCTTTTCCTGTCTGTAAAACTGGAGTTAATTCAACTTGTTATTTTATATAATGGAATATAATGCAATCATAAAAGAAATGTAAAACCATTTCATATATTGATAAAGAAGGATCTCCAAGATACATTAGTAAATGAGACAGTGAAGAAGTGTAATGATATGCTGCTATTTTGTGAAAATATTGATATAGCTTTCCTTTTGTCACCTCCAAAAAGAGAGACTCAGTGACTTTTAAGCAATAGTTAGGGGAAGTCTTTTCACTCTCTTTTTCTGTAATTCCTAATTTTTGAACTTGTAAATATTTTCTCTATTCAATATATATATTCTCACAGAGCTTTTTATTGAAATTATCTTCAAAAATGCAAAGATGAGAAGATGACATGCTGAAATAAGGGAGGATAAAATTATGTAAAACAACGGTCAAGAAAAGAAAAATAGTTACAGAAGAATTGACACCTTACTAGAGCATTAGAGAACAAATTAATAGTGTAAGATATTATAGGAGGGACACAAAGGACACAATTTCATATTATTTTAAAAATCTGAAAAAAAAGCAAAGAGATGGAAAAGATGAAAAATAACTGCTGTTGAAGGTAGAAACTAGAAATATAAACTATAATTTGTGGACATTCATAATTGTAAGTAATTATATAAAATTTTACCTTTTATCTTGAAATTGATAATGCAGATTAAAAACTGAAGGTGAAAATTCATTACTTATCTCATATTTATGAGAAAGCCACCAAGAAGCTGCTAAATATCAGGTATTAGAGGACCACAGTTTCTTGCATTGACTTTGCAAGTCATCATCACCATCTTCCATATATACAGGACCCTGCAGTGGGGGGTGTTGGGGGAGCCAATGTGAAACTGTTTCTTTGGCCTAGTTGGGAAAGTTGTGGTTTCTGTAAAAGGAGCTTACTTTTCAGATACAATTTCAAGTCAGGTGAAGCTGGCCACTCTCAAAAAGAGCCATTTGAAGAGATTAAAGTTGGCTTGAGGAATGAAAGTCTAAAATTTCATTTCACAGCTGGAAGTCTACTTACCCAATAGCATTGATTAGCTGCTCTTTACCTATCTGAAAGTTTGGAAGTATAATTGAAGACTGGTAACATGATAGAGAGACTTATTTGCATTGGAATGTCCTGCTTACTTATTATCACAGCAAAGATGGACAGTTGCCCTGTGGATGTAGAGATAGTGCAGAAGATAGTCTAATTGAGTTGTCTTGCTTGTTACCCAATTCAAGAAGATGGCCTGTTTGGTGAAAGGGGAGAATAAATGGTGGAATTAGACCTATTTTCTTTTTCAGGGAATTGTGCTGTTATGTGACCCTGTGGTGGCACATGAGAGAAGCAGAATTTGAATACATGATACTCAGAAGACATTGACTGACAGCTAATGTTTAGCTACAAAATCAAGCATAACAATCAAGGATGTAACAAAAACCAGTAGTTAAGTGAAGTAGCATTTGCTTTTATAATTAAGACCTTGAGAAAGGAGGAATTACAGGTATTCCTGAGGCAGTCTATACACACCTCCATCCCACACTCAAAGGATTGCATGGCAAGGAGGATCAAGAAGGGGAGACAAACTCCTCCATAACTCCAAGTCCCCAAGGTTGTAAGTGGAGCTGGGGCTTGGGAGGGGGAGAAAGATGGATTATTTTGAATAGGTCATAAATTTGGCATTTTAAAGTAGATGGAAGTTTTGTCTCTAAACATAATCAAAATGTGTGCCATCTGATTAAAATAGCCCTAGGGGTCAGCAATTAACATTCTGGAGAGCATGCTTGAAAGTAGTCATTGGAGAAATATAAAACTGTTTCAAGTGTGTATCCCTACAAGTTTAGACTGCTAAATACATTAGTTACCCAAGGAAGCAATAGGAACAATTGGAGCAGAAATGGTAATACAACCATGCCTGAAGAGAATAATTCAGACTTAAAAAAAAAAAAAAAAACACAGACGTTTATACTCTTGCAAGGCTCTGGGATTTCTTTTAAAACCAGTGTGCAATAGTAGAGATATGCTTTTGTATTGTCAAAACCCACAGATGTGGACATGAAGCTATATCAGGGAAACTTTGGGGGCAAGGCAAGAAAAGTTAAAAGAATGTGGGTTCAACACAGAAAACATTTGGTAGTTACCATCTGTGGGTAATTGAATCTGTGAAATTTGACAGAACTTTATTTTGTCATGTGTAAGAAACTGCTGAATGTATTATTAGTGGTTAAAAATTGATTGTCTAAAAATTTCAAAGATCCAAAGCTAAAAATCTTGGAAGCTAAATAACTTTGCATTTTAGATGTTACCAAAAGGTGACATATCTGTCCATATTATCTTGTCCAAAGATGCTCAGTCAGTGTATTTGAGGAAATACAATGATTGTTCTAGGAATTATAAGTCACTGGCTCACATTCATTAGGTAGGGATTCTCCTCTGGCTTTTCATCCTCTTCTTCATCATACCCCTTATTGTAGATAACAAATTAAGAAAAAAACTCTCAGAGAGTCAATTTTAAAGATGGAAGTTTTCATCAGGAAGAAGAAACTGTCGTGACAAGCCTTAGCTGCTATCTGTGTGAGCAATAGCTGCTTGAGGATTTTCTCTATGCTTATTTAGGGATATGAAAGATATCGTATAAGACATTTTAGGACATAGAAAATAGGCATCAGGGAAAGAAAATATTGTTAGCAGATAAACTATGATATAGATATCAAATGAGCAAGGTCACCGTTAGAAGCTGTAAATGATAAAGATATGCTTAGGAAGATTGAAAACACTTCTTTTGTATCAGACAGTTATACAGTCAGAATCCCCTGAATCTTCTCTGGATAGTTTATTAAAAGAAACATGGGCCTGGAATAGCTGCAGCCATTTTGCATCATGAAGATGGACAGTATGAGAATGAAGCTAAAACTTTGAAAACATCTATGCAGATGACACCACCCTTATGGCAGAAAGTGAAGAGGAACTAAAAAGCCTCTTGATGAAAGTGAAAGAGGAGAGTAAAAAAGTTGGCTTAAAGCCCAACATTCAGAAAACAAAGATCATGGCATCTGGTCCCATCACTTCATGGGAAATAGATGGGGAAACAGTGGAAACAGTGTCAGACTTTATTTTTGGGGGCTCCAAAACCACTGCAGATGGTGACTGTAGCTATGAAATTGAAAGACGCTTACTCCTTGGAAGGAAAGTTATGACCAATCTAGATAGCATATTAAAAATCAGAGACATTACTTTGCCAACAAAGGTCCATCTAGTCAAGGCTATGGTTTATCCAGTGGTCATGTATGGACGTGAGAGTTGGACTGTGAAGAAAGCTGAGTGCCGAAGAATTGATGATTTTGAACCATGGTGGTGGAGAAGACTTGAGAATCTCTTGGACTGCAAGGAGATCCAACCAGTCCATCTGAAAGGAGATCAGTCCTGGGTCTTCATTGGAAGGACTGATGCCAAAGCTGAAACTCCAATACTTTGGCCACCTCATGCAAAAAGTTGACTCATTGGAAAAGACCCTATGCTGGGAAAGATTGAGGGCAGGAGGAGAAGGGGACGACAGAGGATGAAATGGTTGGATGGCATCACCGACTCAATGGACATGAGTTTGGGTGAACTCCGGGAGTTGGTGATGGACAGGGAGGCTTGGTGTGCTGCGATTCATGGGGTTGCAAATAGTTGGACACGACTGAGTGACAGAACTGAACTGAACTGAAGAGAACAAAAGAAAAAAAAATGCTGCAACTCTGCAGAACAACAACAACAACAACAACAACAACAACAAAAACAACAACAAAAACAGCCAAGAAACATAGAACCATTCCTAAAGCCAGTGGTCAGGGTGGGGAAAGTAAAGAGCCTTAAATTGTAATTTTTTTACTTTGTCCTGAGTGTAAATACTCTCATTGCTGCTTTTAAGATACCAACTTGATGTCCCTGAACATGGTGTTGGAAACAGATGAAAACACATGGTTCTCAGTAGCTGATAAGAGCTAGTTCCAGCATACCACTCCCTGAAGCTCACATTATAGGCTTTTTCAACTGAATGGGAGACTGTATTCCTGTTTTAATTTTAAAATGGAGGCCATAAGATATATCACTCAAAATTGAGGAAGTTCTAAAAGTGGTAGTGTCGCTACTATTAAATGTTTGCCTAAACTTGGACTTTCCAGTTCAAAATGAGTTGTTTGACCACCTTAAGGTAGCCAGTTTGAGTTGTGTGTTGTGGTGATAATTACATAAATTATTTTCACTGATACTTAGAAATCAGTAATCCAGGTACAACTATATTTCACCTAGTATATCTATAAATGCGGTGCAAGAAAATAAGAGTTGAGAACTTAGTTATGAAGCTTTTAATTCATAGCTAAATAAGGAAGTCTCACAACTTGCTATTTTCATACAATGAAATATTTTCTAAAGCAAAAATTGTAACCTGTTAGTCCTGTAGGGCACTTGTCTAATAGAGTCATGTTCTCTATAGTCATGTTCTCTTTATCTCTGTTTAATAATCGCAGTATGGGAAGATCAGAAGATCTAATACTCTTGCTTGTTATGTTTCCTGTTTTTCTCTTACTATTGATGTGCTTTCTTGCCTGTTTTGTAGTTTAGGATTATGAACTAATCTCATCTTTCCAGAGATCTGTGGAAAGATAAGATTAGTCTCTGTCTCTCTGTCTCTGCCTCTCCAGAGCCAGGATGCTTTTGAGTTCTAGGCATACCAATGGACTGGGGCCCCATTTTATGTTATTTTGGCTGAATAATTTCAGACCCATGTGTGTCATATGGATGTTGAAACCCAATTTTTAGGTTAACAGTTTTCAAGAGCAAAACTATAAACGCAGTATAAATTCCTACACTTTTTCCCTAGGTTTTTGTTTCTGGAGAGTAGTTTTAATTTCTTAAGATTCAGATATGGATTTAAAGCTATCTTGATATTTGGCAATTTGGGGCCTTCAGGATACTTGTTTTTCAAAACATCAAAACCAGGAATACAAACATACTTAAACTGATATCAGTTAGTTCATCAATAAGTCCTAAAGGGGAGGGAAAAAATTCTGAAAAAAATCTCATGTGTATTATTGAACCAATTATATAAGTCGAGTGACTATATTTCAATGAATAGTTAAACTCAGGGGTTATCATGGTCAGTATGGATTTATCTAGGTCTTCTCTTACAACTAAGAGAACCCTACAGATGGCATAGGTGTTACAACATGAGAGTAGGTAGAATGAGTGTGGGACTATATAATACAATGCTTATTACATATTGTCTGAAAATTGTGTTTTGTTTTTACAATATAAAAATGAAAGAGAGAATCTTACCTACAATCAGAAAGCAAATATGAACTACTTTCCACAGAAGGAACAAAATCAAAAAGTTCTTCATGACATTTCCAAAATCAAGATATAAAGGAATGTTGTCTACTTTGTGTTCAAATCATTATACTAAGCAATGTACCAAATAATATGTCCCCAAATATTATTTATTTGTGAGTGCATAGAAAGTTACCACCACATAAACAACCACTCAGAAAGAAACGGCATCTATTAGTGATTCTTGAACAAATATTTCAGATGAAGACTATACAACAATGATTGATTAATCAACATATTCTAAGATGTAGAATAAATAATAATGTTATTAGAGAATACATGCAGAGAACTTCAAACATTTATGCAAAGAAATATAAATTGTAAAGATAATTATAAAACAGCCTTAAAATGCAATTCACCAAAATACTTAACAATTATTGAACTAGATTTAAAATCCAGCAGTATTAGTACAATGCAAACTCAGCCTGACAGAGGATTTGGAATAGGAGAAAATAAATTGTACCAATGTACTTATGCTACATAAGGCTCATGACCTGGCAGTGGTAAACTGATACAGACAGTGGCATTATTGTTTAAGGCAGTAATTAGTGTGATAATCCCTGCAAGAACCACTGGCAATGTGACAAAAAGTTTAAAGTATAATGCAATTTAACTCAGATTACATTTCAGATAGTATTATAGTCTAAGGATAAATATTCTAACATTAAAGACTATTGAATAAACTATGATATTCTTATACAATTAAATAAACATACAGAAATGATATTGTGACACATTTTTATTCCCTGAAAATATGGTTGGATTATAAAATGATAAGAGGTAATATCTCTAGTGATGCTGAATCTGGAAAAGGACCATGGGAAACTACATGCTACTCTTACAGATTCTGCTCAGAACAGATACATGTCACATCAGCTCATATTCCATTATCCTCTCCCAGAGACAGACAATAAATATTTGAACAATCATAAACATCATACCAACAAAAGTCTTACATAATAAAAATAATACATTATAAATCATGCTTTGAATTCTATATAATTGTTATCCCATTTAGAAAATAAGATTGCTATGATGGAAAGCATTTTAAGATAGCCTTCAAAATTCCAACCCACTGCATGTATGAGCCCTGCATAATTCCTCCATCTGGATATGTGAGTGTGATTTGTGGATATGATGAAATATGACTACTATGATTGCTCAGTTGACTTTGAGTGAATTAGAGAAGATTAACCTGAGTGAGCCTGTCCTAACAAGAACCCTTAAAAGAGATTAAAGAAATATGAAAGGAGAGAAGTTTTATCGCTAGCCTTGAAGTAACAAAGTTCTTGTCATGCAGAAGGCCACCTCAGAGTTAGAGGCAGCCTATAGGAGCTGATAACAGCCCTTGGTTGATAGCCAGGAAAGAGAGGGAAGATCTCAGTTCTATAAGCACAAGGAACTTAATTCTGTCAACAACCAATATGCTTAGAAGAGGACTCTGAGCCTCAAATGGGACTGCATACCTATTATCCCTTTGACTATACCTTTGTGAGACCCTAGCAGAGAAACCAACCAATAATATATATATCCAGATTCATGATTCACAGAAACTATAGATGATAAATGGGGATTGCTTTAGGCCACTAAGTTTGTAGCATTTACCCAGAAATAATATGTGCTTGCTTATTGGAAGGATATCTATGACAAACCTAGAAAGTATATTAAAAAGTAGAGACATCACTTTGCCAACAAAGATCCATATAGTCAAAGCTATGGTTTTTCCAGTAGTCATTTACAGATATGAGTTGAACCTTAAAGAATGCTGAGCACCAAAGAATTGATGCTTTTAAACTGTGATGCAGGAGAAGACTCTTGAGAGTCCCTTGGACAGCACAGAGATCCAACTAGTCCATCCTAAAGGAGACCAGTCCTGGGTGTTCATTAGAAGGACTTATGCTGAAGCTCCAATAATTTGGCCACCTGATGTGAAGAGCCAGCTCATTGGGAAATATCCTGATGATGGAAAAGATTAAGGGCAGGAGAAGGGGAAGACAGAAAATTAGATGGTTGGATGGCATCACCAACTCAATGGGCATGAGTTTTAGCAAACTCGGAGATAGTAAAGGACAGGGAAGCCTGGCATTGCTGCAGTCCACGGAGTCACAGAGTAGCCAAGACTTAGTGACTGAAAAACAGCAACAACAAGTGATTATCACAAAGACATATAATGGTAATAATTCTAAGGGGAGTAACAATACCAATGACAAGCATCATATCTCTTTATTTTACTTACATGATGCTGTTGCTTGACTTCTACTGCATTATGTGCAAATATGCTGTTTGAGTCACAAAAATTAGATCATACGTACTGATTTTTTTCCTAAATAATATAGAGGGAAAGTGAATTGAAAAACAAAAAAGCTGTGAGTTTACTTTACTAACACCTTTGGCAAATTTACTCACATGTTGTTTTATTCTTCCTTTTAATTAAGACTGTTATTTTTGAAAATCCATTTACACTTGCTAAATAATTCTTCAACTCTTGTTATCTTTTAATGTTAGAATAATAATAAAACTGTCCTGACTAGAATTAGCTATGCACCTTTTTTATTTATAATGTATCTTTCATTTACATATAGTAAACAATATTCAATACTAGTAATGTTATTACATGCACACAAAAGACTTTCAACTTCTATTTAGTAAGGAAAAAGTTGGAATGAGCGTCACCCCACACTGACAATAAGAGAAAAATATCTGTGAAATCATAACTTTTCTTTAATCCATCAATGGCCTCAGGTCACAGGCCAGTCAGCCTGAAATCTAAGAAATGACAAGTGCCTTCAAAGCAAGAGTGGAAGTAAGACAAAGAGCAAGAGGAAGATAGGACTACCATATAAGTAGTGAAATTCAACTAAATTTTTCAACAAATTGCTAAAGGCTGAGTGTATCATCCCATGGATGGAGGATCCTGGTGGGCTGCAGTCCATGGGGTTGCTAAGAGTTGGGCACGACAGAGCAACTTCACTTTCACTTTTCACTTTCATGCATTGGAGAAGGAAATGGCAACCCACTCCAGTGTTCTTGCCTGGAGAATCCCAAGGATGAGGAAGCCTGGTGGGCTGCCGTCTATGGGGTCACACAGAGTCAGACACAACTGAAGCGACTTAGCAGCATCAGAGTGTATCATTAGAACGAGTTTTTATGCCTTCATTGCCACAGACTCAAGAGGAGTGTGCATCTAATTGTAGCTTCTTTCCCACAGTCATTTAGAATTTGCTTATAAGAAAGACTGAAGGTAAAACAAGACACAAGAAAAAGCTTCCATTTCTGAATTTTATAGAGATGTACATAGTATAGTTCATGCAAGTGGTGTGCAGCAGCAGTCATAGAAAAGGCACAAAGCCCTACCTGATACTTTTCCTCTTTGAAACTAAAGACTTAAGAAAGTGTTGGAGAGCAGCAAACTCACACATGCAAAACAAGG